>NC_136514.1:34249114-34339114 GCF_053919585.1 Euprymna scolopes | reverse complement strand
TATATATATATATAAGCTCAAAAATTCCTATCATCAGCACCTGGAAGAATTACCTGGGTTTGAAACCGTGCACAAAATTGTACACAAAGACCTACACACACTGTTGTCGGTGGTAAAATTACATTGAACTTTGGGCTCATCAGCAGCAAGTTTATCTGTGGGTGTTAGCAACCGTCAAGATATTCATACGGCGAGTACCTCCTTATTAAAAAAACACATCATGTAATGTAACAGAAATAAAATATTGAAATAAATTATTCATATTTACAGACAAAGTACACAAATAAATAGGTGTTGTTTTATGAGTATATTCCTTTGGACTAATATATTCCTTTGGACTAATATATTCGTTTGGACTAATATATTCGTTTGGACTAATATATTCCTTTGGACTAATATATTCGTTTGGACTAATGTATTCGTTTGGACTAATATATTCGTTTGGACTAATATATTCGTTTGGACTAATGTATTCGTTTGGACTAATATATTCGTTTGGACTAATATATTCGTTTGGACTAATATATTCGTGTCCAGTCAAATAAGTTTCGAAAATGTTCATGCTTGTACGTATTGTCAGGTGACTTCTTGTGCGAATGAAACTTGATCATTTCCACACACACACACACACACACACACACACACACACACACACACACACACACACACACACACACACATATATATGTATGTGTATATATATATGAATGTATGTATTTATGAATATATGTATGTAGATATAAATATATATTTTAATTTATGTATATGCATACATCTATATATATGCATATATATATATATGTTTTCACAAACACACACACACACATACACACACACACACACATATATATATAATTTGAGGTTGTTAGGTTTCTAAAGTAGGGTAACCAATAGAATATAACGAGGTTAATACGAGAGTGCTCAATACGGAAGTAGAGCAAGTTACATTTTCAATTTGTCTTTACATAAGTAGTAATTTGTTGCTACACAGTCATGACCGTGTCTCGGTCTTCTAGCGTTTAGCAACTAGATACCTCTTCCGGCAACAATGCTTATTTACGAAAGCGGAATTTTCTCAATCTGATTGATTGAGATTGAGAATTCCGCACTCGTAAATAAGCGTTGTTGTCTTAAGAGGTCGCTAGTTGCTAAACACTAGAAGACCGAAACATGCTCATGACTGTGTAGCAACAAATTACTACTTATTTAAAAACAAATTCAATATATATATATATATATATATATATATAAATATATATATATATATATAGCCATTTATGTGAGAAAAATACACGATGCATCGTAAATTGTAAATGGAATGGGTAGATAAAATATTTATTAAAAAAAACAACAATATATATATATATATATATATATATATATATATATATATATTTATATTAGCTAGGTGCAAAACTAATGTCATTTTTATACATTTGGTTGCTCGTCTAAAAACGACATTGTTATTGCACCAAACTGTGTATATAGTAAGTTTTAAAAAAATGCAGTTGAACTCGTATAAAAGAAACCCGAATATAAGTAAAGAGTTATAAGACTTTTCCCTGGTCCCAAATTAGAGTCTGTGTTAATGTACAGTGTAACTCGGCTATAAGTATAACCCGGATATAAGAGAGCTGTAGGGAGAGAGGAAGAAGTCTCTTATATCCGAGTTACACTATATATAAATTAAGCAATCTATAAATCTCGAATTTTATCCTCGTGAACATTCGTTTAGTTGTTGCATGGAATTGGTATATATATATATATATATATATATATATATATATATATTTATATATATACATATAAGAACATTGTTTGTAATTTTAAACTTTACGTTATGAAATAAATGTATTGAGTCTATCTATATTTACCTAGGTATAAATACATGCATATATATTAATATATATATATATATATATATATATATATGCATACATATGCACGTTTTTTAATGGAAGGTCGCTTTGACACACACACACATATATATATGAATATGCAAATATATCTACGTCCATACAGTATCATGTAAGATATAAATATTTTTTATTTATCAATGATTTTAAACGTTCATAAATTAGTGTTTACATATGTGTATGCACACATAAAAACACACACACATTTATATATCTAATCGCAAATATATTCATATAAAGTTCTTATGTTTTGTAATGAACCTTACTAGATTAATAGTATATACATATGCACACAACTATAATCGTACATATTTATCAAAGCGGAAACGTGCATATGGCGTTTATTCGCAAATACCAAGCCGTGTGCGAAATGACATCACGGTATATAAGAGAGAGAGAGAGAGAGAAAGAGAGAGAGAGAGAGAAAGAGAAAGAGAAAGAGAAAGAGAGAGAGTACCTTAGAGAAGACGCTCACGTTAGAGACGTGGGTGACGTCACACCCGTAACGAGAGGTCACGCGTGGTGGAAGAAGTAGGAATAATGTGTATGTTCTTAAAACCTGAAGCAGTAAAAGCTCTTTCTTCTTTTCCATACTTTGTCTCCTTTGCAACTGAGTCTACAATGTGTTGGGACCCTGGTGTCTACATGGTGCCGCGTGTGTAAACGTGTACTACGTTATACATATAAAATATCATGCCATACACACATACACACACAAACACATACAAACACACACACATATATATTAATTAGAGTATTATTTATTTATAAAATTGTATATACTATGCGCAGATTTGTTGCCGAATTTATTTCAATACGAGTAAATATTTTACTAAAGCTGAGTAGTTTGTATAAAAATAAACGTTCTGGAAGCGAAACTAACAGATGGTTTGTTTCTGTGTTTAACTCTTACTGTCTCTTATGCATTTTTACTTAAACTATTATATCGTGTATTTCATCCTCATATATATATATATATATATATATATATATATATATATATGTATGTGTGTGGGGGGGTAGCAACATAATCGAACGAATTGTGTCCGCCTATATTCGATTTGAATCTCATATTTAGCCCGATCGGATTTTTAGTGTCGAGTTTTAAACAACTGATGGATTTTTCTATAATTCTTATGTAGTTTAGTATTTCCCGTTTGTTTTTGGACTAAAATCGTTGCGTTTTTAGTATTATGTGAAGATTGTAGTAGAAATGTTTGCAGCACAGTCCATATTAATAGTTGCATTAATTAAGCGGTAGTATCATTAGAGGGATTACGTAATGTTTGAACTGTATTGTGAAATCATTTACTTACTGACTGACTTTTTGTATGGTTTTATGTGGAATGTCGTGTGTTAGTAATTTTGAATCTGTTTTTTTTTTTTGCCCAAATTGGGAAACTCATCGGGAAATCTAAGAGAATCAGACGAAAGATATGCACAGGCATATATAATATACAAAAATAAAATACAATACTATATAATATATTCCAATATAATATATTGCGTACACACATACACACACACGCACGCACATACACACACACACACACACACACACACACACACACACACACACATATATATATATATATATATATATATATTCTAGACAGATATGTCCACATGCGCATATATGTGTTTGTGTGCTTGTTCAGTATCATCCAATCAAACAATTCTTAATATTTCATAGGCTCTGTAGAACTTACTGGAAATATAGCAAGGACATTTTAAATCATTAAACTTCATTTTATGCATATTTTTATTATTATATCATCATTATCAATTTATAACGTTTTTCTTTCAGATTATAAACACATTATTCATATAATTCTGCAATAGTCTAATCGTATTTACTCGAAAATGACTTTCTGTAATCAAGAAAAAAGGAATCACTTTCCATGACAATGCTCGATGTAATACTGCAGAACTGACGACAGATTTCCTCGGAAGATTTGGTGCCCATCATCTATTCTGGCCTTGCGTCTTCGTCTTAAGTTATTAAGTTAACATCATGAGAGGGGATAGAACGTGAGTTAGATTTACATTTTCACATTGAAAGCATTATAAATTTTACAAGCGATGCATTTATAAGCTCGTTAATAGATGGAATCAAGGCAGAGAGGGAGTGAAGTTCGTTAATTTATGAATAAAGCGTTAATTTATAAATGAAAAGATGGTGGGATCCTTCTATCGCTCCAGAAGATATCTCATTACTGATGCAATTCTCTATCTATATAAAAGCCAAGTACCTCCAAGGATGGAATACTGCTGCCATATCTGGGCAGGAGCTGCTAAAAACAACCTATCCTGCCTTGACAGAGTACAAAATAGACTTCGTGGCTTAGTGGGGGATGCCCTTTCCTCTACCCTGCAACCTCTCTCCCACAGAAGAGACGTTGCGAGCCTATCCTTGTTCTATCGTTATTTCCATGGCAGGTGCTCGTCTGAACTCCAATCTCTGGTCCCCCCTCGCCAATCTTTCACGAAAAACACCCGTCTAGCTGAATCCACTGTGAAAAATTTCCCCCACTCTTTATCTGTGCCTAAATCAAAACGTGGATTCCATGAACAAAGCTTCTTTCTTAGAACTGCACGCCTGTGGAACTCTGTTCCATCTGCCTGCTTCCCACCTGACTACAAATTTGATGTCTTCAAGTCCAACGTTAACAAATTCCTAATAAACCGCCCTCTTAAGTAAACACTTCATTAAATCTCCACACTAACGTACTGTACGTGCAATAACCTTTATCCCTGAGTGGCTTCCGAGCCTTGATAAGTGGTGACAACTGTGTAAAAAAAAAGAAGTCTGTTAATATATGAATGAAGAACACATAGTTTTTCATTTTAGGATAAGATATAAATCGGCAAAATCTGTTGCATCGACTTAATATATACGTACTCGATATTTTCTTATAACATTAGACATGGTAGGGCAGAGCAAGTTGCTTATTTGGAATATCTAAATTATTTAAATAAGAAAGTTGCTATGTGTATACATAAAAAATATTAAATGACAATTACTAGTAGTTATGTACCTTGTAGAGATACATACGCATACATTTATGCATATATATGTATATATATATATATACGCATGCACATTTATATGCGTATGTATACACATACACATATATATATATATGCATACAAACACATGCACACATCATATGTAAACATTTCTTGAAGTTTTACATTTGGATTTTACCGTCACTGGATTTTTTATCTTCCACCAGACTATCCATTCATGTGTAATCACCTTTTTCTTTACCATATTCCCTCTGCTTTATTTATTTTGTTTTCAAGTAAGATCTTTGACTTACTTGTTGTTTCATCAAATACTTCTGCATGCAAAATCCGATCCCGCATTTTGCTAATTCCTACCCTCTGATGAGAAGGAGAGTATTTCTTCGAAACTTCGCGGATTAAGGACTATCCATTTATCTAGTGTTTCCTTTTCAAATTAAATATGTTTTTAACTCATTTCAAAGTGTTTTTTAACATATATTATTAACTGTTTGCTGATATATATGCATTTTGAAGCATATTTGATTATATATGATTGATAACCTCTGTATTTTTTTATTCATCTAATTCTTTCAAGCAGGTGATATTGGTGTTTTAAAATGTTTTGCAACCCTCACTTGATATATTACATTTTTTTCATGTAGTTCATAAAATTTGACATTTACTATATCAAACCTGAAGAAGCCTTTTATGAGGCGAAATCTCAACGTATAGAATCACTTTTTCATTTTTTTCCGAAAACGTTAACAATTGAATGCAACATTTAACGACTTTTTTCCGAAAACGTTAACAATTGAATAGAACATTTAATGACTTCTTTTTCGAAAACGTTAACAATTGAATAGAATAGTTAACGACTTTTTCCGAGAACGTTAACAATCGAAGCAACATTTAATGACCTTTTTTTCGGAAACATTAACAATCGAATAGAAAAATTAATGACTTTTCAGAAAAGAACATTTAATGACCTTTTTTCTGAAAACGTTTACAATCGAATGCAACATATAATGACCTTTTTTCCGAAAACGTTAACACTCGAATAGAAAAATTAATGACTTTTCAGAAAACGTTAACAACCGAATAGAACATTTAATGACTTTTTTACAAAAACGTTCACAATCGAATAGAACATTTAATGACCTTTTTTCTGAAAACGTTAACAATCGAATAGAACATTTAATGAGCTTTTTTCCGAAAACGTTAACAATCGAATAGAACATTTAATGACGTTTGTTTACAAAGACTTTAACAATCGAATAGAATAATTAATGACTTTTTTACAAAAACGTTAACAATCGAATAGAACATTTAATGACTTTTTGAAAACGTTAACAATTGAATAGAACAGTTAACGACTTTTTTCCGAAAACGATAACAATCAAATGCAACATTTAATGACCTTTTTTTTCGAAAACGTTTACAATCGAATAGAACATTTAATGACCTTTTTTTCGAAAACGTTAACAATTGAATAGAACATTTAATGACTTTTTCCGAAAACGTTTACAATCGAATAGAACATTTAATGACTGTATTTTTACAAAAATGTTAACAATTGAATAGAACAATTAATGACGTTTTTTTCCCGAAAATGTTAACAATCGAATAGAACATTTAATGACTTTTTTACAAAAACGTTAACAATCGATTAGAACATGTAATGACTTTTTTACAAAAACGTTAACAATCGAATAGAACATTAATGACTTTTTTACAAAAATGTTAACAATCGAATAGAACATTAATGACTTTTTTACAAAAATGTTAACAATCGAATAGAACATGTAATGACTTTTTTACAAAAACGTTGACAATCGAATAGAACATGTAATGGCTTTTTTTACAACAACGTTAACAATCGAATAGAACATTTATTTACCTTTTTTACAAAAATGTTAACAATCGAATAGAACATTTAATGACTTTTTTAAAAAACGTTAACAATCGAATAGAACATTTAATTACCTTTTTTCCGAAAACGTTAACAATTAAATAGAACATTTAATTACCTTTTTTCCGAAAACGTTAACAATTGAATAGAACATTTAATGGCTTTTTTTTTCGAAAGCGTTAACAATCGGATAAAAGATTTAGTTACCAGTTGGTATCCTTCCTCATTAGCCAAACACTGGAAAAGATGTTGCTTCAATACACAGCCGTTAAAGTTTCTTGACATAAGTATCCTCACTAAATAATTTAAATGCGAGACTATCTTTATATTTTGAAGACATGATATCACAGAGAAAAGTAATATTTCACGTATTTAGTAACGAAATGTTTGTTATTAATTCACGACGTCTGGTACCATTGCTCTTTAGATAAAAATAAATAGAAATAGAAAAAAAGGAGAAATTTATATGGTTATATGAGATCATGATAATTGTTTTCTTTTTTTTATAAGGATGATCACCACAATCCTTTGTATCATCAGAACTTCTGTTCTTATCTTAACTCTTATTCGTAAAATGCGTTGGTGAATGTAACCTCCGGCTTTCTTCAGGTGCGTTATCTCAAACTTACGAACCTTTTTATTAAACTCGGAAACATGTACAGGATTTTAAACCGGAATTTGTTTTTATTTATTTAAAAAAATCTCTCATGGTCCTTGGCGCAACGGATAAAATGCTAAGTTATAATAAGATTCTTGTATGTTGAAGGTTAAGTTTTCAGTACAGGCGATACTAATAATTAAAATAAGTAATGCATAAGAGTTCTGTTCGGGTATTCGAAATTCCGTACAGATTCCCGACTTCGCCATAAAGATTCCCGAATTCGATAAGGCGCATTTAAAGAAGGCCGGATGATAAATCAGCCGACACGTTGTGATTATTAAGCTCCAAGGCGACAGAAGTAGTCCGGAACATCCGGTTCATATGAGATCATAAGACTAAAGTTTTAATTAAATATGAAATAACCAATACACACAATATCTACCAGATATAGTTTTAACGATATCCCCATTCAAAACCTTGCTAAAATGTATTTTTCTTTATTTACGTCATTTAGTAATTTTGCATCATTCACATCCTTATCGCCACCTTTTGTCTAACTGATTAATTATTCATATCATTCAAATTTATCATTAGTGTGTCTTCTATTTACCCCTTTGCGCCACTTCTGTTCTTATTCCTATTTTCTAACGCTAAAGATTTAAATTGCAAACAAGCAAGAAATGGTAACAGAGTTTTAGCAGTGTATAGACAGACAGGTTTCGAGATGTTATTTTTTATCGAGTTGAATGGACAAAATGATCAAGATAAGATAACTCGTGATTAGCCGAAATCATAATGAGTCTCATACAGACTCTACTAAATTGTATCCTATTTTATAAACCCCTATCACAAATAAATATCTTCTCTTTCGCCAGTGAATGTGTTTGTTTATAATTCTCATTAATTCCAAAAAATATCACACTGAATTTATTTTCTCGTTTAATCATAACTTGAATCGCATCAGAAATCTTCTTAATCGAACCAATTTCAAATTAGATCTGTATGCAACTAAGAATGGTTTGATCTGATCACGAGTTATCTTCTCTTGGCGTTTCGACTACATTAAAATAGGAAGTATTTGCAAAGCTCACAACAGTCGCATGTGCTAGTTTTCAATAAACTTGAAATATTACTTTTTCTTAAAAAAAAAAGAAATTCATAAGGATTATAACTGTAAAATTGTAGTTGCATTATTCAAAGAGGATTGTTGTGTTTAGCAACATTCAAATTTCATATACATACATACACACATATATATATGTGTGTGTGTGTCTGTGTGTGTGTCTGTGTGTGTGTGCGCGCTTGCATTTGCGTACGCACACAATATTTATATCAGTAATATATAATAATGTATATATATATATATATATACATATATATATATATATATATCAGATGGAAAATAAATTTATCACAATCAGGACAGAGCTGGACCAAGACAAAATAACATGATCATACATACCGCTCATTATAGTTTAAGATAGAGCCATATAATATGAATAATTAAATACATAAACAATTAAACTGGGCTTTCTTAACACTTACAATATAGAATATGTGTTAAGATAAGCCTATTATAATTATTTATACACATCTGTATGTATATATATATACGTTAACAATTGAATAGAACAAATATATATATATATATATATATATATATATATATCCATCTATACATCTATATACATATATGGATATGATTTAACGAACAATATGTATATATATATATATATATATATATATATATATATATGTAAATAATTGTAAAGTTTACAGTAAACACTCACTCCATATAAACCAACATTACACTTCGCTTAGGAGACGTTTGCAGATTTTGTCCTTTGTTGTGACTTTTATTTTCATTATGATTCAAATGATAACTGATCCAGAGCAGACTAACATCTGTCTTATATTACTTCATAATATGATACCCGGTGTAATGTTAGTACATAAGTGATGTTTTGTACCTTTTTATATCGGCTCAGTTACACATTTAAAAAAAATACACTGAACACTATGAAATAACATTCAAATAACTATTTCATCGGTTTTTAAAACATATTTTTCTATTCTCCGCTGGAGTCCTTTCCAAAAATGATGTATATATATATAAATATATATATATATATATATATATATATATATATATATATATATATATATATATGATATTTACTTTTTTTTTCAATATAGTAACGTAATTGAAGTATTTCCGAATAAGTATTTATAGACAACATTCTTCTCGTTGGTTTTCATTGTCTTTCAAATCGTGTCGATGGAGATGCTCAGTATTTCGGTGACAGTGGATGTTCTTTTCTTTAATTTCCCCGGTGGACGTGCTTGAGATGATTAGAAGTAATGGTTGCTTTTTGTCGTCGTCGTCGCCGTCGTCGTCTTGCGTGTCTGGGTTCGATAGCGATGGCGGCTTCACCATGTCGTCGTTAGCTAGTTCGATCGGGATGCCGCGAAAAGGATGTTGTCATCGGTTACCTACGCTTCATATGTTCATCGACGACCGGCGGACCGGCTCGGTGGGTACGTCAAGGGAGCTGCCCGTGATCCCCAGCTGGTTAATACAAGGCGACGACTGACGGCTCGGCGAATACTTGTCTCGGTAATACTGTTCCAGTTGGCTATGGCGTTTATTTTTCATATATTCGGTTACCTGAACGCTCTGTTTCCGCTTCCGGTTGTATTGGACTGGCTTGTCTTCTACCGCTTGAAGGCCGACGGTTTTCAGACAGCTGCTGACCAAATCCCCCATTTTCACGAAAAAAAAGAGGATAAATATTTCAATATAATATGGACTCTTATCTATCCGCTCAATAAACTTAATAAGTATTGTTTCAACTTGATAAGTCGAATCGTTTTTTTAATTGTAGATGTAATAAAATTTCGTAAGTTTGAAATATAAGAAGAATTTATGTTTTTAGTTAATTTTATAGTTTGTCCACTTATACGATTCGTTTTCTTATATATAAATATGAATGTAGAAGTTCTATATGTATATGTATATATACATATGTATATATATATCTTTAACAGTGGTTTCAAAATAAAATTTGGTTCTTTGAAATATTACGAAAATATTTTAAATTGTATTTATGAACTGTTCGAATCTGCATATGATTTTCCTTCTATATATAGATATGAACTTAGATTTTACATATGTATGCATATGTGTATAAATATATATGTAATGTTAACAGATGTTTCTAAAAAATTAGTAAGTTTGAAATGTTTAAAACGATTTTATTTTTTTAATTTCTTTTCAGGTTTTTGAAATCCAAGTACGATACCCTATATGAGCATATAAAAATAAACTTAAATATTATGTAACTATATTTTTTAACGGTGGGTTTAAAAATATACAGCGTTTAATAAAGAATAGGTTATAGCTTTCGTTAATAAAAATAGACTCTGGTCTGCTTTCTGTATTAAATGTAATTACTTTCTTTCCAAAAGCGAGGATAACATTGTAGAGAAAATTCGATAGCAAATAGGGTCACTGGCTTTACACTTCAATAAGTATTACTTAAGCGTATTCAGTCGAATTACCTTTATTTAAATACAAGTAAACTTTGATATGTTTGAACTGCTTAAATATGTTTTATTTAAAAATTAATTTTATCAGTCGCCAATATCTTCTGTGATACTCTATCTATCTCTTTTTATATATACACATATAAATATATCTTAGACATATTTATGTATACATTTCTAATAGTTGATGTTAAAAAAATAAAGTTTAATGCAGAAAAAATAACAATATTTGTTAATAAAAAAATAGACTCTGAGTTACCTTCCTGGTTTTATATAAGAATTTTCTTTTATACTGTGATTTGAAATCTCCAAAGTTTCATTCTTGAAATGTATCAAATATTGTTTCAGATAATTTCCTTGCTGTTAGATCGTATCTATTGTTTTTATATACAGATCATATGTTACAAATATTAGACCGGATATCAACGTATTCGTTTCGTTATTAAATAACGCTTGGATCCTTTAAAATATATTTTCCTTACGCAGTATAATATAAAAATATAGATATATGTCAAAACTTATTTAATTCTCCAGTATAATAGTCTGATAAAATCCTCTAGATCTCAATGTATATATATATATATATATATATGTGTGTGTGTGTGTGTGTGTGTATATATATATGGCGCATACCATATCAAAACCTGATTTACAATTTCCTTAGTTATTTTCATATATTTTACTTATATTTTGTTTATCACCAATTTACTCTGCGGCTTATATATTTATATTAAACCGTAGTGTTCGATATTATGTTGCTAGAATAAGAACTCTCCAGTCTATAGATTTATAAATAAGTATCTACTTTTCATACATATATTACATACACGTATCATAATTATCTATATACATTCATGCATCCCAATATATGTATTGTATATATCGCATATATATCTAATTTTATATCTTGTTATCAAATTATATAGTGGTTTAATTCCTTTTTGTTTTAAAAATGTTGTAATATATTTCTTTTAGTGTTCGTTGCTTTATATACCTATATATATGAATTCATATATAAATATACATTTATACGGTTGCAATATTTTATTAATGTTATTATAGCAGGATATATTGCCGCATCATTTACCGCAGTATGTTTTATTTTATACGTATATTCGTATATATGTATGCATATATATGTATTATATTTCGATATTGTATTACTTTCTTTTATATATTTACATGCACGGACAATGCTAATTTCTTAGTTTTTCATTAATAGAAATATGCAACTCCGTTAATTATATTTAAATTTTATGGTGAATTTATCGTTGTTTTTACAAGTACGCGAAATTGGGATTGAGTGAAGTTATTCCAGAAATGCTCCAAACTAAGAGTAGCATTGCAAATTCGTTTTCTTTTCAACGATTTCACTTCGGTTATCGGTTTTTTCTATTTGTCCATGGTTTAACCCTAACCTGACGTGTATTTTGCTTTTGTTTAAAAAAAAAAGCTCACGTTCGTTAACTCAGAATTGTTGCGTCCAAGTTAGTTCTGACTTTTTAATAAATACAAAAGTTTTCCGATATTTTTTAATGCTTTGATTCGTTTTACCAATAACACGTCTCTCACAAACAATGCAACATATAATAGTGTTGATATTCAAAATTTAGTTTGATAATATAATCAGGTGTAAATGTGTTTTTATTTCTTCTAAACAGTTACTTTTTTATGCGCATGTGTCCAATATTGGATAAGGAAAATATAAAATCCTTTGTGAATTTTTTATACAACAGGAAAATAGGAATTAAAGTGCTTTATTCTCTTAATGAAACCCAAAAGCACGTTAGCGACATTAATATAATATACTCTCAGAAATCAATTCCTTGTTGAGGTGTGTATCGCTCGTTTCAGAAAACGTTGACGTATGGATTAGTATAAATAGAGCAATCTGCTTGTATTGTTATGAAAACTTATAATCTATACTCCTTTTACGTAATTTTTTTTTCTTTTTACAAAGTTTCTTCTTTCCGATTTCTGTCGCCTTTGTTAATTGCCTCAGTTTCTTTCAATCAATATGAATCAGTTATGCGATATGCGAAAAGACTTGCTCCGAAATGTTATAATCGAATTAATTATAAAATCAGATCATGTCCAAAAAAATTACAGCTTCTTTTGTATGGTTTGCTCCTGTTTTATTAATGTATTTTTTATGTATGCAGGGGAATCTTGTGATGGACGAGAGAGATTATTGAAGGCTAGGAAACACCTGGATTGTAGTAGCTTTTTTTTTTTAATTATAAATTCCAATATGAAATCTTTTGTGCTTCCGGAAAGATCTACTATGAATAAAAGAAAATAGGGTTGCTTATTCCTTTTCTTTGGATCTTTCTATTCGGATCTTCTTTCTGTGTTATTTGAGAATCTTGGAGTTTGCTTTCCCAGGAGAAAACAGTCGGTTATAGGTTCCTTTTAAAGCGCAACCACTTATCTGCAAAGATAAAAAAAGACGGATCATTGTTTTAAATACAAACCACATGCAATTCGTTTTGTATTTTTACAAACGAAAAGAAAGAAGATCAGATATAAAGTGTTTAACACCTGGTATTTCATGCAAAAATATATCTAATTTAGATAGGAGAAGTTTTCAAAAAAATATATTATTTATAGTGTTAATTACTGAACCCATCACTTATCTCTCTTCATCTGACTACCCCTTTCTCTCTCATATATATATATATATATATATATATATATATATATATATAAATATATATATATATACATATATATATATAGCAAAAATGGTAATTAGTAAAAACCTGAATAAAGTGCTCGATACTATTGCAGAGCAAATATGTGTTTTATTTTTTATTACCGTTTTATCTGCTTAGTTACACATGTTTCGGTTACCGAATCGTATGAGCGATCCAGTAACTTCGTCAGACTTTACAGAAAACTGTAAAGTCTGACGAACTTATTGGATCGTTAATACGATACGGTATATATATATATATATATATATATATATATATATATATATATATATATATATATATATATATTAGTGTTTAGAGGATTAATCGGAATCGGAATCGGCAATCGGAAAAATCAGAATATTTGAGGGTATCGGAATTGGTATAAGAATCATTAAAAATTTGTACCGATTTTTTAATGCCAAAACGATTCTTTGAATTATCTTTTTTATTTGATTTTGTTTAAAGCTAAATTTTGCTGGCAATAGTGATGAAATAGTAAACATTTAATCATTTTAAACCACCAGTGAAGCTAAAATCGATATATTGTCCTCCACAAGTATAATTTTACGTTTAGGAAAATATTTGCCGATTTAACATGTGTTAAACAGAGAAAAAATGAACACGTGTTAATCAGAGAAAGATACAACTATATAGTTAAATATTTAGAGATTTATAGAAGAACCTGGATCGATATTGTATCAGAATCAGCAATTAAGTACGGAATCGGTAATTGTATCGGAATCGGGAAAAATATTTGAATGGCCCCATCACAGATATATATATATATATATATATATATATATATATATATATATATATATATATATATATATATATATACGAATATTGGAATCGCCCCATCACTAATATATATATATATATATATATATATATATATATATATATATATATATATATATATATGTATGTGTGTGTGTGTGTGTGTGTGTATGTATATATACGTTCCGTTAAAACGACCAAAGTTATAACTTATTGAGTTAAAGTACTTTATGCTATATTGATGGTTAAATATAGTTTAATTTAAGCTTATTTTTGCATTAAATATTAATCCATATTAATCCATAACTCTGCATCGAACGGATAATATAATACTTAGTTCACAAAATCCCACCATAAAAAATGTCAATACAAAATTTCAGCATTGGTGATAGCTAAAATATCTGCTTTTGTACTTCCGGTTTCTTGTGTCTATTTGTTTTTTTTTGTTTTTTTTTAATTTCGGTTTCTGTTGATTATTTATTATTTATCATTTGCTTGAGGTTTTTGCTATTCATTTTTGACATGGTCGAATAAACAAGAATACTATTCTGAATATGGGAAAATATTCAGTCGTCATAACGGACTTTATTTTTTTCTGTTAATTTTCGTCCCATTTGCAGAAACCGGAAGTCCAAAAGTGCAAACATTCTTCACTACACGTAAATATTCTGTATTCATTGTAATTGGAAGTAGGAATTTTTTTAATGGCAGTTTCCTGCCATTAAAAAAAAAATCCTACTATTCCTATCTATTAATAACGACAAAGTATATTTATTTTATGGACCTATTATATCTCACAGCAACTTTTTATTCTCGACACAAGAATAGACATTCTCTGTAATGGTGGCTACGCGTATAGCGTATAATTTTGAAGCAACGGTTGCCCAGTCTCAACCAGAGTTCTCATGAGGCGGCTTAGTTCGATTCAAGTTTTTTTTTTTTTTTACATGGATGTCACCACTTATCAAGTCCCGGAAGCCACTCGGGAATAGGGGTTATTGGGTGTACAGTAATCAATGGGATAATATCGTAGTAATCGTTAGTAATGGAGATTTGATAAAGTGTCTTACTTAAGGAAGCGGTTTATAAGGAATTTGTTTATATTGGACTTGAAGACATCCAAGTTGTAGTCAGGTGGGGAAAAAGCAAACGGAAGAGAGTAGCAATGAAAAGTTTAGGGCGACTGGAAACAATACCAATATAAACAGAAAGCACATACAGCACCTGGTGTTTCTAAGTGGTCACCAGTATAAGTACTGACCAGATTCAATGTAACGACACATTTTTTTTTAAACTAGGGATTTTATTTCTTTTTTGATCCAGTCTTAAAAACAATTTAGATTAAATGCTCCTTTCGGTTGGTTGGTTGGTTGGTTGTTTTTGTTTAACGGCATATCAACCCTTTTCGGGTTATTTAATGCCGAATCCAAAGATTTTGAAGAAAAAACATTTTAATAGAATATATTTGTTTTTTTTTTCAAATCAGTTTCTATTTAACCCATAATTGGGACCCAAACAGGTACTACCATTCCGGGTCAGAGTGGACCTGGGAGCAATGGTAATTAAAGGGTGGCTCCACACTCCCCAAAGCCCGCAAGCTGGGGCCTCACCACTGGATATAGTTTAAGGTCATATCCAGGACCGTTCCTTTCGGTTTTTAGAAATATAGACATGATTTTGACAATCGTTCTTAAACAGTAAGTAAAAAGAGTCCCTCTCCTCCACACATACTATTGCTCAGGCGAATTTATTTGTTCTCCATTTTCTGTCTTTAACAATTTTCATAACAGATAAGTATATGTGTATACATTTACCAAAATGTTAATATCTATCAAAATATCTATGTGTGTGTGTATCTATCTATCTATCTATCTATCGCTCTTTTTTTCTCTCTCTCTCTACCTCTCTCTCTCTCTCTCTCTCTCTCTATATATATATATATATATATATATATATATATGTATGAGTAAAGATGGCAGGTTTTTCAAACATTTGTAAATGAAATCCTTATATGCATCATTTGGATTCTTGTGACAAGGGTTTTCTTGAAATAAGGATTATTTATTTAATCGGGCTGGTGTGTAGAACATGGCCGGACAGAAACAGTAAATTATGTTATCTGTCTATCTATCTGTTTATCGAATTATCTCTGTATCTATCTATCTATCTATCTATCTAGTTATCTCTCTCTATCTACCTATTTATCTATCTGCCTATATAAATATCTATCTATCTTTGCAAATCAGTCCAACTCTATCTATCTATCTATCTATCTTTCTATCTATCTATCTATCTATTTAGAGTTTAATGGACAACAGCTATATTTTTTAACAGGTTGTCAAACATGTCAAACTTTGTGACTTGATTAGTATCCGAACAGGTGACCGGACGTGACGTGTTGCATGTCATATATTCCGGCTTGTGCAAGCTTCGTTGGGTTGGATTTGAGACATCAAGAAGAAGGTGGGTTGAAAACAGGTCTCCTGGAGAGAAAAGGGTCTCAGGATGGAGACAGAAGAATGCCTTTCCAGACCAAGGATAGTCGGCCATATCTTCTTCTATGGCGAATACCTGGGAGTGAATAAAATACATAAAATCTCTTATCGTCTTCGGTCTTGTCTTGAGTGTTTCTTTCTAACAGATACAAGCTCCGCCAAGGCATGTTGGCGAACCTCCAAGAAAAAAAATAGCGGAAACAGGTATGTCGTCATGTGTTGTATGTCCTGACACGCACGCACCAACACCTAATAAATCACATATAGGCGAGGACAACAGTGTGTTACACAACATACATACATATGGTCCGTTTATCATAAGAACACAACAGCCATTTAGTATTGCCGCGTATACTCATTCAAAACATCATGATGCAAACAGGATACACATATATAGATCCCCTCTGCGACGCAAATACGTCACAAATGCAAACACGTATAAATACACGTAAGATTCAGCTATATACACTTGGTATATATATGTATACATTTATGCATATATATATATATATATATATATGATTGATGTGTAGTTTGCTTGAAGCATTGTGTGAGATACGTATGTAGTAAAGACTTAAAAGGCTGTCACAATGCGAGGAATGAAATATAGTCGTTGTTGGTAAAAGTAGACGAGGACAAGTGGCGATTTACAAATCAATAAATACATACACATATGTTTATATATACATATATTTATTCAGTTGTATTAGGTAAAATGTCTTAATTGTTTTGTTTGCGACAATATCCATTATTAATTTCGGAAAAAATCCCTTTTTAAATGGTGAACGTAACAGATCGATTCAAAGCATGCTAGATGGTGGAGCAGAAGTTGGATAGCTGTGTGGGGCCTCGGAGCAAATGTGAGGAGGGGGTTTATGTATGGTCTTATTAGGTAATTAACATGTTTATACTTTTATTTATTTTATTTATTTAATTTTTTTTTTAGTTTCTAATTATATCCGCTTGTTTCGATTTTTTTACTCCCCCCCATCACCACCATGAGGATAGATCTAGATAGAAAATCGGCTTTTACTGTATAAAAAAATCCAGCAACTTCCAAGAGGAAAGCTGGATCAGAACAATAACAAAAATCTTTTTAGTTTAAAAAAAAAACTCGCTTTCGCTGACTGTGGAAAGAAACGTCCATGTCCAGTGTCAGAACAGCTCTTAGGACTCTCTGCGTCCTAATTCTTACATACCTGACATTCTAAAAATCATGGAGGAGTTTTATGTAGAAGATCTGTGTTAGTTTAGCAGAATAGCGTGTATCAAAATACTCGACGTTCACCGTGGGAGGAACCTTCCACCAAAGGAGTAACGCCCGTGCTAGATCTTATTAAAGATTATTGAGCTGAAGCTAACATTAGGGAGAATTGATTCGTTTGAAGAAACCTTGCAAAAACTTCCAATAATAAGAATTATTATTACTTCAGTGAGGAAGAAGACCAGTCGTGGTTGAAAGGTTTCCGGAAATAGGAACACATTAATTAGAATTGGAACGAACATAAGAATTCGATAGACAATTGATTCCTAAAATAATTTTCACATCGCAACGAATCGCTCGATATGCAACTATTTGTATTATTATTATTACTATTTTATTATTATTATTATTATTATTATTATTATTATTATTATTCTTATTATTATTAGTAGTAGTAGTAGTAGTAGTAGTTGTGGTAGTAGTAGTAATAATAATAATAATAAAACATTTATAAGAACAACAATAATAATAGCAACAACAACAACAAAACAATAATAATAATAATAATAATAATAATAACAACAATAATAATAATAATAATAATAATAATAATAATAATAAACTAAAAGGCGTACGACAGGATCCCACAAACATGGAAATAGAATGTTTAAAAATGTATAAAATACCAAGCAGGGTCATCACCGTAATAGCGTGGAGACTGGAATTGACAGCTGACGAACAACGCATAACAGAAGATAACATACAAAGAGGCATCTTCCAAGCAGATTCCCTGTCACCATTGCTGTTTAAAACAGTCATGATACCCCTGCAGAATATACTGAGAAAGTGTCAAGCTGGATACAAGTTCTCAACACAGAGAACAAAATGCACCACCTGATGTACATGGACAGCCTGAAACTTTTTGCAAGGACCGAAAAAGAACTAGAAACACTAATGAACACTACCAGGATCTTCAGCCAAGATATCCAAATGGAGTTTGGTATAGAAAAATGCGCACTATTAGTTATAAGAAAGAAAAAACTGGAAACAACGGAAATGGGGGACCTAGGGGACATAGGGGAACAAGACGCTTATAAATACATGTGAGTTCTGGAAGCAGACACCATCAAAGCCACCAAATGAAAGAGAGAATTGGAAAGGAAGACCTCAAGAGAACAAGAACACTTCTAGAAAATAAATTATATAGCACAAAACTAATAAAAGGTATAAATACATGAACAGTATCACTAGTAAGATACTCAGGAACGTTCATAGGATGAACCAAAGAAGAACTGAGACACCTCGATCAGAAGACCAGGAAACTCATGACCATGCACAATGCATTACACCCAAAGGGCGATGTTGACCGACTCTATGTTAAAAGAAGAGAAGGCGGGAGGGGGCTAGTTAATATAGAAGACTGTATGCATGACACACACACAAAAAAGAATTAGAAAAATATATAACGCAAAACACGGGAAGGATAATAAAGACAGAGAGAAACACCAAGAAAATCGACAAAACAGAAAACAGAGAGATAAAGGATAAGACGAGAAAAGAAAAATGGGAAGAAAAACGACTACAGGGAAGATTCGTAAGGATGAGATGCGATAAGAATAACGAAAACACTTGGACATGGATGAAAAAAGGACACATAAGCCGTGAAACTGAATCCCTAATAACCGCAGCACGAGATAACTTGATAAAAAATTAACCACATCAAAGCAAAGATCGATAAATCACAAGAAACCAGTAAATGCAAACTCTGTGGACAAGGGACGAAAACCATACAGTAAGTGAATGCAGCAAACTGGCCGAAAAGTAATACAAGAACAGACACGACCAAGTGGGAAGGGCAGTACATTGGGAATTATGCAAACAACTACAGCTCGAACGCACAGACAAATGGTATAAACATAATCCGGCAACAGTACTTGAAAACGAGAATCGAAAAATCCTATTGGACATGGACATACAAACTGATACACCCATCCAAGCAAGAAGACCAGATGTTGCAATAATTAACAAGAAAGAAAAATCCTGTCAAATCGTAAACTTTATGACAGCGTGAATATCAAAGAAAAGGAGAAACGGAGTGAATACACAGAGATAGCCAGAGAGCTGAATGGGATATGGAAGATGAAGAAAATCAAAATAATACCTATAATAGTAGTAGCAGTAGGAACAATCCCGAAAAACTTTGAAAAAAGAATGGGAGAAATTGAAATCAGAGGAATGACTGGAAAAACACAACGAACAACAATAATGAAAACAGCTGAAATACTAATGAAATCCCTTGAATGTGGGGACTAACACACACGAACCAAAAGCGTAGACCAGATAAACCACCACAGCCATAACATGAAACACTACATGGAACACAGAACATTGAAACCGCATACCTATAAGTTATCTAACCCCACCCCATCCCCCATTACCACATCACTGTCCCCGCCCCTAAAAAAAGAGTGAGACCAATAGCCAAGTAGCCAAGGAGGAAGAGAAAGACCGAGGAGTGAGCACTGACCAGACCTTCACTGTATACGTGCGAAGAGAACTGGGACCTTTGGGAGGCTTATTGCCACTCATATTCCAGTAAAGACCAATGGCCACTGCTAACGAGAAATCAATGGCAAGCAGCTGTTGCGATAATGCAAATTTATTTGCGCATGGTATCGAAATAGGTGGAGAGTATTGGGAAATATAGAGAGACTTGTTGTCACTCAGCTTCCAGGGAACACCATAGGCTGTATTCAATGAGAGCTTTGCAAAACATCTGTGAAAGCTCCTTGTGCGCCAATAATAATAATAATAATAATAATAATAATAATAATAATAATAATAGAGAAACTGAGTTACACCCTTTGAAAACATTATTTCTAAAAGTTAATTTCAAAATACAAGAAAATGAATAATGTTAGCTATTTTATTTGATTAACTGATTAAGATCGTTTTTACTAAAAATTTCCTCAAGGGAATTAGTTTATGGAATAACCATCCCCCCCCAAAAAAAAACAATAACACATACGACTACTAGAAACTACGCAAACACTTGCGTTTGGAATATGTGTATAAATTAAAACAGACACGACATTTGTCATGTAGTTCAATATAAAATCATAATATCCTATCATTTGGGCAAGGAGACAATGATTGATTATAACCGCAAAGAAAAAGGGCATAAACAATTATAGATAGTGAAAGATCGAAACACAAGTGGTTAGAAACACTTTATCAAGACGATCGTATTCCATTCTGATCAAGCAGTCTGTATAGTATGGGGTGTAACGATAAAATTGTCGTCCTAAAGAAAACAACCTTACGGCTTAAAAAACAAAAACTTTTATTGAAAAAAATCATTTAATTTAATTTAATTATATAGTAGATCTGACAGCTATTCAATGTAGTCGCCTCTAGCCTGAATCATCGTCTCGATACGGGTCGGGAGCTGGGATCAGGCCTTTTCCGCGAGCGCGGGCGGGAGCTCGGCGAATATTCGGCGGATGGCGGCGATCAGCCTGACTTTGAAGTTGTGTAAGGTCATGTGTAAGGTGATGTTCTCGACATATGACCAAAGAAAGTAGTTCGGCGGATTCAGTGAAGAGGAGGGGGTAAGTGGGAGAAGGGTACAAAGTCGTAGCACTCCTTCTGAAGTCAAGCCTGTGTCTATTTTGAATTGTGGGCCGGCGTCGAATCCTGTTACCACAATAAGGGTCTGTAAGTGGCCACTTCTTTTTACCATGGGATCACCACACTCTTCAGCACATCCTGGTACATCCTGGTATTGACTTTGAAGCCGACTTCGAAGATCTAAGGTGGCATGATGCAGCCCTCACTGGAAACCACACCAAAAACCATAACTTTGGATGAAAACTTTGTTTTCATCACCCTGGGAACGTCCGTGTTATCCGGATTTGAATTTTGAGGGTGCTGGGTATGGTCCTGTTGTTATAACTTGGATCGGCAGAGAGCATGAGTTATAGCGGCGCATCTCCGATCTCGCTCGTTGAACATTGTGTCATTTCAGACATAATAGAAGGACCATGTCGTTCTTGGGATTTGTACACAACTGGTCAACTAGTAAATGATATGGAATAAAAAGGAAAACCGGTTTATATCAAACGGAAATGGAATCATACTGTATTTTATAGAGCGATGATTTTAGTGTTCCGCCCTATAGAGACAGAGAACTCATACACATGTTTCGATATAACGGCTTCGATATACGGTAACATCACTAAGTTTGGAGTCAGGATGGAAAATCATGGAAGAAAAGCTGAGTGGACATTCAAACCAAAGGTGTTTGGATACATTATACCATAATTTAAAGACAGCCGGGCTTTATCTTGACCAAGCGTATGAAGTATGTGCAGTACATGGAAAAATAGAGTTTTGATTCCATTATACGAGATAAATATGAAAGGAAATGATGGGGCCCGAATAAAGCTGCCGAGTGGACAAGGATAAGAAAAGCAGTTCGGCAGGCTACACGAACATGATCCGATTTTATTTAGAAATAAACATTTTAGCGCTCTACGGATTAATATTTTTTTTCTTTTTGTTAAGAGCAAAGATTTTTTTTTTAATCTGTTCTTCCGATACAGTTCGTCTATATCATGCTGTATAATCACGTTCACACACCGGTTCATGATAGATCATCAAAGTTAAGCAACGTTCAGCCTGGTCAGTACTAAAATGGGTGACCATTTGTGAATTCCAGGTGTTCTATGTTTTCCCAGGTAATCTCGGCATTGTTTCCGGTCGTCTAGCACTTTCTCTTGCATTGAACTCAAGTACTGCCGATCCAGGAGATGTGTGGTTGGAGATTGCGCAACTCATGCCTGAAAATATCCTTACAAAAAAGTTATCTATTATGTCTTGTGAGTGTGAGGAGGCAAATTACAATCTTTCTAGAGTGACGCAAAGTGTATTCTTTACCAATACAAAATGTTCGTTTGTAGAGCGTGGTTTTCCCCACCCTCAAAACCTTGTGTATTATATTTTTCTAACAGGAAGATAAGCAAATCAGAAAATCGGATAAGTTTCGTACTATTCTAAAGTTGAAAATTTCTTTAAAAGTTTTAAAGTAACATCAATTCTTCGAAAGCGTAAAGACGAACCCCCCCCCCCATATGAAACGTTTGAGATAACGTTTAATTAAATACTAAGAGAATTTTGAAGTTGTTTCCGAGCTGGCTTAAATGGATCGCTTCATGAGATGTAGTCAGAAAAATAAAGGAAAAAAAAAAAAAAAAAAATAACACGACACAACAAACTAAAAAAAAAACAAAAAAAAAACAAAAAAAACAAACAAAAAGAACAACAAAAAAAAACAACAAAAAAAAACACGGTTTATCGTGTTTGCTGTAAAAGATCGGCATGGCAGACAAAATGGCGGCCGTGATGTCCGAGTCAGATTAATGGAAATTTTTACTCGCATGGAAAAGAGCCACAATAGAGGCAAACAAAAATGAAACAGATTAAAATATCACCTCGAAACTAATTATTCAAATACGTTTGATTAAACGAAATTGATATTTTATGCTTATTGATTTCTTTTTATAATAATTTGCATATCTGCCTGATATTTTCTTTAAATTTGCATATCTTTCTGAAATGCTTTTTCAATGTTGGGATTAATTTTGACTAGCAAGTTGTAGTAGAAATCCGCAGTGCTCTCTGCGTAATATTTTTTGTTAATAATAATATTCCATTTGACATAATACGTATGTGTCAGGGTACATACTATCAGGAGAACAAATGCCTTTACTTTGAATGTATTATCGTCGTTGTAAGCTACATATTATTTTAATAACAAAACGAACGCCCCCTGTATTATTCATTTTAACTTTTGACAATGTTATTCTTGTTTAAGCTATACGTAGTTTCCTTACTGTTAAAATAAAAATAATATTATTTAAACTAATAAAAACGAAAGCCGATTTATTTATTATCAATGGCACTGTTTCAGTTGACAATTGAATTCGATTTTTAAACAATTCATTGTAGAAATGCGTACATCCAACGACAGTAATTAGCAATCATTATTATTGCTGATTAAACAATCTCATTACTTAATATGCGTGAGACATGATAACATATGTATGAACTTGAACTAATGTTAGATAAAGGAGCTTGGGAATCGTACACGCACACACACACACATACACATACATACATACACAAATTCCAGGTTAGAAGAGAACAAAGTAAATACTATGTCGGACTTAGACACAAATATTGACCTCTGATGGAACAAAGAAAATACAGCGTCGGGTTTGTTGTCATATATGGAACTCTAATGAAACAAAGAAAGAATTTGTCAATAAAAGCAAAAAGTACAGCAAATAAAAACATACAGAGAGTGAGAGACGGAGAGACACGCACGACCGTTACGTCATTAGCTCGTCAACCCCAACTTGACGTTTCACGCTTTGTTCTATATGTCCGACGACCACTGAAGGCAAAATAATAATTAAATAAAAAACAGTTTTGGTAGTCTATGTGTTTGTACAACGACTGAAACAAACAAG
The DNA here is from genome assembly GCF_053919585.1 of Euprymna scolopes. Lineage (NCBI taxonomy): Eukaryota > Metazoa > Mollusca > Cephalopoda > Sepiida > Sepiolidae > Euprymna > Euprymna scolopes. The sequence goes on along the minus strand of NC_136514.1, from coordinate 34,314,422 downwards.
AGCGTATATATTTATTTAGCATCACGCATCTTCATCGAAGTGCAACAAATATGATTATACATACGTGATCGATAAAGATAAATCATTACTAAAAGAGACAAATAATACATATCTCCATCAAAGTAGATGATTACATGAATTACAGCAAATTTTTCCGTCATCATTCGAGTTTCGAGGTATCGCAAAATAGAAAATATATATTTTCTAATTATAAAATATCCGCATCTTTTGTTAAAACTTTCTGATTTTCAAATTTAATTTTGCATATAGTCCTGATTTATTTTATTTAATACTAGCATGGGTGCCCGGCGTTGCCCGGGTGTTTAGAGGTGTATGCTGAGTAAAAAAAAAAGGGGGTAATTTTGTAAACTTTGACCCCTATTATGACCCCTGAAAATTTATTGTTTTGGCCTCAAATCAAGTTATTACGTTAGATCTATGTCCACGGGACCTATATCTAAAATTTTAAGGGTGTAGACCCAAAATTGTCGGAGGAGTTTGGTAGAGTTCTTAAAGGTCAAATCGTTGAAATTTGACCCCTTAACAGTTAAATTTCTGGCTGACACCCGTCACATCGATTTTCCCAAATCTCAGTACCCGGTATTTCAAATTTCGAGTCTATAGACTAAGAATTGACAGAGATATTGCGTAGGGAAATGTACACAGACAGACACACACACAGACACACAGACACACAGACAGACAGACAGACACGTTCACTTTTATAGATATATAGATTACACGCCGTTTGGAGTTTTTCGATTTAAGTTTTAATAATTTGTTTTAATTAAACAATTACAATTTGCCTATTTTCTGATTATTTTTAAATTTTACTTTTAATATTTTCTGATTTATTATTTAAATGTCAGAATCTTGTACATGATTTGTCTTGAATCGCATACCTTTCTAATTTTTAATTTAATATTTCTTATATTCAAATATGTTTGTTTATAGTTGCGCATCTTCTGGATATTTTATTTTAATTTGCACGTCTTTCTGATTTTTTACATTGCATTTTTACTATTTTCAGATGTGTTAATTGAAATTTGCATATCTTTTTGATATTTTATTTTAATTTGCACGTCTTTCTGATTTTTGAAATTCGATTTTTAGTATTTCATGGTGTGGGAATTAAAATTTGCGTATCTTCTTGATATTTTATTTTAATTGGCATGTCTTTCTGATTATTTACATTCAATTTTTACTACTTTCAAATGTGTTAATTTAAATTTGCGTATCTTTTTGATATTTTATTGCGATTTGCAGGTCTTTCTGATTTTTAAATTACATTTTTACTATTTTAAGATGCGTATCTTCCTGATATTTATATTATTTTGCATGTCTTTCTGTTTTTTTTTAACATTTAATTCTTACTATTTTCCGATTATTTAAATTCATCTTTTACTACTTTCAGATGTGTTAATTTTAATTTGCGTACCTTCTTGATTTTTTATTTTAATTTGTATGTCTATTTTATTTTTAAATTTCATTTATAAATATAATTTTTATTATTTAAAGATTTGTTAATTTATATTTTCGTATCTTTTTGATATTTCGTTTAAATTTGCACGTCTTTCTGATTTTTTAAATTTAATTTTTTACTATGTTCGGATATGTTAATTTATATTTGCGTACCTTCTTGACTTTCTGATTTTAATTTGCACGTCTTTTGGATTTGTTAAATTCAATTTTTACTATTTTCAGATGTGTTAATTTTAATTTTCGTATCTTTTTGATATTTAATTTAAATTTGCACGTCTATGCCATTTTAAAAATTTAATTTTTACTTTTTACAGATGTGGGAATTAATATTAGCGTATTTTATTGATATTTTATTTTAATTTGCACGCCATTCTGATTTTTTCAATTCAATGTTTATTATTTTCAGATATGTTAATTTAAATTGGCGTATCCTTTTGATATTTCATTTAAATTTGCACGTCTTTCTGATATTTTAAATTGAACTTCTATTTTTTTTTCAGATGTGTTAATTTAAATTTGCGTATCTTCTTGATATTTGATTTAAATTGGCACGTCTTTTTGTTTTTTAAATTAATTAAAATTTGCGTATCTTCTTGATATTTCATTTTAATATACACGTCTTTCTGATGTTTAAAATTCCATTTTTACTATTTTAAGATGTGTTAATTTTAATTTGCGTATCTTCTTGATATATTATTTTAATTTGCACGTCTTTTTTATTTTTTTACATTTAATTTTTACTATTTTCAGATGTGTTAATTTACATTTGAGTATCTTTTTAATATTTCATTTAAATTAGCACGTCTTTATGAGGGTTTTAAATTTATTGTAAATATTTTCAGATGTGTTTATTAAAAATTACGTATCTTTTTGATATTTTTTAAAATTTTCATGCTTTTATGATTTTTGAATTCAATTTTAACTATTGTCAGATGTGTTTATGTAAATAATCGTATTGTTTCTGATTCTTTAAATTCAATTCTTATTATTTTCAGATGTGTTGATTTCAATTTTCGTATCTTCTTGATATTTCATTTAAATTTTCACGTCTATTTAATTTTTAAATTAAATTTTTTCTATTTTCAGATATGTTATTTTAAATTGGCGTATCCTTTTGATATTTCATTTAAATTTGCACGTCTTTCTGATATTTTAAATTGAACTTCTATTTTTTTTCAGATGTGTTAATTTAAATTTGCGTATCTTCTTGATATTTGATTTAAATTGGCACGTCTTTTTGTTTTTTAAATTAATTAAAATTTGCGTATCTTCTTGATATTTCATTTTAATATACACGTCTTTCTGATGTTTAAAATTCCATTTTTACTATTTTAAGATGTGTTAATTTTAATTTGCGTATCTTCTTGATATATTATTTTAATTTGCACGTCTTTTTTATTTTTTTACATTTAATTTTTACTATTTTCAGATGTGTTAATTTACATTTGAGTATCTTTTTAATATTTCATTTAAATTAGCACGTCTTTATGAGGGTTTTAAATTTATTGTAAATATTTTCAGATGTGTTGATTTCAATTTGCGTATCTTCTTGATATTTCATTTAAATTTTCACGTCTATTTAATTTTTAAATTAAATTTTTTCTATTTTCAGATATGTTATTTTAAATTGGCGTATCCTTTCGATATTTCATTTAAATTTGCACGTCTTTCTGATATTTTAAATTGAACTTCTATTTTTTTTCAGATGTGTTTATTTAAATTTGCGTATCTTCTTGATATTTGATTTAAATTGGCACGTCTTTTTGTTTTTTAAATTAATTAAAATTTGCGTATCTTCTTGATATTTCATTTTAATATACACGTCTTTCTGATGTTTAAAATTCCATTTTTACTATTTTAAGATGTGTTAATTTTAATTTGCGTATCTTCTTGATATATTATTTTAATTTGCACGTCTTTTTTATTTTTTTACATTTAATTTTTACTATTTTCAGATGTGTTAATTTACATTTGAGTATCTTTTTAATATTTCATTTAAATTAGCACGTCTTTATGAGGGTTTTAAATTTATTGTAAATATTTTCAGATGTGTTTATTAAAAATTACGTATCTTTTGATATTTTTAAAAATTTTCATGCTTTTATGATTTTGGAATTCAATTTTAACTATTGTCAGATGTGTTTATGTAAATAATCGTATTGTTTCTGATTGTTTAAATTCAATTCTTATTATTTTCAGATGTGTTAATTTCAATTTGCGTATCTTCTTGATATTTCATTTAAATTTTCACGTCTATTTAATTTTTAAATTAAATTTTTACTATTTTCAGATATGTTATTTTAAATTTCCGTTTTTTTCTGATATTTCATTTAAATTTGCACGTCTTCTGATTTTTTAAATTCAGTTTTTACTATTTTCAGATGCGTTACTTAATATTGGCATATCTTATTGATATATTATTTGAATTTGCACGCCATTCTGATTTTTTAAATTCAATTTTTACTATTTTCAAATGTGTTGATTTATATTAGCGCACTTTTTTGATATTTTATTTTAATTTTCATGTCTTTCTGATTTTTTTTTAATTCAATACTTACTATTTTCAGATATGTTGATTTAAATTCGTGTATCCTATTGATATATTTGCTTTAATTTTCATGTCTTTCTGATTTTTTAAATCAAATCTTCTCGATTTTCAGATGTGTTAATTTATATTTACGTATCTTATTGATATTTTATTTTAATTTGAACGTCTTTCTGATTTTATAAATTCAATTTTTACTATTTTCAGATGGGTTAATTTTAATTTTCGTATCTTTTTGATATTTCATTTAAATTTGCACGTCTTTGCGATTTTTAAATTCAATTTGTACTTTTTACAGATGTGGTAATTAATATTTTCGTATTTTATTGATATTTTATTTGAATTTGTACCCCATTCTGATCCTTTAAATTTAGTTTTTACTATTTTCAGATGTGTTTATTTAAATTTGCATATCTTCTCGATATTTTATTATGATTTGCACGTGTTTCTGATTTTTTACATTTAATTTTTACTATTTTCAGATGTGTTTATTAAAGTTAGCGTATCCTTTTGATATTTCATTTTTATTTGCATGTCTTTCTGATTTTTTAAATTCAATTTTGCATATTATCCGATTTTTTATGTTCATATGTGCACCTCTTGTTGATAATTTTTTAAATGTGTATTTTTTCTTATTGTTTTTTTTAAATTGTCATATTTTCTTATTTTTATTAAGATGCGCATATGATTCTGATATTTTATTTAAATTTATGCATTTTCTGGTATGCTTTTAAAAACCAGGATAGCAATTATAAACGAAATAACCACTTTGAGACGGATAACTCGAGAACATCTATTTCAAAGAAAGCTGATTTTAGCATAATTCACAGAGAATTTTGCTAACAATTGTTCGATATTAATTATGTTAAAATAATTCATGTAGTAATGTATTTTGGCTTGCGGGAGAAGTGTAGTATCTGTTGAATATTGCATTTTTTCATTCTGTTTTTAGTCAGAGGAGGATACATCCTCATAAATTGAGCTATTTTTTTTATTTTGTTCCTGTCCAGCGATTTTTTTTACATGGATATCACCACTTATCAAGGCCCGGAAGCCACTCGATGATAAGGGTTATAAAATATACATTTGAAAGAGTTAAATATATTAGGTGTATATAAGACACAGTCATGTTTACACATCGGCTCTAGTAGGATAACCAAAGTTAAGCACCGTTGAGTCTGGTCATTATCAGATTGGTGACTATTTGGGAATGCTAAATTCAGTATGGCACATCCCCTGACTGAGATAAACATGCGTTTGTGGACAACATTTGATCTTTTTTATATCAATTGTTCATCACTTACCTAGACTAAAAGCCAGCCGAGAATGGGAGTTTAGTGAGATTTTCAATTCAGTGACTGGTCAGACCTATTAACAAATTGAAAATTGTGATACATTCAAATGACAACTCGACAGATATTTGTTGACATTGGACATAAAAATGGCACAAGTGTAGCCATTAAGCATTGATATTTCCTTGAAACGGGCTAAGCTCACCAGGAATGAATTTCATAGCAGATATTTATATACTAAACTTAGTATAAATATGACTCGCTTGTTGTCTGTTCACCTCGTGTTAATCTGTTTCAACCAGATGAAAACGAGTTGATAATAGACTATTAGATGTACCCGGAGTTGCCCGGCATTAAACGTAACGTTAAATTGTTTTTTTAAAAAAGAAGTTAAAAAGAACGAAAAGAAACTAACACATGTGCATGCGAGCATTATGCTTTTTTTTTCTAGACAGTTCACTTCTTGTAATAAAAAAATACTCCACTTGAGATCGAAACCAAAACCTACAGACAGTAAGTCAAATACGATAATCATTAGACCAACTTCCTACGTTCTTAAAAAAGTGCCTTCAAACCTACTTATTCTTAATATAAGGAAGATGCCATGTGAACGATTCGCATGCGCAGTCGTGAAACAGTTAACAAACAGGTAAAAATCCGATGATCACTAAGTAACAATTTTTCAATTTTGACCAATTAACAGCCTTTTTTCCCGATATAAACGGCTTAACAAATTTTCCACATATCTGAATACTAAATATACCAAATTTCAAGTTTGTAGATAAAAAATTCGTTGAGTATATAGGTTGAGAGTTGTCCTCATACACACATATTTTCACTTTTATAGATATATAGATTATTCCAAGCTTTTAATTATCATCTGTATTAAGTTCCATCCAGCGTCCATCCAGCGCGGTCGTAGCCGAGATTTAACTTACTACACGAGTTTGTAGTGTAATTCAACGTTCGATCTTCAAGGTGAAGACGCTAACCTCAATATCGTTTAAGAAAATCAACAACAAAAAACTACGTAAATATATAAACGATAAAAAAAACTAAACAGTAAATCGTCTATGGCATCATAACGTAATAGATAAGACGCTGGACTGAAATACACAGGGCCCAGGGTTCGAGTCCTAATAACAGTCAAGCTACGCTGAAGAGGGGTACGGCCCCGAAACATGTATGTACGTAGATTACTGTTTTATATATATATATATATATATATATATATATATATATATATATATATATATATATATAAAACATGCTCTAGTCCATCACCTTACAGATGCTAAACTTCTGACTGACAAATAATATATATATATATATATATATATATATATATATATATATATATATATATATATATATATATATATAAGCGACGCTCTTTGTGTAAACAAATCGAGCGGAGGTATTTCGGACGATATCAAAACATCGTTAAACTCACTACTCGTTCAAGCAGCCGCCAATAGCGTAATGGTTAGGAGCCTTGACTGCCGTACAAACGGTCGGGTTTCAATCCTGGCTTGAGGTAGTTTCCTGTCTAGCCGCACTGATGAGCTGCGAAACAGTACTGTATGTGGATGACTATATATATATATATATATATATATATATATATATATATATATATATATATATATACACAAATGTTCAGGTCAACTTTGACTCATTAGTCCGAACCATTTTATCTGTTTAACATGCAGCAAAGTTTGCAAGTCTACTGCTGGTCTGAGAAGACATGTGATTGTTCATAGGAATACCCTTTAACCTCCAGAGGAAGTCAACTCGATGGAAATTGCTCAATTTGTATGTCACATCTGCTTCAAGATGTGCAAATCTGCGGCTGGGGATGCAGAGTCATCTGAGATGGCATGGACGACGAGAGAGAACTCAATGTGACGGTGATCATCTGGAAAATTCAGCAATCATGGTATATATATATATATATATATATATACTAGCATGGGTGCCCGGCGTTGCCCGGGTGTTTGGAGGTGTATGCTGAGCAAAAAAAAAAGGGGTAATTTTTTAAACTTTGACCCCTATTATGACCCCTGAAAATTTATTGTTTTGGCCTCAAATCAAGTTATTAAGTTAGATCCATGTCCACGGAAGCTATATCTAAAATTTCAAGTGTGTAGACCCAAAATTGTCGGAGAAGTTTGGTAGAGTTCTCAAAGCTCAAATCGTTGAACTTTGACCCCTTAATCGCCAGATTTCTGGCTAAAAACCGATCACATAGATTTTTCCAAATCTCAGTACCCTGTATATACAAATTTCGAGTCTGTAGACTGAAAATTGACAGAATTATTGCGTAGGGAAATGTACACACACACACACATACTTTCACTTTTATAGATATATAGATTTAAAATTTGAGTCTGACAGAATGACAAAATTATATTGCAAACCGATATATTAAACAAACGAACTTCAAAGAGACAAATGAACACATAAGTAAAAACAATTTGTATTAGAAAACATTTATTATTCCACGTTTTTTTTTACAGACCTGACGACTGAGGTTCGCTCTTAATAAAAATTGTTTTTTATAGTCTTAATTTTGACTTCCCTTTTCATAAAAAACTTTAAAAAAATCAAGAAAGAAAAGAAATTTAATTTTATTTTTTCATTAATTTCTTTCTGTGCAAAGCAATTCTTTCAAACTTACTCTGTTTCCAAAATGTTTTTATTTTATTCCCCTCCCCCTTCATTCATTTTCCTCCGCATCCTGGCAAGTATTAAAATAAACCATTTATAATATTTATTTATGGATTTATTTACTTATCATTTCTTTTGTATCGGTAAATTAATTCCATTAAAAAAAAAAACTGTAAAAGTCACGTTAAAGGTGATTAAGTTGGAAAGTAAGTAAAAATTTACCCTTTTTACTTTTATACGATTTCTGATCACTTTGAAAAAGGTGTGTGTGTGTTTTAAAAATGTTTTTTAACTGCTATAATCTCATTTATATATATATATATATATATATATATAAACAACGTGAGTATTCATATCGTGGGTTTGTATTACTGTACACATAGATTCGAAAAAATAGTAAAAAACAAATATATAAATAAATGTTATCAAAAGTTACTTTTCTACCTAACTGGATATATTTTTTGTGTTTTTATTCAATGTAATATATTTATTCAGCTCGAAAAACATACAGTGTTTACCGATGTGTTGGAAAATTCAAGATGGCGTCTCACACCCTCTTTAACACCGTAAGTTTGGGAAAAGGTGTTATAAATAAAAAACTATACAAAATACTATTAAAAACCCGCCGAATATATGTCAACCTATGTCACGGTAACATATATTGAGCGAGTTTTTAACAGTATTTTAACAGGGCACATCGTAAAAACTGACCCATTAATTTTCCTGAAGTAAAAACTATATAGTTTTTAAACTTTTAAAACTATACATTATAAAAAGAAAACTGTTCGAGTGATATTTTTTTTTTACATGGGTGTCACCACTTATCAAGGCCCAGAGGCCATTCAAGGATAAGGGTTAATAGGTATACATTAGTCATTGTGATTTTAGCATAGTAAACAGTGGGAATTTTGTAACTTGGATTACTTGAAAAAGAAAACTGTTCGAATGATTGAAAATGAAAACAAAATAACAATGTACATATATTGATAAGAAAAAAACAAAAACAAACGAAGTTTCCGTTTCAGGAACCCGAGTTTAATTTTATGTCGTAATCATTCAACTCGTTAGCGGTTTTATTCAGCGATTAGGGATAACCATACGACATATCTAATTACCAAAGCGATTTTTTTTTTATTAAAACTAAACCTGTTTAGTTTTAATGAACCAATCTTTTTAAAGCCAACACTTTAGTTATTTTCAGAGCGTGCAACTGCACCCGAAAGGTTGGTTAGGAAACTCCAAATCCTTTTATGACTCGAAAAAAAAAGGCTTTTTTTCGGCTTAAATGATAAACTAATGTTAAATATTAGTATTTAATATAATGAGATATCAATCTACACAATTTGCCATCGATTCTGAAATAAAATGAAATCCTGACATTGTGATCATTTTTGCAGGTGTTATGTGCCAAATATTGAAATAAGAATGTTTAAATTTAATTAATGTAATTTAAGTCTTTAATTTTAAAGTCGATTTTATTTATAAAATATCTTTTTAGAAATCAATCTCAAAAACAATCTGATCAATAAATCTCTTTTGTTATGGCTAAGTTTTTGTCAAGGGTAGAAATTATAATAGACAAGTATTCATCCATGATGACATTTTACCGATTTCCTGGTTTACAGGTATTCTTGCTAAATTTCTTTGAAAGAATTGACGTAAACAATACTTCAACTAAATACGTATATTTCATGCAATAATGACTTTTGTTTCTTCTGACTTTTCCTAAACTAAACATAAAACATCGGTTAGGGTTAGTTTAACATTTTGTAAAATACCTTCCGTTTTTTTTTTTGTACTTCTGCAGAGAAGGTAAAAAACCGATAAAAACTGCATATATTTTTCGTGTTTTTATTCAATTTAACATGTTTATTCAGCTCGAAAAGCATACAGTGTTTACCGATGTGTTGGAAAATTCAAGATGGCGTCTCACACATTCTTTAACACCGTAAGTTTGGACATAGGTGTTATAAATAAAAAACTATACAAAATACTATTAAAAACCCGCCGAATATATATCAACCTATGTCACGGTAACATATATTGAGCGAGTTTTTAACAGTATTTTAACCCGTTTTTTATTTATTGCACCTTTTTCCAAACTTACCGTGTTAAAGAGAGAATCGGCCGCCATCATGAATTTTCCAATACATCGGTAAACACTGTATGCTTTTCGAGCTGAATAAACATGTTAAATTGAATAAAAACACGAAAAATATATCCAGTTTGGTAGAAAAGTAATTTATCTTGCCTTTGATAACATTTATTTGTTATATATTTGTTTTTTGGCAACTTATTCGAATCTATGTGTACAGTAATACAAACCCGAAATGAATTTAAGACCACGAGTGAAATGAGAAAATGAAAAAATCACATTTACTGTATGTGTTTACTGTTTATGTAAGTCAGCGGGTTTGGTTGCCATAACAACGTGACGGTAGTGAACGTGTGTCTGTGCGTGTGTGCGCGTGTGCTTGCTAGTACTACTACTAAGTTTGTAGGAGCGTTTGATTTCGTGTAGTTTAGTTTCGTATAATAGTTTCGTATTTTTTTAATTTGTAAATAACAAGTTATTAAAAAATTAAACCCTTCCAAGATGGACAATAAATAAAGCCATAATATTTTATGATAAAGGTAAGAGCGTAGGAACCATAGTTTTTTAGAAGATGTGATTATTGGATTAACCAATCAGATATCGTCTGTGGCACACACATTTCTGTTTTTATAGATATATATATATATATATATATATATATATAAAACACAATAAAATATATATATTTTTACATTTTCACCCCCAAACAAGGCAAATTGCCACTTTGATGTAGGGGGCTACTTTCAGGGGCAACAACTGCTGGGGTACTATGTAGGGATTTGGGCAGCAAGATGTCGGTTCACGTTACACTTGAACTTCTGCACGTCAGTACAGTTGGGGAAGCAGGGACCTGGAATGGAATTCCAGAGTCTAGCGGTTCTGGGGAAGAAACTACTGGAGTAAAAAGATCTTTTACATCTAGCGATCTCTACATTGTGGGGGTGGGATTTAGCAGCCTGTCGGGTTTGTCGAGGGTGCTCACGTCGTGGGGGCACAAGTGATTGCAGTTCGTCAGATCATTCACCACTAAAATACTTGTAGAAAAGGCATAGGTACGCAACATTTCGTCGATGGGACAGACGCTGAAGCTTAGATGCCAGTTCAGGGCCTATCAGGTTTGCGACTCTCTTTTGAACCTTGTCAAGGGGCGAGAGACTAGTAGCAGATGCACCAGCACAGATGTGACAGCAATACTCCATACATGGGCGAATGGTGGCCTTATAGAGGTACAGGATACTTTCGGGTGTTAGTTGTTGTCTAGCACAGTAGAGAGAGCCCTCCTTTCTTGCAGCGGCCCTGGCAATGCCTTCAATGTAATTGTTCCAACTCATGTTTCCTGTGAACGTTAGGCCAAGGAGTTTGAAAGATGTACTCTCAGATAAAGAGTCGTTGGCCATTGCTATAGGTGGTAGAGAGGGTTTCTTGTAATTATTGAATGAAACTAGTTTAGTCTTGGCAGCATTGAACGCGACCAACCACTTTTGTCCTCATTCCACCACAGATTGGAGGTCTTCCTCTATTGTTTCTGCCATTTCTTTAGAAATGTGTTCATTCGTCTTCCTGTCGTGCCTACCATAGAGTGTAGTGTCATCAGCATATATACCCATCTCAGAGGCAATTTTGTCGGGGAGGTAATTTATGAATATCAGGAACAATAGAGGTCCAAGGATAGAACCATGGGGCACCCCCGCATTTATATCATATTGTTTAGATGTACAACCGTCGAGGACAACCTGGATTTTTCTCTTATCTAAGAAGGATTTAATTATGTTAATATGGTGATAAGTATTCGACCAGTGATACCGTATGATCTAATTTTCCTGAGGAGACCCCCATGCCATACCCTGTCAAAAGCCTTAGATATATCTAGAGCTACTGCTCTGCCCTCCCCCGCTTTGTCCAGTGAATGATATATACGTTCAGAGATTACAGTTAGGATGTCTGCTGTGGAACGGGCTTGTCCAAATCCATATTGTTTGTCAGTCAGAAGTTTAGCATCTGTAAGGTGATGGACTAGAGCATGGTAAATCTAGGTTTCAAATATTTTGCCGAAAAGTGGGAGGAGGCTAATGGGGCGATAATTTGATGGGTCAGTCCTTTCGCCAGAATTCTTGAATACTGGTACAACAGAAGCAGTTTTCCAACAGCCGGAAAGCAAGCTTCATTAAGGCATTTGTTGTAGAGTTTGGAGAGAATTGGAGCTACTTCGGCTGAGCACTTTTTTAATAGCACAGCTGGGATAAGATCGGGTCCACATGCTTTTAAAGTGTCAAGGTTTTTATGATAGCATGCACCTGAGCAGGGGTGGTTTTCAGATCGTCTAGCGTGGCGTCTGTCGGCATTGGAAAGTCATGTAGGGAGTGGTTGGAAGGGTCCAGTGTGGAGTTTGAGGCACACCGACTGGCAAGTATGTTAGCCTTGTCGGTTGCGACCTCATGATTGTTGGTTAGTGGGGGAATTGTTGATTGCCCATTATTTACTACACTGTTGTAGATTTTCCAGAAGTCTCGAGTTCCTAGTTTTTGTGCTTTGATGCGCTTTTTAGTGGTTTCCGTAAATTCTCTCTTAGCTGTCGCTATTTCTTTCTTAACGTTATTTCTAGCTTCTATATACGTCAGTCTGTTTGAACTGGACTTATGTCGGTTAAACCTACGGTATGCATGCTGCTTTTGAGCTATGGCAGTTGCGCAAGTCGACGTAAACCATTGGGGAGAGTGGGGCTTACTATAAAATTTTAGCATGGGAACATGCGCTTCGATTGCAGTTTTGAACCAGTCAGTGGTCTCGTTTGCACACTGTTCAGCAGGGAGAGAAAAATATTTCTCCATGGGGCATCTCCGATTAGTTCCCTGATGGCTTCCAAGTCAGCCTTTTTATAATATCTCGTTGTTTTGAGCACTGGCTCTTCAGTTTTGGCTCTAGAGTTTAGGGCGATTTCAACCATTATCACTGCATGATCAGCGTTCCCGAGTGGGCTGTGGGCCTTCGTTATGCAGTCATCGGGAACTGTGGTCAAAAACAGATCTAGAAGTGATGCGTGTTGTTCTTCCTGGTCAGGGAAACGGGTTGGAAACGTAACAATTTGTCATAGGGAGTGAGATATAGTGAAGCTATGAGTTGTGCTGCCCGCTGCATCTGTGTAAGTAGAGAATCCAAACCAGTTTTTGTGGTGGACATTAAAGTCACCAAATACATGTATTTGTGCGCTAGTGTCGAGGGGCAATGCCGTGTCTATGCTGTCAGAGACTTTGTTTATTATGGTGCAGTCTTGAGTCGAGGTAGAGAAAATAATAGTAGCTAATATTGTGTTGCATGTTTAGTCTAAAGCACATAAAGGCTTGATCATCTGTTTCTAGGTTTATTTCTCTAGTCAGGGGGAGGGTATTACGAATGTAAACTCCAAGTCCGTGCATGTGTCTGTCAGAGTCCTTACGGCAGAGTGGGAAATATCCAGACATGTTAAAGTGATTAGAGGGGATGGAGGAGTGTAGGTTAGTCTCACTTAGTGCAAAGATATCCGGGGTATTTGTAAAGAGAAATGCTTCAACATCAGCTAAATTAGTTCTATGCCCACAGATATTTGTGAATGCAAGCCTCAAGGGAGGAGGCAAGTTGAATTTGTTTGTCCCTAGCCTGGTTTAAGCTTATTTTTAGATTGTACTGTCGTGATATTTTTTTTAAAGAGTTTCGGTTTAGGTAAGGGGGAGCTAAATAAGAGGTTATGCAGAGCATCAGACATGCATCACAAGTAGACCATCAGCTGACCTTTCTCCAATTAGGATTGTGGCCTCAGGAAAGCCCACCGGAGATGAGTGCAGGGTCCCTTTCCATGCGCGTCATGGCACTACAAACAACCCAATATTATTCCACTGTTGATGGAGCAGCCGCTCTAAGCGCTACCAAAGAGTTAGGGCACCTGTACTACCAGTCGGGAACAGCCCCCAGGAACTGTCAATCCGGTACCCTCAACCCATTAAAAGAAGGTCAACCCAATCTAATTACTCAGGCATATATCAAACTCAAGCACTCCCAAATGTACAGTTTTAGGTGTGGGGTGTGCTGGGAATGGGGAAAACGGCGTTTATTGCCCTAGCCAGGAAGCAAGATCTACCCCTGTGTGTTTCTGTCGAATCACTGAGATAGTGTCTCTGCGCTTGACTAATAGGCAAAGAAGGAGTATGGAAGCCGGGCGATAGACAGAACCTATCTACTCCTTAAGCAGTTTAGGTTTGCAAACCAGTGAATTTATTTGAGGCAGCAGCTCTAAGAAGGTTGTCATCTAAGACTGAAGAGGCCTGCGTCCCCTTTGGTTTAGTTTCAGAGTTTTCCTTCTCCTAGACGGATGATCTGGGAAGACCTATTGGGTCCGTCAGCACTGAGAGGGGGTTTCTCCGCGCCTAGGTTCTAATCCAAGTATTTCTGCGACCCCGCGTGGTTAGTTAGTGTTACTGGGTTAGTTTGTGGGGGTTATATCTCTGCTGATTAGTTACACTCCTCAAAGTGATTTAGGTACATTGCTATTTATTTGTTAATGGATAAAGAGGGTGAGTGGAGTTCATGCAGTGTAAGCATCTATGATTGTAAGAAGGCTTGTTAGGGAGGAGATAATGTGGTTTGAGTCTTACCATTTTTATTTATTTTATTTATGTTAGCTTAGGTCTAGGATAATCTTACAGTATGAGTAGGTATTAAGAATTGAGCTACGAGTTGTTCCCAGACTATTTTAGATGATAGGAGGGTTAAGATGTAAGTGTAATATAGTATGGATAAAACAGCAAGTTTTGAGTCATGCGTAATTAGGTGAATAGATATATGGGCAGGTTTTCAGTAGGTGCGAATAGAGTTGAAGTTGTAGGTATTTTCAAGTAAGAGTCATGGGACATTTTGCATAACAAGGAGTGTCGGTTCAATTACGTATTAATCGTTGCATATATATATATATATATATATATATATATATATATATATATATATATATGTACATACGTGCTCTTATATATATGTATGTATGTATGTACTAATTGGCTATATACATACATACATCTAATTGACCTTTCCTCAAATATTTCTGAAAGAACACTTTGCATGAATTGTTTCTATATTTAGATTCTTATATCTTTTATATTTTATGACTAAAACTATGACTAAAAATTTTGGTTATATGTAGTAACCAGCAAATACATAGAAATGCTAATATTCAGCATTCCTATCTGATTATTTTGTTAATAGTTTTCCTCTGGCGAGAAGGAAAAGCCTTCTTTGAAACTATATATATATATATATATATATATGTATACTCGAGCTAGAAAGTTAATGACGAATAAAACTACTACTACCACTACTACTCTTAATAGCAAAAAAAAAAAAAAAAACGGGATTTATCCGAATCCGAACCGATAATTGTATCGCAATCGGGGAAAATATTGAAATTGCCCCATCACTAATATATATATATATATATATATATATATATATATATATATATATATATATATATATATATATATATATATATTGTTTGGACACTTAATAGGAATCAGAATCGAGAAACGGATAAATCAGAAGATTTGGGGGTGTCGGAATCGGTATCGGAATCGGAAAATTGATACATATTTTCCGATGCTAAATCATTTCTTTTAATTATCTTTTTTACATATTTTGTTTAAACCAAAATCTTCCATTGCTGGTAATAATGATAAAATAATAAATACGTATTGATTTCAAATTCCCAGGGTAGCTAAAATCGATAGACCCTCCTCCACAAGTGTATTTTGACGTTTATGAAAATATCTGCAGATTTAACATGTGTTTTTACGAAAAAAGGTGGGAAATAACAATTTTATAGTTAAATAATTAGAGATTTATAAAGATTCGGAGTCGGTTATTTAGCTCAAAATCGGTAATTGTATCGGAATTGGAAAAAAAAACATTGGAATCGTTCCATCCAGAATATATATATATATATATATATATATATATATATATATATATATATATATATATATATATATATGAGCAAAGCTTCTTTCTTAGAACTGAACGCCAGTGGAACTCTCTGCCGCTTGCCTGCTTCCCACCTGACTACTACTTGGACGTCTTCAAGTCCAACATAAACAAACTCCTGACAAACCGCCCCCTTAAGTAAGACACTCTATCAAAATCCCCAATACTAATGATTACTACAATACTATCTCATTGATTACTGTACACGCAGTAACCCTTATCCCTGAGTGGTCTTCGGGCCTTTATAAGTGGTGACCCCCATGTAATATATATATATATATATATATATATATACACACACACACACACACACACACACACACATATATATATATATATATATATATATATATATATAGAGAGAGAGAGAGAGAGAGAAAGAGAGAAAGAATGGGTAGCAAATTGTGTTTTATACTTTCCATAAAAACTAATGAGCAAAATGCGCATACAGGGAGAGTGGGGTAAGTGTGTGTATGTGTTAGAGAGGTAGAGAGAGAGAGAGAGAGAGAGAGAGGAAGAGAGAGAGAGAAAGTTAAATGAAGGCCACATAGATCTTTTATCCAAAAGCAAATTTTCATAAACGTCCTAAGCGTTGAAATGTTCTGAGGCAACACTTCGCGCCTATCAACAAACAACTTCTTTCCGATATTATCTTCTGCTGCTTTTTACACTTGAATATGACAATATTTTTTTGTTTCGAAAATAAATTTTTGTTTTCATTTTATTATTTTATTTCCAATTTCATTCATTTGACCAACCCATTTAATTCCCCGAGGCGCTGTTCTGCCTTAATTCACATCGACATTGCCGGTGTGAAGACGCTGGCGGTCCTCCTTGAGTATCCTCGCTTTTGCGAGTTTCTTCGCTGAATATTCTCCGGCTTACTCGACGTTTTATTACATTGATTGGCTTGTCTTTCTATCATTTTAGATTAATAATCGGTTCGGGAAGAAAAAGAAATATGGTTGTTGTCCTTTTTTTTATATGCGTGCAAATGTGTCTATCTGACACCCCCCTCTCTCTCTTTCTTTTGGTCACACACTGTGCTTCTAATCGTCCATTAAGAACGTTCTGTCTTTTGCGTTTCTCTACACCGAAGAGTTCCAATCAACGTGTCATCATGGAGAGACTTCAATGACAGCCTTTCACTATAGATTAAGTTTTAAATAATGGGCGTCTTGAAAGTCTGGGGTTTGAGGAGATGTGTTTCTTGAATAATTTAATGGATTTAGACTATTCAGATAGATACCTGACAAGCATCCATTTATTAAAATTACATAGTTTAGTTACGGATGGCCAAATGTGCAATAATCTTCCTGTATTTTTTCAAAATGTAAGCAAATCAGTTTAACAAAACAATACAACTAGCCCAGAACTGTTAAACTTAATAAACTGCAGATGCTTTATCATAGGAGAACTTAGGTCCATTCAATGACACCATAAGAGAGGGAAGGGTTACCTGTCGGGACAAATAGAAAACACTACAACTACTACAACAACAAACACTAAAATTACTACTAAAACTACTACCACCACTACTAATAATAATAAAAAAGAAGAAAAGATTACAAAAAAGAAAGAAAACAATATACTAAGGATGGAGTTCAGCTCAGAAATATACTTATGTTATAAAATTTCAAACAAGTAAATATTTGTTTATTTTCCTAATATTACGTTCTGGTTTGGCTTTCAAGCGCACTTGGTCCATATTTTATTTTATTAAAATTAAATCAACGTTTCTATATGGAATTCGCACCCTTGACGAAAATAATAATAATGTTAATAATAATAATGTTATGTTACAAGAAAAGCTGTCCCCTTTCCTTGTAAATAGGAAAAAACATCAGATAAGTGGAAAATGAGATTAGGATAAGCCGAGACTTTAACCTTGTAAGCTAGGTTTAGAGATAGATTCAGAAAATGGAATGTTAGAATTTCGCATTGTTAAATTTCATATAAAATAGTTCAGATATTGTTTGTTTTGTAAAAAGAATTTGATTGTTCATTCTTTTATGCAAACTGAATTAAAAAGGTCGGCTAGAAAAGAATGAATAATACAAATTAAAAATATATTGAAAAATTAGGTTATGTTGAAAAATAGGTTAGTGAGAATTCTTGGTTTGCAGAAGTGTGTTTTGGAAACATATGCTTAGCCACGTGAGTTAGTCACGTTTGGAGCCATACATCTGACGTCGTAGCAGAAAGGGAATTTCTCAATATCGGAGCTAGGATTGGCAGATTAGAGAGACAGTGGAAGAGTCGGAATATGGGACAGAGTCAGAGTCTAGAGTCGGCGGTCGAGCAGAGGAGGGCCCCTTTAGAAACGAAGAGAGAACATTTAACCATGTAGAAACGAATTTGAATTCCTGACGGCTATCATCATTTCGACCGGTCAATTCGACCGGTCAAATTAAATAAAGAACATTATCGATTTTTGTAACTGTTGTCTTCGTGTCGTCATTCAACAATTGAAGGTAATGGGTTAATAATCTTAATATGAACTTTGTATAATCCCATCCTAAGTAATGTCCCTTCTGCATCATAAGCAATGATTTCCTCCTCCTGTGTTAAAAGAACCGATCACCCTCTCTCAGTCGCTAATATATGCTATAAGACTCCACAGAACTGTAATATGTATAAATCTCTCTCTCTCTCTCTGTCTCTCTCTCTAATCATCGTCAATCCTGTATTACATGTTCTCGTCTCTCTTTAAAATGTACCTGCAATACAACAGTTGATAATAATAATGTCAATAATAATAAATGAGAAAATAATGCATAGCCAATCCAATGGAGACCAATAAGCGCCAGTGGACAATGGTTTTCAAAATCTGATTTTGCGAACTATATCTTAGTTCCCCGGTTGTAAACACCCCCCCCCAGCATGGCCAGGAAGTGATTTGGCCGTAAGCGGAGGGATACACAGAAATAAGCAACTAGAATACAATCCCACAATTCCCTTTCTTTTCTCGCTCTCTTTTCATACGGACAACATGTGGTAAGACGTATATTTTGAGAGGGAGGAGCACCCTCTCCCTCAACACCAGTTAAGGTAAGTTAGTTTTAAGGAGCTAATTGCGCTAAGTTATTTGTATGACCTGTATGTTAATATTGTAATATATACATTGTAAAATAAAATAGTGAGGATCTTATATGCTACAATTGTGTCGTGCGTTGTTTGTGCCTGTATTGAATGTCTGCCTTAAGTCAAACGAAGCGAACATGGAAAGAAGAGTCCAACCATGTCGAACCCTCAAGGAACAAGACGTCTTTCTGGGAAAAGAAAGAGCCAGCTAGACTTAACATCTCAGGTATACTTTTCTCTTCACCTAGACAAAAAGACGTTTAATCGATAGTTCTTCATAAGCGCGCCGTTTTCAGGACATTTAATGTAATACGTGGGTCGGTCAAACGCCAATGACCGTCCCATAGGCATACAACTTGAACCTCACAACCGAAGTCAAATAGATACCGCACAGGTGCAAGCTACAGGAAATCTTGTCCGGGAATCCAGCAAAATAAAGAAACCACAGCTTAGATATAATACATATGTAAATGGTCTATTGGGTAGGTGAGATATAGATATCGATAAAGTGGTTCCTGGATTTCTGAGAACTTCAACTCAAGTCAAATGAAGCACACAAAAGAACTAAAGAAGAGAATAGAAAACGCTTGTTTGAGAGAACTGCCGCTGTCTAATGGACTCAACACGTGCTTGGAAGAGCAATGAATCTAAATGGTTAGCAAGCTAGAATACTCCTTACGAGAATATATCTATCTATATATAAAAGTGAATGTGTCTGTGTGTGTGGGTGTGTCTGTGTACACTTCCCTACGCAACAACTCTGTCAATCTTTAGTCTCCGGACTCGAAATTTGATATACAGGCTACTGAGATTTGGGAAAATCGATGTGATCGGTTTTCGGCCAGAAATTTGGCTGTTAATTGGTCAAAGTTCAACTATTTGACCTGTGAGAACTCTACCTTACTCCTCCGCAAATTTTCGGTCTAAACACTTGAAATTTTAGATATGGATTAATTGGACATGGATCTAACTTAATAAGTTGATTTGAGCCCAAAACAATAAATCTTAAGGGGCCATAATATGGGTCAAATTTAAAGAAAATGACCGTTTTTTCTTTTTTTTTTTCTTTTTTTGCTCAGCATACACCTCCAAACAGCCGGGCAACGCCGGGCACCCACGCTAGTATATCTATAAAAGTGAACGTGTCTGTGTATCTCTCTCTCTCTCTCTGTGTATGTGCGTCTGTCTGTGTGTGTACATTTCCCTACGCAATAACTTTGTCAATTTTACATCTACAGACTCGAAATTTGATATACAGGGTACTGAGATTTGGGAAAATCTATGTGATCGGATTTCGGCCAGAAATTTTGTGATTAAGGGGTCATAGTTCAACGATTTGACCTTTGAGAAATCTACCATACTCCTCCGACAATTTTGGGTCTAAACACTTGAAATTTTAAATATAGGTTCCTTGGACATGGATCTAACATAATAACTTGATTTGAGTCCAAAACAATAAAGTTTTAGAGGTCATAATATGGGACAAATTTTAAAAAAAATTGACCGCTTTCTTTTGCTCAACATACACCTCCAAATACCCGGGCAACGCCGGGTTCCTATGCTTTTATATATATATATATATATATATATATATATATATATATATATATATATATATATAGTGGTTAAAGTTAAATTCTGAAAATCAAAATGTAAACACATATATTCGAATTAAGAATTAATTGTTTGACAAAAAGAAATATATAGAGAGGAAATTAACAAAAGGAATATATAGAGAGGAAATTAACAAAAGGAATATATAGAGAGGAAATTAACAAAAGGAATATATAGAAGGGATTTATATTAATTTCCTTAATCCATGAATTTTCAATAATCAGAGGAAATGAAATGCGCTTAGCAAAATGTTAAGCCGTAAATAAACACAAAGTTTTTTGGGTTGGTGAATAATAATTATAGGAAAATAATTATAGGAAAAGGAATTTCATCATTTCATACAACCTGGGAAAATACCATTATCGAAAGGAGTACGATATCTTCCGAGGTATTATTGCCAGGTCGGCAGAATATATATATATATATATATATATATATATATATATATACATATATATATATATATATATATAGTAATTTATAAAATATATATGGCGATTAAGCTACACTGAATATTCTGAGTTTCATCCACTATAGGATTCGTCAGGCTTATGCGCATAAGCCTGACGAATCCTATAGTGGATGAAACTCAGAATATTCAGTGTAGCTTAATCGCCATATATATTTTATAAATAACTAACTAGCTCTACCTACGTATTGAGCACTTTTGAAGTAAATACTTAAAGTTTACGCATAAATCTATACTTTCGTATATTAAATTTATGTGAGTAAATGAAGTAGTTATATATATATATATATATATATATATATATATATATATATATATAGTATAACCCGGATATAATTCCATTACCCTTAGAACTCTCTTAAATCCGGGTTACATTTATATCAGGTTACACTGTACATTAGCACAGGTTCTAATCGAGCACCAGAAGAAATCTTTCTTATATCAGTTTTCCTTATATTAGAGTATCTTATATCCGGGTTTAACCATATATCTTCTATTATCATAAATCAGTATTCCTGACTGTCTGTTTGTTTGTTTGTTCACAATGACATCATAGCACACATGTTATGTATGATATACCAACGTCATGTATGATGTCACGTATGACGTTATGTATACGGGCAAAAATGAAATTAGATTCCCTGAGCAACGCCGAGTAGCCGTCTTGTATATATATATATATATATATATATATATATATATATATATATATATATATATATATATATATATATATTGTCTAAATTCCATCCATTCAAACTTTGATGAAATGCGGATTATATGAATATGAAAATATATGAATATATTTTCTTAAGCACCTGTGTATACACCCACACACACACACCACACACACACACACACACACACACACATATATAAATGTAGGAGGTGTACACAGTAACTTAAGAAAATATATTATATATATATATATATATATATAAGAACATGGAATTAATATAAAATGTTAAACACACTTTAGAAGAGTTAAAACATTTTTAATTTTCAAAACGGAAACACAAATTAGGTGGATTGTTCTTAATCCATGAAGTTTCAAAAGAAATACTTTCCTTCTCATCAGAGGGTAGGAATTAGCAAAATACGGAATCGGGTTTTGCTCGCAAATTATTTAATTAAACTACTAGTAGGCCATAGAACTTACTTGGTAAAAGTAAAAAAAAAAATAGTGAAGCAGAGGAAATGGGGGGGGATAGAAAAACGATTTCTCGTCAATGGATGGTCGAGTCAAGAGTAGAATATCCAAAACGGTAAAATCCAAAAAAAAAAAAAAAATTGGTAAAGTTCGGTATCCAGAAGTAATTTCAATATATTATTCTAAAAAGAAAGCTAAATTGTGCGTAGAATGAAGAAATGGAGAGATTTTAAGACGCTTCTGCCGAGGCCGACTTTCTAAATACGAATAAAGAAACAGAAACGACGAGCGATGATTGAGTTATTTTTAGAATAGAAAAGGCAATGTCACAATGACCCAGACCAAAGAACGTTGAAGTGGTGCAAGAATAAATGCAGAAAATCGGGGTCAAATGAAGTAGTCAAGTAATGCATTTAAAATGAAATTATCAGCATTATAGATTGGGAAGAGTCTTAAAAGTTGTGATAAAAAATAAAATAAATAAATAAATAAAAGATCTAAAGAGGATACAACACCAATTATAAAATGGCCGTCATCCACAGGCTCTGCTGTAAAGCATAAACTCAGAACTGAACAAAAATATATATACGCGTAAATTTTGGATTCTCTTTGTAAACTTAATTGTAATTCATATTTCATTAAACACACAAATACAAACACACACACAGACACACACACACACACACACACATATATATATGTATATACATATGTATAAATATATATATATATGTATATATATATGTGTATAT
Organism: Euprymna scolopes; assembly: GCF_053919585.1. NCBI lineage: Eukaryota > Metazoa > Mollusca > Cephalopoda > Sepiida > Sepiolidae > Euprymna > Euprymna scolopes. The sequence continues at coordinate 34,291,266 of NC_136514.1, read as the reverse complement.
GTATTATGAATATATATGTATAAAATCAGATAAGCTAAATTGATAACTTTTGTAATGTACAAATAAACAAGATTTAAACTATTAAACTCGCCGTAAAGCTATACGTGCGGTAAAGTTAAATTTAAATCATTAGTCAGAAATATTGCAAGTATCATATTAGTACAATATTTAAAACTATTAGATCAGACGGAGATACATAGGCTTTTCATAGATCGATAGGTATAGGGATATATAGATAGATAAATTGAGCAATAGATTTATTGAAAATAGGAAAGCAAGACAGAAATCAACTAAGCACAATAAAAAATATTCTCCTCTGATTTTGAGCAAGTGGTACAATGGAGAAAGAGGTGGCTTGTTACTTTTAATGCATCTTAAACCAAGCTTTTATCTTTACATCATCAACGCTCTGGCCCCCATCTGGCATCAATTGAAATGGATGGCTCTCGTCTTGGGGAGGTCTCATGGTTTGACAAGCTTCTGGGCTTGACCTTTACTCCTGATCTTAAATGGAACATACATTAAATCCGTTGCCAAGGCCGCTGGAAAAAATGGTGGGATCCTTCTATCGATTCAGTAGATATCTCACTGCTGATGCAATTCTCTATCTATATAAGAGCCAGGTACGTCCAAGGATGGAGTACTGTTGACACATCTTGAAAGGAGCTGCTAGAAAGGACTTATCCTGCCTTGATAGAGTGCAAAATAGACTTCGTACCATTGTGGGGGATGTCATTTTCTCTTCCCTGCAACCTCTATCTCACAGAAGAGATGTTGCGAGTTTGTCTCTGCTTTATCGTTATTTTCATAGCAAGTGCTCGGCTGAGCTCCATTCTATGGTCACCTCTCGCCAAACTTTTACAAGAAACACCAGTCTAGCAGAAAACACAATCACTAATTTCCACCCCTCTTTATCTGTGCCTAAACCTAAACGTAGATTCCATGAGCAAAGCTTCTTTCGTAGAACTGCACGCATATGGAATTGTCTTCCGTTTTCCTGCTTTCCGGCTGACTACAATATGGTTGTCTTCAAGTCTAACGCAAACAATTTTTTGATGAGCCGTTCCATATAAGTTAACAAATTTACCCCTTATCCTCGAGTGGCCTCTTGGCCTTGATAAGTGGTGATGCCTATGTAAAAAAAGATATAGAAAGAAGAAAGAGGGTTTCACTGTAAAAAGAAAACAAAAACAAAATAAATAAAAAATTAAAATGAATCGAATGACGAATTGTAGATGGAAATTTCCAAGAATATCTTGAAAGAAATAGGAAGATAAAGAATGGCAGGAGTCGATGATAGAATATTAAAAGACAGGAAGAATGTGATTGTTTTTTTAAATCATTGCGTTAAAGTAATCCATTATTTCCAGTTGAAAAAGCCCATAATCCTTTGCGATAACCTGAAACACATGAAACGGCCATCGTAAGCAAATTCAATCCCAGTGGCAGAGATGGGTGACATAATCTACTTTGTAATTCTTGCGCATGCATAATCATTTGTCTTCTCTGGAGCGGTCACGCGTATCTATATAAAGTTTTGCATGACAGTATGTCACGCTGCGGTTTGAACTACCATTTTAAATTCGTTAATTCATCTTGATAATAAGGTTGTTTCTAGTTGTCTATCAATCGGTCAACTCGTCGGTCAGTCAAGTCTTTAAATGGACGTAACTTAGTCGCGCGCAATCATCTACATGATCAAATCTCGCCACAGCTTAGTCTGTTAGTTTGCATAAGTTTAAAGCAGCATCTGTGTTGTCATTTTTATTACAGGGCTGCAAAAGTAGGAATATTGTGATGCCACGTCAATGAAATCTTTGACATTATATTAAACTAAAAATAGCGAGCATCTTAAGAGAAAAATTAATGGGCTATTAGTCATTTCCTTGTATTAAAATGCCGGTGCTTTTAACTTTTCAGTTTTATTCTTCCAGTTAAGTTGTCAATCTGTTTTGAGCACCCGGGGCATTATAGGACTTTTCTTTGCATGCGCTTTTTTCATATTTATGCGAGTATAAGTGCTGGGAATAATATGTGTGGACGAGTTTTCCTTCTTTTAGAACTGCATACATAGTTTACTTCAGTCTTCACACACACACACACACACACACACACACACACACACACACACATTCATTTCGATACCTTGTTGTGACTAAGAGTGGAGGTCTGCTTGAAATATTGAAACATTAAATAGAAAAAGTAAGATCGTTTTTCATGCTTCAAAAAAACTTCATAACCTTTAAATCACTATATATATATATATATATATATATATATATATATATATACATATATACTCCTATCAATTTGTTTTTCTTTTTTGTGTACTGATATTCATATTAACAAGGCCGATAGCCATTAGTATTGTTGAACAGTGTGGTATTTTAGTTAATCAGTATAAAGGCATTACTCATCGATATGATTGTACTATTAATCGTTATCCCGGTATTGCATATCAAAAATGTCGTATTTAATATGCAGGGATTGGTGATGTATATACAAGGTAACTCCCGCCACCAAAACGGGCCTAACTCTAATTAGGCCTCGTTTCTTAGTGTTTTGTCCGAATGAAATGAAAGTTTGCTCATAACTAGTTTATTATATTCAAAACATCACATCAAAACACAAGGCTCTTTTTAGCTTTAGTTTTTTTTGGGGGGGGGTCACCCTGTATATGTATACATATATACATATATAAATAAATATATATATATATATATATATACAAATATATGCGTATATATATGTATATATATATATGCATGTATGTATATATATATATACAAATATATATATATATATATATATATATATATATATATATATATATATATAACCTTATTCGCTTTCACAAGGCCATGTCTACTTCTGAATTTCCAACAACTTTTTCGTTTTTGAAATGGAACAAAGTCATATATTTGTTTTCTTAATTTCAGAGGAAGTCTCGAAATACGGACGAAACGTTTGTCAACCCATAACTTGGTTTATTGCTTTTATCTCTCTCTCTTACTCTCTCTCTCTCTCTCTCTCTCTCTCTCTCTGTATATATATATATATATATATATATATATATCGGTATTGTTTATCAGTATGTCGATATTTGTCGATCAATGTGACAATATTTTTTTCAATATGATGATATGCCATTAAAGTCAATCAGTATTTCGGCGCTGTTCAACGATATGTCGGTGTTGTAGATCAGTAAGTCGGTATTGTTGATTAGGACATTGGTATCTATTATTAATTTGTCAGCACAATGGTCTCTTAGTCGACCAGTCTATCACGCTAAAGTTTCAAATAACATTATCGTAGTTTTCTCATGATTCATTGATAAATATTATGTTCCGCGCGTTCACGGATTCCGATATCAAGAGCTGTCTGTCAGTCGATGTCTCTGTCGTGGTTAGGGCAAGGAAACAGAATCTTCGTCGTTAAACGGTTAAAAGTAATTGCCGTCTTCTGAGATAAGTTGTTTCTTCTCCGGTGACCTTTCTTCTTTCTATGACTAAAGTGCAGGTTTTTTTTCTTACACGAGACCGCCTCCTTGTGCGTATCTGGCGTGTGTGATACGATTCGACGAGGACAGTTCAAATGCGCTTCCCTAAAATCCGAGACCTGGGCGTGAAGAGGCAATCTGTCCTGTCTTTTCATACCACATTATTATTCGATTATCAATCTGGAAGAAGTAGATATCTGTGGTATATAGAATCCTCGAATGATTGCGTGCCGTTCTGAAATTTTGAAAATAATCGCAAAGCACGTTAGCCGCTCGTTTACTACTTCCTTGCCTCGTGTGGACAAAAATAACGATTTCCATCTTTGTTTGCTCACATCTCTATATTTGTATGCCGCAGAAAAAAAAAACACTCAACTTCCATTCCTAAAATCATACACAAAAGTTATTCGGGAACCATGTATAAATTATAAAAGCAACATGAATTTTTAAAGACCTATGAATATTTTCTGAATAGCCTTTATCACATCGGTATCTACGTATTAAAATATGCATAAAAATAATATAATATAATAGAATAGAAATATATTTTTTACAACCTCAGTTGGAATTTGACAGGTTTCGTTTCAGTAAAATAATTTTTCCTACCGATCTTGAATGAAAGACTGTACGATATAAGCTTTGCTAATGGTATCTGTAGTTAGGGTTAGGGTAGGGTTAGGGTTAGGGTTAATTTTCCCACCCTCCAAATCAGTTTTAATTTCAGAACGCATATTGAGTTGTTTTTCCACATTTCAGCTGATCCAGCTTAAAGTTATTTTCCTGGTTGTCCATTTCGTAAAATGGTTGTTGTACCGTCGCAATACTTCTTATGATTTCTAATGATACTTCCTACGGTACTCAATGCTAGATTCATTTCTTTGCTAATTTTCCGTAATATTGCCATCCTTTGTAATGATCAATTATTCTATCTAGCATATCTTTAATTATTGCTTTAGTTTATGACATTTTTATTCTTTGAATTCCAGAATCCTCATCAAAGATTCAGATGATTAGTACCATTATCTTGTAAACAATTCTGTGCTTTTCTGATTAAGTAGAAATAATATTCAAATACTATCGAAAATTTGAATATTTAATCTCTTTTAAACTACGAAGTTTCAATCGAAAATTTGAATATTTAAAGTTTTTTAAACCACAAAGTTTCCATTGAAAATTTGAATATTTAAAGTCTTTTTAACTACAAAGTTTTAATCCAAAATTTGAATTTTCAATGTCTTTTAAACTACGAAGTTTCGATTGAAAATCTGAAACAAAACATTTGCATAGAGTAATTTTTAACTTTGATAAATAATTTATTAAACAACGAATTTTTCTTTTCTTTTTACATACAACTAAACCAACTTTATAAATTAATTATAGGCAAAATAATTTTAGTTAAAAAATGAGAGTCATCAAATAAAAACTGGGTTTGCGTTTGTGTTTCCCATCGTGAGGAAACTACTCATCCGATCTTAGATTATAAGAACAACTCAAAAAAAAAAGGATTATTTGTGTATCGATAAGGCACTATTATATATCGATATTATTAATCAATATGTTCAGGTTGTTGATTCGTACGAGGCTATTATATATCGCACACTCTGTATTGCTGGTTGATATGAAAATATTGTTGATTCGTATCTCGATATTGTTCATTTTTTTTTTTAATTTTCTTCCCTTGAAGATTGTAACGCTGGGTATGGGGCAGCCAAACACGCTGTTAACATTGCCCTGCTTTTTTATTGAAACCAACTGAGAGCTCTTTTTAATATCCTCGTTGTTCCCTTAAGTGCAAATGTCTGAATCTCTTTTGCACTTGGTTCAACAGGAATATTAGTTAGGTAGGACTTCAGGTTCTTCTTCATAAGACCTGTGGCACCTATAATAACAGGTATGATTGATATCTCCCTTAGATTCCAGTTTCTTTTCATATCATACATGAGACCTTGATATTTGTTCTCTTTCTCCCATTCAGCTCTGTTCAGACCTCTATAATTAGGGACACTCATTTCAGTCAAGGTTGAAACTCTCTGACTTATTCCATATAACTATGTCAGGTTCTATAGCAGCATTTTAAAGGTAGGTGGCTGTAGAGATTACATGGCCGTAATGTATGGTATATAAATCATTTCAAACTGTTCTTTAAGGTTGATGTTCCCAGGATTTGCTGCTACGTTGGATGTTTATTTTTTTACAGATGGTCCAGTGGATGTACTTACATGCTCCATCCTGTCTCGTTGTGTAGTAGAAATCCCCTAGAAGAACGTTGCAAATTGATACTAGATGACTCACGTTTCCCAATTCCGTGTGGCAGAATCTGCATTTGTTGTCATTAGTGAGACCTGCCATCTTCTTGAATGCACTGGTCATTAATCCCTGGTATTGAGCAGCCATTATATTCCTTCCATGATCGTGATCGAGGGACCCCCCTTTGAGCCAGTCCAAAGAACCTTCTTTGTCTATGTAATCCTGGGAGAGCCCCCCCCCTGAAAATACTTTGCACCCTGATGTTGGTCCCACTGTCGTTATTGATAATGGATATATTTGTAATGTTCATACGTATTTTCGTTTATTGATAGCTATGCAGTAATTATTGATATCGTTGAATATCTTTTTTTTATTTTTGAAATCTATAGCATTTTAATGGATCAGCATTTCGATATTGTCTATCAAAATAATCGTACTATACATCGTCATGCTAGTATTGCATATCTGTATATCGATATTTTAATCGCTATCTGTGTATTGTTAATCAATATGCTGGGATTATCAATGGATACATCGATGTTGTTTATCGGTCTGTCGATATTGTTGATAGATATGCGGATATGGCAGTATTTTTCTTAATATATCATTATTCTCGGACGGTATGTGATTACAGTGTATTAGTATTTTGGTGTTCTGTATCGATATGTTAGTAATATTGATCAGTATCAATAGCGATACCGGTATTGTTTATCGGTATGTTTGTATTATTGAGAGATATGTTACGATTCTTTTAAGATATGTCGGTATTCTTCATTAATCTATAAGTGTTCTGGATATATATGCCAGTATTTCTTATTGATACGTTAGTATTGTGAACACAGATGATGATATTATTAACAGATATGTTAGTATCGTGGGTAGATATGTTTGTATTCTGAGAGATATGATAGTATATTTTATAGATATGTTTGTATAGTAGATAGATATGTTGGTATTATTGCTCGATATGTCGGTATTGTTGATCGATGTTTGATATTGTTGATATATATGTCAATATCACTGACAAATATGTCGATATTGTTGATGGACATATCGGTATTGTTGATCGATATTTCTGTATTGTTGATCGATATATCGGTATTGTTGATAAATATGTCGGTATTGTTGATAAATATATCGATATTGTTGATTGATATTTTAATAATTTTGATCGATACGTCGATATTGTTGATAGAACTGTTTGCATTACTCATATATAGGGCTATGACAACAGCATATTCTTTTCATTGTTTCGACTCTCGAGTATGTATCCGTTGATATCTTATATGCTTTTATATACAGTGTTAAATGTTTTGTCCCCCTGATGCGCCTGATGGGGGTGTGTGAGACCAATAATTTCGACGATCTTTTCTATAACCACAAGTCATGGTGAGCAACCAACGAAAAACTTCTAAAGTTACTATAAAAATTGTCGAATTTTTGATTCAATCAGTTCGCCACCTTCTTTGTTACTGGCAATTAAACTCAGGATCGTACTACACTGCTTCTTCACCGTCAACTCTGTTCAACATAATGTCTCAACACTTAACATAGAGTGATGTGGTTCTCGGCCGATTAACTGTGCCTAACTAGGTAAGATATTTACTAAAGAGTCAAAATAATGAAAAATATTCTGTTGTCATAGCCCTACTCATATACATGACGGTATTTTCTTGAAATATGACGGTATAATTGCTTTATGTTGTTAATCAGGATGAAATTATGGTTGTCCAGTATTTATGTATTGTATATTGATGTGTAGGTACTCTCGATCGAAATTACGGTAGTGTTAATCGGTGTGTTCGTATTGCTCATAGACATATGATTTTGGTAATCGATACCAAAGTATCGTCGATCCAAATATTTTTATTGCTTGTCAGTCTGACTATGACATTGTAGGTTATAATTATATTTTATATGGTTATAAGTATTTCTGCATTATCCATGATATGTTGGTATTGTTGTGATATATAATAAATATTGATAAAGTAAGCTTTATTATGTGACACTATAGTTTATCAGTATTTTGGTATTGTCTTTTGATATGTGTCTATTGTTGATTAGTATGTAGATATTCTTGATAAGGATATTCGTATCGTTTTTTTTATGTTTGTCAGCCTCCAGGATAAGTACAATAGTCTCTTACAAGGGGCGTAAAATAAGTAATGTTTCTGACCCACTTCCAGATGAATGATCTAGCTGAAATGTTGCATGTGCAATGATTTATATCTCTACGGGTTATGTGGCAAATTACAGCTCTGAAATAATTGTGGTTTCTGTTTTACAGGTGTTTGAACTGAGTCAGGTGTGAAATGGAGCCTGTTGAATGTCGAGCAGTGATCCGGTTTTTGTATTTGAAAGGACGCACACCACAGGAGACGTTTGATGAAATGAAAGAAACTTATGGTGATAATGCCCCATCATATGACCTTGTAAAACGCTGGCATCGTGAATTCTAACATGGCCGGAAGTCGGTGGAAACAGCTCCTAGACCTGGTCGCCCCGTTTTGCCATTGATGAGGCATCTGTCCGTCAAGTTGAGCCTGCCATTTTGGAAGATCGGCGCATTACTATTCGCCAAATAGGCCAATATGTCAAGATACGTACATGGTCTGTGGAAACCATCATTAATGACCAATTGCATATGTATAAGTTGTCTGCCAGATGGATTCCTATGTTGCTCACACCATTCCAGAAGCGAGAACGCGTCGAGTGTTCGAGGATGAATTTGGAGATGTGCCAAGAAGATGAGTCTTAGATTTTCAAAAGACTGATTACACAGGATGAATCCTGGGTCCATCACTATGATCCAGAGACCAAGGCCCAGTCAATGCAGTGGAAGCACTTGGACTCACCAACTCTAAAGAAGGCAAGGGTGCAGCCCTCCGCTGGCAAGGTCATGCTCACAGTCTTCTGGGACCAGGACGGAGTAGTGATGGCAGATTTCTTGGCAAAGGGTAACACAATTACAGGAGCCTATTATGCTTCACTTTTGAGGAAATTAAGGGACGCTATCAAAATAAAGAGGCGGGGCAAGATCAGCAAAGGTACCCTCTTCCTGCAGGAAAACGCTCCGGTCCATAACTCGCATGTCGCTAGATCAGAAGCACGGGCGTGTGGTTATGAAATCCCCATCCATCCTCCCTACTCTCTTGATTTGTACGCTCTGACTGTCTCCTCTTCCTAACCATGAAGTTGTTTTTGAAAGGAAAGCGTTTCCCAGATGATGCAGCCTTGATTTCTGAAGTCATGTCGTGGTTGGAGAACCAACCTGGGGGGTTCTACAAAAACGATCTCCAGAGCTACATCAAACGATGGAAGAAATGCATTACTCTGGGTAGTTCCTATGTAGAGAAAGACCAATAACTGTGCCAAGTTTCGTTGCTCTACTGCTATGGGAAGTGGGTCAGGGGCATTACTTATTGCACGCCCCTCGTAGTCGAACACTTTCACACTTAAGTTTCGCAATGACAATCTCCCCTGTTTGTTAACAGATTTTATTTTCCGTGTGTCCGCGGGATGGGATATGAGGAACTGTTTATCAGTCGACGTTTCTTCCGTGGTTAGGGTAAAGAAACAGAACATTCGTCGTTAAACGGTTAACATTTAGTGTCATCTTTGATGATTAGCCGTTTCTTATCCGGGGCCTCTATTTCTTTCTATGACTAAAGTGCAGGTTTATTCTTACACGAGACCGCCTCTTTGTGCGTATCTGGCGTGTGTGATACGATTTGACGAGGACAGTTCAAATGCGATTCCCTAAAATCTGAGCCCTGGGCGTGAAAAGGTAATCTGTTCTCTCTTTTCATACCACATTATTATTCGATTATCCATTCTGCAGAAGCCGATATCTGTGGCACATAGAATCCTCGAATGATTGCGTGCCGTTCCGAAATTTTGGAAGTAATTGTGAAGCACGTTAGCCGTTCGTTTACTACTTCCTTGCCTCGTGTGAACGAAAATAACGATTTCCATCTTTGTTTTCGCACATCTCTATATTCGTATGCCGCAGAGAAAAATAACTGAACTTCCTTCACTAAGAGAATACACAACAATATGCACTAGTTGTTTATAAATTATAAAAGCAATATAAATAAAAAAAAACAACCGAATATTGAACGAATAGCCTTATTAAATAGGTACTAACATATTAAAATATTCAGCACAATTAAATATATATATATATATATATATATATTCAGGTTTGAGATGTTAAAAAGTCGGGACTAATGAAAAAAAAGGTGCTTAGATAATGTTCAATAAAAAGAGCAAAATATTTAATTTTTTTATTTGAGGGTAAACAATTACATATGGTCGCTACAAATAGCCATAGACTTTCTCATGCATCCCAGAACCCCTCGATGATACAAAGCCTGATGAAGTCTCATTGACTGAAACAGATGGCTATTTGTAGTGACCATATGTTTATAAATCAAGAATTATTTTATTTTTTACATTAAATATTCCGTAGACGTCAATTATTCTTATAAAGATACACTCCAGTGGTAAATCTATTGTATTTACATAGATTGCATATGTTGTTGATAAATACTGTTTTTTGACACACAGGCGTATGCTGAAAAGCTATTATTTCATCTTGCTTTTAAGCTAGATAATGTTTTTTAAATTATGATTAACTAAAATATTTTCTTTATACGCTAAATAATTGTTCTTATACAGTTACGCTACTGTGCTATTTTGTGTATTTACATAAACTGAACATGTTTATATTAAATACTGTCTTTCGACACATCGGCATATACTGAATGAATAGCTATTTGTTCGGGACCCGATGTTCGGTTTTTATACAGGTTGTATAGCTGGATCCCCTCTTTGTAGGCTGCGTATATGAACCGGTTACGGGATTAGGCTGCGTGTTCGATAAGCTGGATAGTTGGAGGTCGTCGTTATTAGGACAGCGTAATAAATAAAACAATCAAAAATAATGCCACGTGTTATGAGTACATTTAAGACAGTGAAATGAAGCAGGCTGAAACAGGATCATATATTTACATATGTACAAGGAATATTTATTTACACAGACATATTACGAACGTTATAGAGTGTTTGTGTGTTTATAGACTAGCATGCATGTAGGTAGATGTTCGTTGTGGGTATGCGTGCGTCAATGTATGCAAGAGTTCGTCGAAGCAGACGTTGGAAGTCGATTGTGTGTGTACGAGTTGTTTATACGAATTTCATACCCGTTTAGAGAAAAGGTAAACGTCCTGTCGAAGAATGGACGTAATTTGCGTCACTCACATTTGAGATTTGAATTGAAGGCAAACACGTTTGTCAGCTCCATGTCTCGAGTGGAAAGAGAAAGAAGAGAGAGAGAGAGAGAGAGAGTAGAGTAAATGGAGAGCACCAACTGTTGGCAAAACTGATGCGTTGGTTAAAAGGTGTATGCATGGAGGTGTATGCGGTTAGCTTAAATACATGTTACATTAAAGAGGCATGTCCATGATTGACTAAAATTCTTTATACGCAAAATAATTGTTCTTATACAGTTATGCTACTGTGCTATTTTTCGTATTTACATAAACTGAACATGTTTGTATTAAATACTGTTTTTCGATACATCGGCATATGCTGATAAACTATTATTTCATCTTGTTTTTAAGAAAGATAATTTTTAAAGTACGATTGACTAAAACTATTTATTTATACGCTAAATAATTGTTCTTATACAGTAATGATACCGTGCTAAATATTTTGTATTACCATAAATTGTGTATGTTATTAAATGCTGCTTTTCTGACACATCGGCACATGCTGATAAGTCATTATTTTATCTTTTTAAGCTATATAAATTTTTCTTTTTTATAAAACACCATTAACTAAAATATTTTCTTTATACATTAAATAATTGTTCTAATACAGCTACCGTGATAAATCTTTTGTGTTTATAAAGATCGTACATATTGTTATTAAATAGTTTTTCGACACATCGGCACACGCTGATAAACCATTATTTCATTTTTTAAAGTTAAATAATCTTTCTTTTTTTAAAGTAAGATTGACTAAAATACTTTCTTTATACGCTAAATAAAAAAATAAAACTGATTAAGCGAATAATATAACCTAGACTCGGATTTTGCCGAAACATTACGCAGTGAACTATATGCTTTTCTCTAACATTGGACCATAACCAGAAATTGACAGTTTATATATATATATATAAAAAATCTCCTAATGTGTGAGTTTGAAACCTTTAAACTGTCTATTCCTGACTATTTGCATAGTTTGTGCACGTGCGTATGCGTCTGTGGCTGTGTGTCTGTGTATGTGTGCGAGCGTGTGCGTGTGTGTGCGTATGGGTGCGTGTGGATGCGTATGTGAGTGTGTGTGCTTCTGCGTGTGTGTGTGTGTGTGTGTGATACAAATCAACTAATACTTGCGTCAACCAGATTCAGCTGCGGCAACGCATGGCAGGGTGGGTTCAGCTAGTTATATATAATTATATATAATTATATAGATATTATTCCGTGGGTCGAAAAATCGAAACTTTTCCTAGTTTCGGAACAAGTATCAGAATTAAAAAAAAAATGCCTATTCCTCAATGCCAAAAATGGTTTTTGAAGTGTTTTTATTTTAATATTTGTTGTTTATTTAAAAAGAAAACTTTATTGATTTTATCTTACTTGTAAAAGTGACAGTAAAAGTACAGATCATCTCCCACAATGAATCAAAAAAAAAAAAACTCTAAAGCAAAAAATGCTATGCGCCACGGGTCCTTGCTTAGAGTACTGGGAAAAATCAATTGTAAAAGTGATATTCTCCTGGAGGTTGTAAGTTCAATTCTCAGTGTAGGCAACCGAAATATACATTTGCGAATTACTTAGTACCTATATTCAGTCATGGCTGACGGAACAAGAGCACGCTACCCTCGTGAAGTAAATAAAGGGTTTCCTTTGAAATTCCGTCCAAATTCCTGAGTTCGACAGAAACATTCCTGAGTTCGACAAGATACACCTGAAGAAGGTCGGAGGTTATATCGACCGAAACGTTGTGAAAATTACACTCAAGATGAGAACAGTAGTCCGATGAATAATAATACATACAACTAATCCTCATCTCAAAAATTTAGAAACATAATATTTTTTCGTTTAAAGCCCAATTGAACCATAATACTTGACTTTTGTATTTTGAACTTAACCTCAAGCCATTAATCACAGAAAAACCAGTAAGGTCAGACATATCAAAACAACTATCTGTTCTTTGATATTACAGGGGCGCGTTAGAAATGAATGTTTTTGTTCGTAGCACAATTGAAGCGTAGTACTTGAGTTTTACATTTAAAACTTTAATTCAAGTCATGGTACTGGGTGGAATGATAAATTTGTCACCCTAAAAAACAAAACTTCTGACTTCTTTTTAAAACTTACATTGGAAAACCCAATTCAAGTAACTTTATAATTGGAAAACTCAATTCAAGTAACTTTATTATTGGAAAGCTCAATTCAGGCAACTTTATAATTGGAAAACTCAATTCAGGCAACTTTATAATTGGAAAACTCAATTCAAGTAACTTTATTATTGGAAAGCTCGATTCAGGCAACTTTATAATCTACTAGAGCTGAAATCAATTCAATGTAGCCGCCTTCACTCTCAACTATCTCCTCGGTACTAGTCAGGAACTGGAAGCATAACTTTTCAACAGAGATTTCGGCGAATACTCGGCGGCTGGCTTTGATGTTGTGCGAGGTCATGTTAGTAATGTTTTCAACGTATGACCGAAGGAAGTAAAGCGTATTCAGGTCGAAGGAGGGGAGGCGTCGTTTAGAAAAGAGTACAAAGTCGTAGCACCTCTTCTATGGCCAAAACTGGTTCTCCGTGAATTTGTGGGCCGGCGCCAGGTCCTGTTGCTACACCCATGGGCTGCCAGCAGCCACCCGATTGAACCAGGATATCACCACAACTTTCAGGACATCCAGGTACACTTTGATGTTGACTTTCAAGCCGATTTCGAAGATGTTCGGTGGCATGATGTGACTTTTACTTGAAACTACACCAAAGACCATAAACGTTGCCGAAACTTCGTTGAGCTGTGCCCTCAAGCGTTGAACCGTGCTGATTTGCATTTTTAGGATGTTAGCAATCGTCCTGTTTTCATAACTTAGATGGGTAGAGAGGATTAGTTGTACAGCGGCGCTTCTCCGATCTCGCTCGTTGAACATTGTGTCACTTTAAGACATGATAAAAGACTCCTATCGCTCTTGGGATTTGTACAATACTGCAACAAACAAAGAAAACAGATTTTCATTAAAAAGAAATTAAATCATGTCGTTTGTCGTTTCGATCCTGTATTTAGAAATGATTTTATGAATCAACACTAGGTTCTCTACAGTGCAATGTAAACTGCGATATATTGTGGAGTAAGTAATTGCGAGAGGCATTCGAATATACTTCCCGGTGCACCGCCTGGATCCCCGACTAGAGCAGGCAATCACTCGATTTGATTAAAAAATGAGCGATTTTATTGATTTGGATAACAATAAAAATAGAGGAGTGTGAAACATTCGTTGATCATCATTTAATCCCGGGCAACCATCAGGTTTCCCTACAAGCTAGTATAAAACGCCTAATTTTTCTAATTTAAAATTATTCGAATATGCTCAGTAATGAATATCCAAGCTATTTCATTTAGTTTAACTAATTTGTATATTCTTTGAAAAAACGAGCGTTCATAAATTAATTATTTTTATGTTTTTTATTAGATTATCTAACTATTATTTTATTTATTTAGTTTTTATTATTACATTTTCACCTCAAACAAGGCATATTGCAACTTTGTTGTAGGGGGCTACTACCAGGGATATAGGCATCAGGGGTACTGTGTAGGGTGTTGTGCAGCAAGATGTCGGTTCACGTTGCACTTGAACTTCTGCATGTCAGTACAGTTGTGGAAGCAGGGACCCGGCAGGGAAATCCAAAGTCTAGCTGTCCTGGGGAAGAAAATACTGGAGTAGAAGGCTCCCTTCCATCTAGGGATCTCTACTGTAAAGCTGCTTTTCGGGTTTGTCAGGGGTATTTACGTCGGGGGGGCACAAGTGCTTGCAGTTCGTCAGAGCATTCACCGTTAAAGTACTTTTAGAAAAGGCAGAGGGATGCAACGTTTCGTCGATGGGACAGGGGTTGAAGTTTAGATGACAGTTAAGGACCTATCAGATTGGCAACTGTCTTTTGAACCTTGTCTAGGAGCGAGAGACTAATGGTAGATACACCAGCCCAAATATGACAACAATACTCCATGCATGGGCGAATGGTGGCCTTTCAGAGGTATAGGATACTTTCGGGATTTCTGTTTCTACATCTTGAATAAGTATGTAGAACTTAAGATGTAAAGGTTCTAGCACATTTCCCGTTTTTATATGCATCTTATCTTTAAATACATATATATATATCATAGCTCATCAGTGCGGCTAGATAAGCGACTACTTCAAGCTAGGATCGAAACCCGACCGCACATATGACAGTCGGAGCTTCTAACTGTTGCGCTATTCTGCTGCTGCGATGCGAGCAGTAAATTAACAATGTTCTGACATTGTCCAAATACCTAAGCTCAATTTGTTTACACAAAAAGTATCGCTTCACACGCTTATGGTAATTTGTATATCACTACCAATATGCTTAACCCAAGATAGGGAGCATTATCTCTCTCTCTCTCTCTCTCTCTCTATATATATATATATATATATATATATATATATATATATGCACACACATTCTAGCGAGGTAGGGGCATCTTGCTTTTCACGGGCGTAAAACACGCTTAAATATGATATTTTAATTTGTCCAGATTTCGTATCTATTATTATAGGTTCGTGATTTCAAAAAGCATATATATATATATATATATATATATATATATATATATATATATATATATATATGCCATCAGCTAGAATCGAAATCGAAACTGTAGCATTCAAAGCTGGTGACGTTACCATTGTACGAACGTGACACGTATATAAAGTGATGAAAAGTTAAAAATTATAAAAAAACTAAGTTAAATGTACAAGATATTTAATGATTTTTTTTTTAAAATTTACTTTTGAAACCTTTTAAAACAATTCGAACCGACTAAACACCAGTAAAAGAACGGCCCGTAAAAAAATCCATCATTTAGGATCCCTTAGCGCCGCTTTGCGACTTTTAGTGTAAGAGGAGATAAAGTTTGAAAATATTGAGACATAAAGACAGACATACAAACAGACCGATAAATGGACCGACAGACAGACATAGAGCAGTTTGTATATTAGATTTATCAGTGACCTTGTCTGTTAGTATGTGTTCGAAACTACTTTACCAAACTCTTATTTGGTCTACTGAGTTGGGATTTTTTTTTTTTTTTTACACAATGATCACCACTTATCAAGGCCGGGAAGCCACTCAGGGATAAGGGTTATTGCAAGTACATTACGTTAGTGTGGAGATTTGATGAAGTGTTTACTTAAGGGGGCGGTTCATTAGGAATTTGTTAATATTGGCCTTGAAGACATCCAAGTTGTAGTCCGGTGGGAAGCAAGCAGACGGAACAGACTTGCCACATAAGGTATCCGCACCTCAGGAACACTTTCGATTTAGTTTTAAGCCTGTAAACGTTCAAGTTGACTTAGCAGGAGTAAATTGATTAATATCTGAGCGTGTGTACATGCATATATTTTTTTTATATAATTTGCTTACTTTTTTTTAGATTTGTTCTTTGTCTGTCCGTAGCTGTCTGTTTATTACTTTTTAGTGGCTAATTTGTGTAGTACTCATTTTCAAAGGTTTCCAAAAGAAAAGGTGTTTCTGTACCATCAGCGAAAATCGTCACCAAAGCATTCAGCGTTTTAGTCGTGATTTAGCGTATATGTATATATATATATATGAATATCTATGACAAATTCACACATTATTTTACAAATGAGTATTACAGATGAGTATTGGCTGAAGAGAGCTTAATATGGATATATAAAACGGTTCTAATTATCGGCTTGAAACCGACGGTTCCAATGACTTATCTAGTCTAACAACTTTCTGTACACAAAATACAAAATACAATATATATATATATATATATATATATATATATAATACTGTCTTAAATGCATGGTTTGAGCTGATAGTATTGCATTTCCCTTTATACTCATTCACATGACATGCCATGTTGCGTTAAGCAATGTTCGATTAACGTCCTTATAAATGATAAATGGCTTCTCTTATTTGCTGTGACATGCACGTCATTTATCTCTACATTGGGATTCCTGTCATACAACAGACACGAGTCTAAGCATCCATGCCTTTCTTTGAGTCAGAGACACACAGCGACCATAATACTTGACTGTTGCCATAAAAAATGCAATCTAACTTACAAACTACATTTTAATTGATTGTTTAGAAAGTATAAAATACGTCTCCAATTTTGAAGTTAAAAATCTAACCGTGATTTTTTTCGTTCTAAATATATCTTATGACACTGGCTTTTTGTCTAGGAGATTTTCTAACTTTGAATTTCATTTTGTTGAACGTCACTTTTCAATTTATATATATTTTTCCCATTTTCTTTAGTCATAGTGAATTAGATATTTCTTTAAGAATATAAACTGCAAAAGTGAAGACACTTCGTGTCAAATTATTACAGATTTTTAAATGTACGGACCAGTGTTATATAAGATGATTTTATTTAATACATGTATAATATAAATCACACTAATCTGTTTAAATGTGTGTATGTATGTATGTATGTATGTGTGTATGTATGTATGTATGTGTGTATGTGTGCATGGGGTAGAGAGGGCTCCCGTAAGCCGTGGTGAAGGCAACCTTTCTAGGAGAAGCAAATCTCTGATGTAAAAAACCATAAAGCGGAAGACCTGTACCCGCATTAAGCTGGTCTGCAATTTAATTTGTTGCTGGCTATCTTGCTCTTGCTTGTTGCTGGATCTCAACATTTTGAACCGAGAGAGAGACTTAGCTGTCGTACAAAGCTAAGACTCTGTAACATCATATTTGTATAGATACTCCCTCAGACATTTGGGCTCATGGATTTTAAATGTCTGAGGGAGTGGCACTCGTCTGACAAGACGTTGCAATCATCATGTGTGTATGTATGCCCGTATTTATGTCTAAAACTTTCGACAGAGGCTACAGATTTTCACGAGATCGGTATTGTTTTGAAGCTTGACCCCCCCCCCGGCCAACAAATATCGAAAAGTTGGCTGAAAGCATCAATTCCTTCACCCGCAACAGGACACTTTTCTACTTTAAAGGGGTGGAGATGTTCAGCCAGCTCACCTAAAGGAGGGGCACTCTTGGCCAGTAAAACTGTCTGGGCAGCGCCTCAGCCAAAAAGCAATAAGCCTATCCCACCCGAAAATCGGGTGGCAAGGCCTGGGAGGGTGAACCTTCTAGCTAATACCTAAGCGACGTATCTCAGTCCGAGAGGTAGTGTGCCACAATTTTTATTGTACGAAGGAAGATACTTACTTGCTGACCACATTAGCAAGATGTAGCACAAGGTTGAGAAAGTATAGATGTCAAGCAAGCTTATCTAACGGAGGGATACTTTTGCATAGCAGAAATTTCTTGGACATCTCCGTCAGTATTTCCCGGTCGGGCGCCTCTGGCAACAATCAGTTAACTTTTCTCACTCAAAAGCCAAATGGCAAGGCTTGGGAGGATGGACCTCCTAGGTAATACTCAGGTGATTATTCTCAGTACGACAGGTAGTCGGTCACATAATTCTAATTTTAAGAGAGTATGATTTTAAAAATTCGGAAGGTTCTACGTATAGACACTAGCGATAGGAACTGACCAATCAAATGAAGCCACGTTTTACTAGCAACGAATCAGAAACTGAAATTGTTCCATGAAAGTAATGATTCTTTTAGCATTTCCGTACATAATTTTTCGTGTCCACACGAGAAAGAACTTTGCTCTTTGGCTGTAAAATTTTAAAGTGCAATACTTACACAGAACAGCTACTCATCGAACCCTCTTTTTCTATCTCCAAGATTTGTAGAAGATAGCTACCCATCAGAAACTTTTTGGAAATTGAACATGGATTTCAATTTAAGATTGAGAAATTCAGCTCACCGAAAGATGAACTCGAGATTGGGATTGTCAACTATATACCGAACAAATTCTCCAAATCCAGGCATCTCGTACACGTTATGCATCGGTTATTTTACTGATCACAAAATGCAAAAGCTGTTTGGAGACATGTTCAGTAAAAATGAAGACTCGAAACAAAAAATGATTTCATGGTGTGAACTTCATTGTGGAGAAATGTCAACATTAGCTTGCTTTACTGTGCTTGAGCTTTGCACATACGGTTATCTTTTGACCCCTATCTGGGGGCGGGGAGTAAAAGCTTGAACGATTTCAATATCAAGAGAGTTTATATGTATTTCATATTATTTTTCTCTCGATAGATGATACTTACTCAAAAAAATATTTTTCTTCACACATTTTTCAATCCAACAAAACTCAAACAACAAACAATAAATGTTCATATAACTTTGTTCCTCCCAAGCTTGGCATGCTATAAAGTCGTATTAAAACAAAATGTCTACGGTGATTCTGGCTTATATCTTATTGCCGTGTAGTTTATAATTCTTTTTCACTATTTCAGTTTCTCCAACAATCTCTGATGATCAATTTCCATAGAGATATGATTCAGTGTTGCGCAATACATATTACTGACTAAAAAGAAACGTTTTTTACTGATAAAAAACAACAAACTAAATACAAAGTTATTTAAGAAGGAAATGTCGCAAAAAAGCTAAACTGGCCGTTGCTTTCTGATTTACCGACAGATATGGGAATAAATTTGTTTGTCTTTTTTTTTAATTTAAATTTTGGAAACTAGAATCACAAATCAATATCATTGGAATCGATAATTAGACGAAGTGAACCGAAACGCAGATCGTATATTCCTAAAATACGTCCATTCAATCTGCACGTTTATACAATGACATTTATCTTTGAAAATTCAGCGTGGCAGACAAACAGAAATGCTATTTTTAAATGGATGTTAATAGGGAAACGGAGATGGTAGTGCAAACTTAATATTAATGTAAGGATAATAAAACAAAAAAAATCCTACATGAACCGTTCCAAAAGGAAGACTTTTTTTTTGTTTAACTTTAAACCAAATAGCTGAAGAGCTCTAAAAACGGGAGCGGTACTATTAAAACACGCGACCTTTTGTGCCTTAGAATTTATATTTTCTACATTGTCACCACCATTCTCAATCCACTTTTGCAAGTTTCTCTTGATGCCTCGAGAGTAAAAATCCGGGGTGTGCTTTGTCACTCATATCTCTTCCGTCACTCTGAAATCGACGAGCCCACTTCTAATAGTGCTGATATCAACAGGCGCCCGTGAATGTTGATTGGTTAATTGTTTTTATTTATTTATTTATCTATTTTTTGCATGGAAGAAAGAAATGACGTATCTCTACTTCAAACAGGTAGAATAAAAATGGCGGCATTACTTTTGGAACGCTCCTCCGTAGTTCTAACGGACATAGCAACGGTTTGGGTGCATCTGGTATAACTAAAGTAAATGCTTGATTAAACTGAAAATGCTAAATTAAACGTGACACTATATAAAAAAATTACATTGAAAATGTGAAATTAACTGAACGCTAAATTAATGTGAATGCTAGATTAATCTGACTGCTAAATTAATTTGAATGCTAAATTCTTAAATTGAATTAAAATAAAATAAATAAAATGTAAATTAAAACTGAATACTAAACTAAACTGAATCCTAAACTAAACTGAATGCTAAACTAAATTGAATGCTAAAATAATCTGAATCCTAATTTGCAATATTAAACTGCAAATGATAATTAAAAATGAGTTGTAAACTAAAGTAAATGTTAAATTAAAGTGAATGTTATATTTCTATATGAAAATGGAATGCTAAAACTAAACTGAAGCGGAATGCTTAACTTATCTAAATGCTAAATTAAATTGAATGCTAATAGCTGAAATTAACTGCAAATTCTAATTCAAACTGACGCCTGACAGATGGACTGACGTACTGATTGACTAACGGACACTTCCTCAAATAGAGAAACAAAGACGCACCGAATACAAAGACTTCATATCTTTAATCAGATTACTTTGCATGGGAACCAATGGATATGCAAATTAATCCAAACCAAACTGGCCGGACAAAAAGATAAGCGAGTCTCGTAACTTTCCGGTATTAAAGATGACCAGCATAAAGAGATTTATTCTAAAACAAGGCTAGCCAGAAGGAATTAGCCATTTCGTTTTCGTGTTTGTTCATGTGATTATTATAATAGACACTTCGTGGCTGATAACGTAAAGAGCAACAACACTATGTAAACGCATTACCGGGGGACTGTTTCCATTTAGACTTCAACATTATTAATTAATGATCAACAAATAATCTGTCATAGCACTGCAGGCCGCAAATAATCAAGACAAAAGCAGTCGTATTATTAACAAAAAGTATATGAGAAAATTTATGCTACAAAAGTAGACGTCGTACTTCGTAGGCCATATATGTCATAAATCGCTACCAAAATATGTATTATATGTAAGTATATTTATAGTCTCCGGGTAAGTTCATTAGTGCATTGGTATATCAGCTTATCTCAGAGCACTTGTCTTCACAAGACCAGCATGCTCTTGAAGTAAATAAAGGGTTCCGTTCGAAATTCCGTACAGGTATCAGAGTTCGAATAAAAGTGTCTCAAGTTTGACAAGATACACCTGTAAGACAATCGGCGACTGACAATCAAAATGTTACGAAAATACAATTCAGGAGGAGAACAATAGTTATAAGAATCCAAACAATACGGTGATCAAATTTTTACTGATCTCCCCACAAAAGGAGGGTGGACCTGTAAATTCAGCCTTGTCCGTTCGTCCGTTAGTTTGATCGCAGTTTTCTCAATAAGTACGCATTAGAATTTTTTGAATTTTTTATCAAACATTAAACATGATATGAGTAAAATATAACAGAACTGATTTTCCGGGAAAATTCCGGGTGCCTCCCTAGGGGTGCCGTTCGGGTTAAAATGGCTAAAATTGACACTTTTGTACTTATTAAAAATATTGATGCTTTGGATTTTTATAAAGCATTCTTATTTCTATATATATTTGTTTGTCTATACTTTGCGATAACTCTTGGGTGTGCCCCAGAGCCTCTTTAAGGCCACATAAAAACACTCCATTTTGGGACTATTTTACCATATTTGTCCAAAATTTTCTGTGCATGTCTATTTAGCAGTTTTGCATGATGCTGAACTCAAATTTGAATATGTGAAGGCCTTGGGGATTTTTTGGCCCTAAATGAGGGGGGGAATAATGGATTTAGTCATTTATTTTTCTGCATGGTGCAGAACTCAAATTTACATATGTTAAGACCTAAAACTGCACCGTTTGTTCATTTTCACCAGAATTTTACGTCCCCTGGGGACTTTTGGAGTTAAATAGGGGGGGATGCTGAACTTAGTTATTTTTATGCCTCGTTCACTGTGCACTCCCGGGGGGGGGGGCATGCGTGCTTCACTTGTTGATTGTTGTTTAAACATTTTTCACGTTAAATGTTTGTTTATGTGTCATTATTTATCTAACCCCCTATGTGTTCCAAAATGGCATGATGTTACTGTGTATGATCAGAAAGATTGGACGACGTTCTTTATTGCTAGGTTTGATTAAACCGAAAGAAACAGGTACCAGTATCGCTCTATAAAATATACTTAATCTCCTAAAATTTAAAATATACTTTTTCGTCTCGTCACGAGAGCCTGACTGGCTTAAGACTACTTTTCTTTAGTTGGAATTCTTTACGATTCAATTTGTCTCAGACTGGATTGATACTGTTGAATTTTAATTGTAAAAACTGCATTTAATATTCGAAATTAGTTATTTTTTTTTTCTTTACGATAGTGTTATTTCATGTGTTATTTATTTTTGGCTCAGCCTTTTTTTCTTTTACAAAATTACTCCTAGTTCCAGACCGGTATAAAGGCGGCGATTCAGGATGAAGGCCGCGACATATATATTATTTACAAAACTTGCTATCCACTTAAGACCATGAGATTTCCTACGATTTAAACAAGTGACCTCCAACATTGGGTGAAATTTGGAATCTGAAATTTACTACATTTTACGTTATATATTTCTCTGCGAGTATGAGTTCCTATCATTATTCATCAGCTGTTTCATATATGTACCAGTAATTATGTTGCGTTGTCATGCACTGAACTGTATATTATATATTAAAAATTAGCGGGCCTTATATATGTATCTATATACGTTGTTTTCGATATGTAACGGACTATTGTCTTCGTCTACGAAATTTTTATCTTAACGGCCCGTGACTCGTCTACTGTTGTCAGTGTGTGCGTGTCAAACATATTATACACATAACGTATACGATATAGGACGACATACCTGCCTGCTGCTGGCTGCTTCTGAAAGATTCGCAATCATCTTGGGTGAAGCAAGACCTGGTTAAAGGAAACGCTTCAAGACAGGGGCTTAAGACGAATGAGTGATTTTATAAATATTTTCTTCGCCCCTCAGGCATCTTGTTACCAGATATGGAGTGAATCGACATCTTACTTGTGGTTTCTCTACTTAAGAGCGCCACATCCGTCATCGGGAGACCCTCTTAACCCATCTTGCTTGTTCAGCGTCTAGGATCCAACTCAACTAAAGCTTACCCAGCTTACTCAAACCAGAACATCTGAGATGTCACGTCCAGTCTCCGTTCGCATACTTCCGATGAAACTCACTGATGAACAGGGTTTGATATTGTCAAAACATGTCATGATTCAAATCTCTGTCGTTTACTCCGCTAGATAGATAATTATAAAGCCACATAGATAGATAGATAGATAGATAGAAAGATAGATAGAAACAAAGATAGATAGATAGATAGAAAGATAGATAGATAGAAAGATAGAAAGATAGATAGATAGATAGATAGATAGAAAGATAGATGGATAATTAATTAATTGTTACTACTCAGCTATTATCTCACAATTGGCCATTTTGTTATGAATTTTGTTATGAATTTTGTTATGAATTTTGGTATCAATTTTGTTATGAATTTTGTTATGAATTTTGTTATGAATTTTGTTATGAATTTTGTTATGAATTTTGTTATGAATTTTGTTATGAATTTTGTTATGAATTTTGTTATGAATTTTGTTATGAATTTTGGTATCAATTTTGTTATGAATTTTGTTATGAATTTTGTTATGAATTTTGTTATGAAGTTTGGTATGAATTTCGCGAGGTTCACATAATTAGATGTCAGGATAACCTTATCACTAAACTGAAACAGATAATCCGCTGAAACCATTATGGCAACTTTATTTTCTACATGCATGAAACAATGGTAATATGCAAAGGAATGTTCCCTACATTTTAAATCGATTGTATCCCCCACGCTGTCCTTGTAAAGAGGAACATAAATATGGACACAAACGATATCTTCTTATTTCCTTATCTGCTTTTGATGTTCAGTAATTTAATTAAAACAAAAAATCATTTCAGTGGCGGAAGATCCTTTTTAAATCCAGTTAGACCACATGACCAACAAAACGAAAAGTTGAAAAGATATGTCGAAATACATGTACGTGTTTATTTTATGTCTTACACACGCACGTAACACATTTAGACGGATCATAAATAAACTGCAACACGGTAAATTAGAGTTCAGATAGTGAAGAAGCCCACAGTAGAGATTTAGTAACACGACACACAGTCACGACGTATATATGAACGCCATCCCAATGTAACAGAATGAAGAAAGAAAGAAAAATATAATAAAAAGAGACCAGTAACACGACGCGCAATCACACGTATATATCAATACCACCCTACAACGTAACAATCTGCCTCTGAAGCCGTTCAGTAATTTAATTTAAAAATAAAATTTCATTGGCGGAAGAGGCTTTTTAAATCTGATTTTCATTGTCGGTACCATCCTTTCTGTCGTCCATGTTGCGGATCTTTGAACATGAAACAGAATTTGACTCCTTTGATTTTTCTCAGGTCCATCACGAGACTAATACCATTGCCTTTGTGCACCACTGTAAGGGGAGATAATTTTAACGGAAATTAAATTACGTTGTTTTAATTGATCTGACAATTATCGCGGGCATCTCACATCAAATAGGGCGCTCCACCGGACATTTGTAGTGTTTTCAGTATAATTTTAGTTATTTTGTTTCGGAAATTATATTGCCAGCCTTCATTACACTTGCTAAGAGGAGAAACATTCTCAATTGGAATCTCAATTGGAATCTAATTTGTATTCAGAATTTTATATGGCCACAGATTTCGTTATCCATTTAAAAGAACATAAAAGAAGGCTTTCATTTTAGGACATGCCCATTAAATCATCAAGCTGTACGGTGAAATCCCAATTCAAACTTGAGCATTACAAACAAACATAAAACTTAAGCATGTCTGACTAAATTATGTATATATTAATACGATAGCATGTGTGTTATTTTGTGTGTCACGCTTACATCCGTCCGTTTAATTGTTATGTTCTTCTATTTCTTGTCATAAATAATTTTACCAAAAATTCTTCATAAGTTTTGGTTTCGGTTTTAATTATAGCTGATGACACTTAAATCATCTATTTTTTTAATAAATAATTTTATCAATAATTTTTCATAAGTTTTTGTTTCGGTTTCGATTATTGCTAAAGGAACTCAAAGTAAATATATATATACACACAGATTTGTTCATAAGTTTTTATTTCGGTTTCGATTCAAGCTAATGCACCCAAGTCATATGGATATATATTTTTGTTTTTTTAAATCGCAACTTTATAATATATAAAAATCGATACGAAACCTGCAATAATTAAAATATCATATCTAAGCGTATTTTACGACTAGGATTTGCCGAGTTTTGGTGCTAGCTTAGATAAATACTTTTGCAGTTTTAACCAATAAGCTAGAATAATATCAAAGCGTTTCTATTTAAATTGAACGTCTAAAAAATGCCAACATCAATATATTACATATGAATGAGCCTCTGTGGAATTTCCACAAGGCCCCGCTAGTAAAATATGATTTCAAAATCATATTCTCTTTTGTCTGAATTTTCTCTGACAGTAACGTGTAACGGAAATGCGAAAAAATTGTGTTTAACTAAATAAAATGCTAAATAAAACTTAGATGATAAAAATATTCGAGGAACATAGTTTTTTTTTCGAATACTTGTCTGTAATTTACTTTAGCAATTCCACATTGTTGCTTTCCAGAGAAAATGCGGTTTTAAACTTAATCGCGATGGACCTAAAGTAAAGTTTATATATATTTTGGCATAACAGATGGAGTGAAAATATTATATTGAACCATACCTTCGAAGACCAAGAGAAAACGCGATTTTAAACATTAGCGCGACAGAACGACTATTTAATCTTAAGCCAAGCCGGGAAAACAGACAGAAATGCTATTTTAAAATACAAAGTTCGATAGGCCAACGAAAAATGATATGATAAACTTCAGGGTTATAGACAAACAGTAAATGTTATGTTAAAATTTAGCGCGACAGATTAATAATATTCAATTTTGAACCAAACCTGCCAAACCAACATAAATGCTATTTTAAAATACAAAATTTCAAGTGTGTAAACCAAAAATTGTCTAAAGGTTTGGTTGAGACTTTTCTTCAGACAGCCGGAGAGACATATAGTCAATTACATCACACACACACACACACACACACACACACACACACACACACACACACACACACACACATATATATATACACACACATCCCCCTACAAACACACATTTTTAATATATATATATATATATATATATATATATATATATATATTTATATATATATATAGTCTAGCCTTACAGATGAACTCAGATATAGCGGAACAATACTGTATGTGAATGACATTATTGTAAGCCCTCCCCCTCTTTGGTTAAGACATATTCCTAAAATGATTTCGCCTGCTGCTTAATTAGCGTTAATGCGAAGCTCCCTGTTTGTTTGGAAAAAAAACAATTAGGCCGAGAACAGTAAAAGCGGGGGGGGGGCTCTATATAAATGAGCATTTTATGAGACAGTTTACGAGCACCGATCCCATGGGCCTCAGGAAAGAACTGCCGACTAACAAATAGATTGTTGTAGGTTCAATCACTGACTAGAGATGGGTGCTAGTCTAACTGCACTGATGAGCTTTGCTACAGCGAAGCACACTGTATGTTGATAGCTCTCTCTCTCTCTATCTCTCTCGCTATATATATATATATATATATATATATATATACAGACACACACACACACACATATATATATATTTTATGATACATGATTTATATATATATATTATGATATATCATGCATTTTATCCCCATATATATATATATGTATATATATGTGTATATATATATACACACACATATATATATATATATATATATATGTAAATATATATATATATGTATATATGTATATGTCTGTGTGTGTATCCTCTTTTTATCGATCTCAAGTGTCACCTGATGAGTCCTTCATATTTACCGGAGGCGATGCTCAAAGTGAAGTGCTTCTACAATAAAAGCTTGTCGACGTTTATTACACGCCGCAAAAATATGTAATATTGACGTTTTATTATTATTATTATTATTATTATTATTATTATTATTATTATTATTATTATTGAAGCCTGAAGCAATGATTTTATAACCATGACATGCGTCCTGTATTGGGAAAAGAAATCCATACCAAATACGTGAATGTATATCCTTAAGAAGCATATATCCTATCTGCGCGGTTATCACTGGACTTTTTTTAATTGAGCGTGATAAACATATATAATAGCAAATATTATCTTGAGATGTGTGGACGTCTCTGACATTTGTATTTGAAATTTACGCGTGACAAAAGATGTAAAGAGTATTACGGAACGAGCAAAAACCCTGTGAAACGTAAGCCAGACAGACAAACAGAAAACGACCCTACAATTTCAGCTGCTGCAGAGTTCGAATTGTTTTTATACAATGAGCAATGTATTAATATGGCGATTTTTTTACGAGAGGTTCACCCTTGCGTAAGGAATTCATCCAAAAATTAACTATTCCGCTTTATTATAGCTCTTCATTGTAGTCATCGACGTACAGTACTGTTTCGTTGTATCACAACTCATCAGTGCCGCTAGACTAGCGCCTCTCCCAAGCCGAGGATTGAAGCTAGAACCATCGCGTTGACAGTCGGCAGTTCTATCGAACGACTCCCGGGACCGGTGCCCGCAAATAACGTCGACAAATGTCTATTTTAAACAAACATCCGGCCACGGCTTTTATAGTCCTCAAACAAACAGCGACCCTCACATTTTTCAGCCAAGTAAGTAGCGGGTGAGATTATTTACGACAGTGCTCTACTTATAAGGGGGCCTTAAAATATATTTGCAGTCATCGAGAGACAGTATAGTTTCTTTGTATCACAACTCATCAGTGCTGCTGCTTTATATGTCTCTCTCTCTCTCTCTCTCTCTATATATATATATATATATATATATATATATATATATATATACACACACACACAAAGACACACACACACATATATATATATATATATATATATATATATAGAGAGAGAGAGAGAGAGAGAGAGAGAGTAAAATAAAAATTACAATTAAATTTACCAAAATGATCCAAAATGGTAAAACTAAAATAAATTATAAATATTAAAGAATTAATATTTATAAAGTAATCTCAATCAGATGTAAAAGCTCGATAAAACCAAATAGGGGATAGAGATTAGAATAAGAGCAAACAGTTAATAAAACATATTTAAAACACTTTGAAAAAGAGTTCAAAACATATTTAATTTGAAAAGGAAACACTTGATAAGTGGATAGTCCTTAATACGCGGACTTTCGAAGAAATACTTTCCTTCTCATCAGAGGGTAGGATTTAGCACAATGCGGGATCGGATTTTGCTTGCAAAAGAATTCGATGAAACTGCAAGAAAGTCAAAGATCTTATTTGATAAGAAAAAGTGAAGCAGAGGGAATAGGGTGAAGAAAAAGGTGATTTCACGTGAATGGATAGTCTGGTGAAAGGTAAAGTATCCAATGACGGTAAAATCCAAAAATGCAAATCCAAGAAAGTTAGTTAAATTTCCATTCGCACAAGTAAAATCCAAGGGAATCGCATAATTGGAAGATGGTCTAAAAAAATCAAAAGGCTGAAATCCGTGGAATAATTTACAAATAGGTATAACGAAAGGGGAAAGAATTCCAATAATATTATTAAAAGAAAAATAAGATATGCGTTAGACTCGGCTGCCGAGAAAAGGCGTAATTAAGAAAAATGAGTGAAGAAGATGAAGAGAGAAAAATGAGTGACGAAGGGGGAAAAAGGATTGAGTGGTGATAGAATTAAATATAAAATAGAAAAGTAAAAGAAAAAAGACCCAGCCAAGATGAAGTTAAAAGGCGCCAAAAATATAGGACAAAAATGTACAAGATATTATTCAGAAACTATCAGCAGAGGTTATTAAAAGACACACACACAAAAAATTATGGGGAGATGATGCCCGGTATCTGCAAATTCCGGATAAAGCAAGTAAGTATGTAAGTAAATGCATATAGTAAAATATAAGTAAATATACATACAGGATATGAATGTGTAGGTAGATTGATATATTTGATAGATAGGAATATTTAAACACTTAAACTTTTACTTTAACCTTTCATATATATATATATATATATATATATATATATATATATACTTTTTCTATAAGATTATCGTTTTATTCTACATACTTTCTAAATACTTTATAACGTAATAATCCTTTATTTTAATTTTAATTTTTTATTTCTTCTTTGTTTGGCCGGTTTTTTATCTGCAATTTCCGTTTTAGTGTTTAAACATGTGTAATACTATTATGCCATTTAGTCTCTCTATATGTGTATATATATGTATATATGTATGTATATATATATATATATATATATGTGTGTGTGTGTGTGTGTGTGTGCGTGCGTGAGTGCGTGCGTGAGTGCGTGCGTGCGCGCTCGTTTGGATTCTTAATCCGACAGGGGGATGTTAAGCGTCTGGTGTGTTAGGTATAAGTTAGTGTTAAGTTCATACTCTCATGCCTTCTCTCTTTCAGCTAACACCGCTGGTTTACCTCACGGTGAAAAGGGAGCAGCTATGTATAAGTCTTCCCTGCCAGTACATAGCCTCTCCATCATCAAGACTCCTACAGTGCCTTCACGTTGGCCATACACGGTAACTGGGTGCCTTGCGGCCCAGGCTAAACTTGTAGGAGATCTAGGGGTCGTAGGGGACACCAAAGGTAGTGCGTTGTGGCCCACCGATTAGTTGACATGCATTGGCACACTATCACTGTCCCCACTGTCTTGTGGGTGCCCTTGGTTGGGCGAAGACTAGGGGACTCAACCCCCAAATCAAACACCACTGCCTTATGGGCCTGCTCACAGCAAAAGGCTAAGAGATGGGCTATCTGACTTTAAATCCTACTGCTGCCTTGCAGTATTCCTTAAAAAGCTATGGAAGCTCATCCAGAAATAATAGGCGTCGTAGCGGACACAATAGGGCGACTGTTTACCTCACTGGGATTACTTTCGGCCAGAAGCTGAGGCCGCCTCTGTTGCCAGTCGTCGCTCGCGGGTTCGCACCACTGGACATAAGCAATGGCGGTTCAGAGGGTGTCTATCTGATGCCCAACAGATACTGCACCTAAACTACACAAGCAAGTTTGGAGCCAGGGTGATGTCCTGTGGTTATAAAGTGAGACTACGCCAACACCGAGGGATAAAGCACCGAGGCCGCAACTAGTTATCGTTAAGACTGATGGGCTGCATGATATATATATATATATATATATATATATATATATATATATATATATATATATATATAAATATATATATATATATATATATATATATATATATATATATATATATATATATATATAAATATATATATATATATATAAATCGGTGGTGGAAGAGAATCCCGTAAGAATGCTCGATTATTCGAAAAAAATATAAAGTACAAGCGTAATATTTTGGGGGTATATGCATTATATAAATTCAGATTAACATCAGTATAGTCGGTTTCAAATCTAAACAAGTAGGACCTATAATTCCGCTGTATCGATACAGATGCTGAAGAGCGTCCGGTAAACGAGATTAATAGCCAGATCCCTTTGTTAGATTTGAAACTGACGCCATCAATGTTGTTGTTATCTTATGTAATATATATATATATATATATATATATATATATATATATTTATATATATATATATATATATATATATATATATATATATATATATAACAGAGACAATGAAATGGAAATATAGAAAAAAGATATTAAACCTAACAAAATCGGACAAGTCTTGAACAAAAAAGATGCTTAATAGCTTTTAAATAAAACCATGGAAAAATAAACGATAATGAAATTTACTGTTTAAACACTACAGAAAGAGTTAAATGCAAGTCCTTTTATTTATTACTACAAGATCAACTCTGGTAACTAACCTTCTTTCCTAGAACTGCCCGCATGTGGAACACTGTTTCATTGGGCTGCTTCCCGGCCGACTACAGCATGGTAGCCTTTAAGTCCAATAATCAAATTCTACTCAATCTACACCATTAACGATTACAAAACTTCCACATTATATTCATTAATCCTTATCCTCAAGTGGTCTTAGGGTCTTGATAAGTGGTAACATCCTTATAAAAAAAAGGAAAAAGGTGAGATAAGTACAAATACGATGGTAGAGGGGCACCCCATTAACAAATACTATTCTACAGCCTTACATTCATTAACCCTTATCCTCGAGTAGCTCCGGGTCTTAATAAGGGGAAACTCCCTTGAAAAACCAAAAGATGAATGAATGTTGTTACACAAAACTGGTAGTTTATTATATGTAATAAAAAAGAACTTGTAGAAGAAAACTTTTTAAAAGGAAATGGAGATATGGAATGTTTACCAAAATATATTCAGAAAAAAATTCTTTTTGAAGTGTTCATAAGCCCCCCCCCCAATATCATTGAATTCATTTAGTACAAAACGCACGGAGGTAACGTCTTGCGTCCCTATATTGAATGTCAGAACAATCAGAGATATATTTCCAAGATTTTGTATTTATAGTATAAACTAGAACCACAAAGAAACTAAATAGAAGATTTAACGAAATTCTATTTCTAAAGTAATTATGATAAAATGTCAGCTGCAACTCAAATAAGCTAATAGAAAACAAATCTTTAAAGCAAAATTACGAAAATAAAGATGCCTATTATTCAAAGCAAATGTTTCGTACATAAACCCCTTAGTTCTTTTTAAACAGATGCGCTATTTAATTTCAATCGTAATCAATTTAACGTATAATAGTCATACAAATATAAAACAGGATCTTAACATTAAACTTTATATTTACCAACAGAGTTAAATTATATTATTTGGAATCTTCATACGACTCTTCTCATTTAGAGTGTCATTTTCACAACGGTCCAGTTGATGTAACTTCCTACCTTCTTCAGGTGTGTCTTGACGAACTCGGGGATGTTTCTGTCACACTCGGACGAAATTTCGAACAAAGCCCTTTATTTATTTCACGGGTGTAGCATGCTCTTGTTCTGTCAACCATGGCTGAATAGAGGTCCTACGTAATTCGTAATTATACTTTTCGGTCGCCCACGGTGAGAAGTGAACCTTCAACCTACATCGCTTTGTAATTGATTTTTGCAAATACTCTAACCACTGCGCCACGGATCCTGGCAAATAATACGCACTATCATCATCTCCGTACGTATAATCATCATCTCCGAAATTCAGAAACGTAAAATTCTATCAAATTAAAACCTAATTTTAGAGATTTTCATATGTCACACTTATTCAATCAAAACCATTTCAAAGGGCAGACACATTTTGGGGGGAATATTTATCTGAGTCAATTTATCTGAACAGGCACACAAAACGTTTGATTTAAATATATGATTCATCTATGCATTAATATATATATATATATTACTCCCACTTACATTTTAAATTATGCCATTCTTAATCCAGATATCCATCCATATTCAGAAATTGCACAATAAAACGAAGGTAATTATTGAGAATGACAATTAAAAAAATCTTCCCTAAAACTTACCCAAATCTATTACCTATAAACTCGTGCTTTCAACCAGATTTATCCATTATCTATAAAATGATTTACTTTACATCAAAAATATACATTCTAAACTGACAAGATATATACATAATTGTCATTCATAGACAATTAATACTAAAAGGTAATCTATCTCTCTCTCTCTCTCTCTCTCTCTCTCTCTATATATATATATATATATATATATATATATATATATATATCAAGATAAAATATACTAGTAAAAAATAGAAGAAACTTATAACTTGAAATATTGCAGTATAAATTAAGAATTAATTATTTAATGTAAAATTGAATTTAAAAAATGATTAATTCTGCAATATTTTCAATTTAATGATACATTTTTTATGTAATCCATGATTTTTCCAGGCTATGTTTTGAAATAATATTTTCTTTCTATTTCACTTGTTACTATCACTTTCTCTTTCTCTTTCTCTCTCTCTCTCACTCTCTCTCTCTCTCTCTCTTCGATTTATCATTTTCTCTCTCTCTGGATTGTGGCGTTCATTCACTAGTCAGTTTTTGCCGGCGAGCAAAGTATAAAGGTTTGTTAACGTTTGAGCACAGCAACGATGAATTATCAGCGACAAATCGGGACAGCGGTTAATTATTAGCGATTTTTTAAAAAAATTTGTTACGTCATCATCTCCGCCATTCACATCTAATTTTAACCAGTGTAACAGATTTGGGTGCTATGGTACCAACAGCCAATCAAAAAACAAAAAACAACAAAAAAAAACGTCACTACGTTTCTTTAAAACTATGATAATTTTTGAACACAGTAATTTTGTTATTATTTTTATTTTACTAGTCAAATATTGAAAATGATTTTTTTTTCAAAATATAGCTGAAAAATATCGAATAATAAACTTATGAGCTGTAAATATTGTTTGAAATTTGGACGCAAAATGAGTGAGCGGTGAAGTTTTAAATCAGTTCTAAATGAGTAAAACTTACACCTAACCATATATTCAAACACTACCGTGTTTAATGCTATATATATATATATATATATATATATATATATATATATATATATATATATATATATATATATTATAAAGAAGTGAACCATCGCGTACATTCAATCAACTAAAATAAGATGGAAAACAGGGTGAGGAAACGGAAAAAAAATGGGGCAAGTTACATGTAACACATGTACAATTCAATAAAATAAATAGGTCGATTAAAAACAAGATCGTTAAAATACACCCGAAGCGCTTTTCGTTCAGACTAACATTTTCAAGTCTGAAAATTATTATTTTTTAGAATATTTGGTAGTGGTATGGAGTAAGAGCGGAGAGGAGGTTAAAAAAAACAAAAAAAACAAAGAAAACAAAACTGACTACCCAAATAATTCTAATTGAAGCCGGAGGTTTCTCTGCTTGTACAAAGTAGGAGGGCTGGCAATGATGGCAAGTGCTTCGAGGACAGACAGGTGGAACTTTGTATGTCCTCGGTACAAAACAGAAAAACACTCCGGAGAGTAATTATTTGGGTAGTCAGTTTTTTTTTGTTTTTTTTTTTAACCTCCTCTCCACTCTTACTCCATACCACTACCAAATATTCTAAAAAATAATAATTTTCAGACTTATGACCCTTGAAAATGTTAGTCTGAACGAAAAGCGCTTCGGGTGTATTTTAACGATCTTGTTTTTAATCGACCTATTTATTTTATTGAATTGTACATGTGTTACATGTAACTTGCCCCATTTTCTTTCCTTTTCCTCACCCTGTTTTCCATCTTATTTTAGTTGATTGAATTTACGCGATGGTTCACTTCTTTATAATTATTCTAAAATTTTGCCAATTGAATAAATATATATATATATATATATATATATATATATATATATATATATATATATATATATCGTGTTTAATGCTATATATACAGGGTGTCCGTAAAGTTACTATACAGTCTTATTGTTTTATTGTATTATATTTGTATTAATAGTTAATATTTATTATTTTTACAGGTTTATTTAATCAAGCATGCCACGCAAGCTAACTTCGGAAGAGCGCAAATTTATTTTGAAGCAATATTGGAAAACAGAAAACGCACAGGAATATGTCATAGAAATTGTTTGCCTTGATTGTTACAGTCTTTTCGGATGTAACACGTGTATTTTCTGAGATTTTTATGAACATAAAGGTGTTATTTCTTTTTATTTCTTTTGTTACAAATAAATATTTTAATACAATATCTTACTGTACTGTTAATATATTACAGGGTGTCTGTATAGTAACTTGTAGGACTGTATAGTAACTTTACGGACACCCTTTATGTATTTAACCCTTCTGTCATATATATATATATATATATATATATATATATATATACATATGTATATATATACATATATATATATATATATATACATATATATATGACAGAATGGCTAAATTTTGTCATTTATTTGTATGTACACTGTATTTACATCGAGCATTATAAATTAAACGATTAATATAGATAAAAGACGAAATATAATTGAATAACCATATTTTCCCATAAACATTATGTATGTATTGACAGGATGGTTATAAGTACTGTTACACAATTTTTTTTTTCGTGATAATAGATTAAAATAATTTTTCTATTTTATTGTCATCATATGACAATGTAATGATTTCTTATCATTCACAAACAAAAGATACTAATTTTTAAAGACGTGTGTTAAACTGAAAAGAAGATTCTTAATAGAGCGGCATGGGAACTGCATTCAATAGAAATTAATTCAAGTTAGGGGAAAACCTTACAATCAACAGAACGTTTATAAAAAGGATGAGTTGTTATTACCTGGAAATTTTGTAGATCAAAGACAGATAACAATCATGTTGACCTCACACGTCAAGAACACCTAAACTCATAAAAATGTTAGGGAAAGAATCAGGCGAAATCCAACAATATCCATGAGATAAACGGCAAAGGAAGCACATACATCACCAAGGACTGTGCGAAGAATATGTCGAAGTGACCAACAAATGTCGTCCTATAAGCTCCAAAAGCGACAGCTTCTCTCTGCATCCACAATTGTAAAGAGACTCATTAAAATTAACTTATTAAACCGTATCAGAGAGAGAGAGAGAGAGAGAGATAGAGAGAGAGAGCACGTCAAAGAACATCATCTTCGCGGATGAAAAGTTTTTCTCAATTTAACACTTCCACAATCATCAAAATGATAGAATTCTTGCGAGAAGTCGTGAGGCAATGCTTGATAATACAGGAAATGTTTTCAGAATGCAAAACCCAGCATCAGCGATGGTCTTAGCAGCGATTTATGAGAGAATGAAATCTCCTCTTGCTTTTCTCTATCAAGAGGTAAAAATTAGCAAACAGCCTTATATTGAGGGCATTCTTAAAAGTGCACTGGTCCTGTTGTGTAATTCTGTGTACGGTGATGAAGTTTGGACTCTCCAATAAGATGGTGCGACAAGCCACACTGATCATGTAATACACCAGTTGTGTCTACGAAAAATGAAACTTTACCCAATTTTCCGTATAAATTAATTCAAGTTAGGGGAAAACCTTACAATCAACACAACGTTTATAAAAAGGATGCTTTGTTGTTACCTGGAAATATCGTAGATCAAAGACAGACAATAATCATGTCGACCTCACACGTCAAGAACACCTAAACTGATCAGTTATGTTAGGGAAATGCATGTGAAATCCAAGACGATCCGTGAAACAAATAACACATGAAGCATAAATATCACCAAGGACTATGCGATAAATATGTCGAAGTGGGTTTCTGATATAATGCTATAAGCTCCAAGAGCGACAGCTTCTCTCTGCACCCACGATTTTTAAAGAGACTCATCAAAACTAGACGCTTGTTTAACCGTATCAGAGAGGGCAAGCTCAATAACACGGGTGAAAAGTTATACTTACCTTAAGAGTCCCACAATAATTAAAATGATAAAATCCTTGCGTGAAGTCGTGAGGAAATACTGCATGATAATGCAGGAAAGATTTTCAGAACGCAGAAACCATCACCAGTTATTGTCTGGGCAGCCACTTCTGAGAGAGAGAAATTTCCTCTTGTTTTCTCCCTCAAGGGGTCAAGATTAACAATTAACGTTACATTCGGGACATTCTTGAAAGTGCACCAATGATGTTGTAATTCTGTGTATGGTGATGAAGTTTTGACTCTCCAACAAGATGGTGCGACAAGCCACACTGATCATGTAACACAGTAGTGGTGTAGAAAAAAATGTCCGTTGTGAATCAGCAGAAAGAATGGCCATCCTCATCACTTGATCTTAACGCCCTTGATTATTCTTTGTGGTCAATATTTGAGAGTAGAGTCTGCTCTAATCCAAAAAATTGAAGCTTTTAAGATAAAATTGAGCAACTGCTGGGAGAAAATACCTTAGATGTTGTACGTGCTGTTATAGACGATTTCCCTTTTCGTAGTATGGTAAATGCTCGAGGTAAACATGGAGAATAATATTTGCGCCATATTGATCTCTCAGCATTTGCTAATCATATTCTGTTATAAATTCTTTTGTTGGGATTAATCTGATAATCTGATTTTTATTTTATAACAGTATTTACGCCCCGTCCTATACATACATATATATATATATATATATATATATATATATATATATATATATATATATATATATATAAACTGTGTCAATCGCTTTATTGCAGCTTAGTAAATTATCAATATTTCACTAAATATGTCACACAAAAATGAAAATTGTATCATCAAATGACTGTTTGAAGGTTAGTTATTTCCAAAAAAATTTATTCAAATCCATGCTATATTCACGAAGCTATGACATTTATTTATTATCAAGTAATTTATACTGTCCATCGCTTTGTTGAAGAAGGGGCGATTAGCGGTTATCGAAAAGGAAAGAATTATGGCTGGACTCGCAGAAGTATTGTTCATCAATTATTTAGCTATCGAGCTGGAAAGGGATCCAAGAACTTTGGCTTCATTCGTGAACAACCCTAACACCAAATACAGAAAGGATAAGGCCACCAGGAGAAACCTTTCATCCGTGATATTTGGAAAAATTCGTAGGGAAGTTAACCAAAACCCAAACAGCACCAGTGCTTCCATTTTTGCAAGAGCTGGAATCGCTCGGAGATCCAGGCAGTCTCGATGTAATTTGTTGAATGAGATGGCAAGGGAACATCAAAACTATTCCAAGGCCTACATCGAGCAAATAACATAGGAAAAAACGAAAGGCTTGAGTACAGAATTACATGAAAATGGGTTTCCAACGTGTCCTATTTACAGATGAGACCCGTTCTAATCTTGACGGTCCGGATGAATGGGCCAAAGTTTGGAACTCGAATGGAACTCAAACCCTTTACAGAGTTAATCGTAAACGAGGAGGTGGAGTCATCATATTTTGGGCGGTAATCACTAGAGATAAGTGGATTAGACCATTCCAAGTTCCAGAGGATGTAAAACTTACCAACAATTCGTACACGGCCTTTTTGGATAATCATTTGTCGACATGGTTAGATGACCTACCATTGTTACGGCGCTTTCATATGGTTTTTATGCATGACAATGCACCGTCTTATTCTCTTAGGGCGATGCAACCTTTCTTGAATCTATAAGCTCCCTTAAAGAAACTCTCATGAGCTTACCACCGTGGTCTCCAGACGTTAACCCATTAAATGTCTCTGGTCAATATTAAAAAGAGAAGTTTGTGAGAGAGGAGAGCAATTTACTTCAAAGGATTCCTTGTGGAGAAAATAGTTGATATTGCTAGAGCCATAACTCCTTTTTGAGATCAAACAATTGACTTCCCCGGGGACAAAAGGTAGTTTTAAGTTATTTAAATAATGGTGGATATGTCAATAAATAATTGATTTATTTGAGGCCCATACCTAGTATGTGCTTTTTTTCATTATTCTTTGACAGAAAAATATAATAAAAAATAAAGTTCGTATTTTTGCCAGAAACTAACATTTTAAGAGACCTGCAATAAAGCGATGGGCAGTAAAAATTCAACGATAAAGAATAAAATGTCATAACTTCGTAAATATTGCAGGAATTTGAATGCATTTTTTAGAAAATAACTTACCTTAAAGCAGTCGTTTGATGATATAATTTTCATTTTGATGTGACCTATATTTAGTGAAATATTGATATTTTACTAATCTGCAATAAAGCGATTGACGAAGTTTATATATATATATATATATATATATATATATATATATATATATATATATATATATATATACATATATAAAAGTGAACGTGTCTGTGTGTGTGTCTGTGTGTCTGTGTGTGCGTCTGTGTACATTTCCCTACGCAATAACTCTGTCAATTTTCAGTCTACAGACTCGAAATTTGATATACAGGGTACTGAGATTTGGGAAAATCTTTGTAATCCGTTTTCGGTCAGAAATGTAGCTATTAAGGGGTCAAAGTTCAACGATTTTACCTTTGAGGACTCTACCAAACTCCTCCGACAATTTTGGGTCTAAACACTTGAGATTTTAGATATAGATTTCTTGGACATGGATCTAACTTAATAACATGAGTTGAGCCCAAAACACTAAAATTTAAGGGGCCATAATATGGATCAAAGTTTTAAAAAATTGACCGCTTTTTTTTTTTTTTTGCTGAACATTCACCTCCATATAACCGGACAACGCCGGGCACCCATGCTAGTATATATATATATATATATATATATATATATAAAGTTATAAAAATATATATGGCAATTAAGCTACACAGAATATTCCGATAATATTATAACTTACTACCTATGTATTGAGCACTGTTAAGTAAATACTTAAAGTTTACGCATAACTTATACTTTCGTATTTTAATTTATGTGATTAAATGAAGTAGTCATATATATATATATATATATATATATATATAGATAGATAGATAGATAGATAGATATGTGTATGTGATAAATAAAATACTCATTTATTAATTGTATCCATATTAAGATCAATTAATTTAATTCGTGAATCTTGATTATTAGCAATAATCATGTAGCGTGAAATATATGGTTTAGTTGAAATAATCATTAACTATCCACTGTATCAAAAGATATTGATTTCAAAATCCTCATCTTCCAAACATTGCTTAAATGTAAAATCTTATAAAAGGCAAATGTGTATGCATTTAACATTTAATTAAGAATCCATTTATTGAACTTATAAAAAAAACTTAATGACGAGTAATAAGAAAATAATTTTATTGATATGGATAATAAACCGAATGTTTACTTAAATTCTATGTAAATTCTTACAAAACTTTTACAAATAATGCATTAGAATTATAATCTTATAATATAAATCCTTATCTTATTGTGTTTTAATCATAAATTTCCGTACGTACCCAAGGCATCATTATCATAATGTATACCAACTGTATTCTTAACGTTATTTTTAAACTTTAAATGTTGCTAATACTTTCTATATGTGACGACTTAAAATATATGGATGTTTTGTTAATAATTCTCACATTATTTGATAGAGATAAAGAGAAAGATAGACAGGCGAAAGACTGGCTCACAAACCGAAACATTATATATTACATGTCGTTATATTTTATCTCGTCTCTTATGCCGCAAGTGCATCGAAAGTGCTATAATCCTTCTCTCATTATAATTTAACAGATTCCTTAGACTATGATGTTATTCCTTGACGAAATATTTGAAATAAAAAAAGCACTGAAACAATTCAAAATACCTCGTCACTTAATTATAAACTAAGTTTTCTTTTAAAGTATTGCTTATTTTTATTGCATTTTTTCTTTTTCATGTTAATGTAATGCTTATGTTTCCAATAGTTTCGCACGTGATGTATATATATATATATATATATATATATATATATATATATATATATATATATATATATATATATATATATATACTTTTACCGGACTCATTATATAAACAAAGGAAATTGCTCCGAGGAAATGCCTATATTGGACCATTATCTTGTGATGTGAATTACTCAAAATACAGTTTGGATCATTTTACAACACTGCTATCAAAGGTATTTACTTCGGATTTTACCATGAAATCAGTATGTGAATTTTTATATCCTTTTCATTAACATCCCTTAATCTATGACATTTAAATTCTTAAACAACTTTTAATTGTGATTTTCCATGTCTCACTGACTTTAGCAAATAAGGTGTAAACCATTTTAACTATTTGCTAATATTTTCTCCGCTGAAGAGATGGTAGACATCGAAATCCTATGATAAGGAGTTATAATATTTTAAATGTATTTTTTGTCTTACATAGAATAAAAAAAATCTTTTGATCTGAAATTAAAACATTTAACGTCAAAAATTTTTTAAATTCATTGAATGACTAAAATTTTATATATATATATATATATATATATATATATATATATATATAATAGTAAGAACAGATCTGTAAAGTAGGAGGTTACAAAAAGTTTTTATTATTCAGCAGAATACTCATAAAATGGTGTGTTCGGTAATCCTTAATCTGCGGAGTATCAAAGAATGCTAATTCTTCTCATAAAACGAAAAACTGCTTGTAAAATAATCTGATAATCACGCTAAACATTATCATTTCTATGTATTTGCTGGTTATCGCATAGGATGAAGCTAAGAGTTTTATGAGTTTTAGTCACAAAACTTTAATCTGTTGTTGGCGTTTTTTTAGCGATATTAACAACTTTGAACTCCTTTTTTTAAGAGCTATTAGCTCTGATTGTTATTCGTATATATATATATATATATATATATATATATATATATATATATATATATATATATTATTTCGTTCATTGTATATTTAGGCAGCATTTTTTCTCTCAATCATGTTTCGTTGAACAGCAGGGATAATTCGTGTTCGTTTCTCAAACCATTTTTTTCACTTGGAGAGCAAATGTTGAACGTTCTGTTCGAGTGTAAAAGGAAATTCGCCCTAGTCGCAGACTCCCATGAGTCGCCGTCAGGCGAGTTATGAATTTAAGAATTGCGTTTAGTGAAGTTATTGAAAAGGTCGATTGAAAACGTTTAAAAGCACAAACGTGCCTTCTCCCTCATATTAACCCTGATTTATGGTCGGTTTGTTTATGCGAATGGTTTATATATATATATATATATATATATATATATATATATATATATATATATATATATGTGTGTGTGTGTGTGTGTATGTGTGTATGTATGTGTGTGTGTGTGTGTGTGTGTGAGAGAGAGATGAGAATAATGAAAATA
>NC_136514.1:34191614-34244114 GCF_053919585.1 Euprymna scolopes | reverse complement strand
TAATAAATTACTCAGACAATTTCTGGTCTAAATATTTTAAATTTTACATAAAGGCTATTCAGAGATAGGGCAAGCTTTTTAATCGGTTTGGATCGAGAATTTGAGCTACCAATATACAAATGCATGTATGTATATGTGAATGTCTGCCTAAAACGTTCGTCAGAGGCGACCGATTTTCACACGATTAGTATAGTTTTGAAGCTTGATCCTTTAGACGACAAATACCGAAACATTGGCTAAAAACATTAATTTCTTCACCCTCAACTGAGGACCTTTCTACAGGTAGGGGTCGTTTTTTTCACTGATATTTTCGAAAGTTTTCGATTGTCTAGCCTTAATTGAAACCTAGGTAACTTCCGGATTTGCGGAGGTCGTAACCGCAAAGACGTCCCGTTTTTCCCCGTTCTTTGCCTTCTTCTCGGTACCGGTTCGTGCCTGCCTTCCTACTACCACTTTTTTTTTGCTCAACACACACCTCTAAAAAAACCAGGGCAACGCCGGTTACTTATGCTAGTGTATATATATATATGCCGGAAATTATTCTCTAGAGTAGATAAACTTAGGACTTTATAAAAAAAAAAAAAAGCTAGAATTTTTTTAATTTTTTTTTTTTTTTTTTTTTTTTTTTTAACAAAAAAAAAATGTAAATTAGATATTGTTTACACATAGAAGCGTTACGACTT
Organism: Euprymna scolopes; assembly: GCF_053919585.1. Taxonomy (NCBI): domain Eukaryota; kingdom Metazoa; phylum Mollusca; class Cephalopoda; order Sepiida; family Sepiolidae; genus Euprymna; species Euprymna scolopes. Next base: position 34,243,431 of record NC_136514.1, on the reverse strand, counting down.
TTATTTTATAGATAGGCACTCGACCAAGTCATCCGGAAGTAGAAATCTCCTGTCACTCTAGTAAGCCATATGCTAGCTAACAGTTGATAAAAAAACCGCTGGCGGAATCTCTAGTGCAAAAACGTTAAGTATTTTTATTTTTTATTTTTATTTTTTTATTTTTTTTTCTAAACTAATCCTAAATGTTTTGTTACATTGTTTTAAATTTACTTTTCGTGTTTTATGTATTTTGTCTGTATTTCTCCTGTCTTTTTGTCTGTATTCCGTCTTATCCGTCCCCCCCTCCTGCTACAAAGCTGAACGATGAAAACAAACAATCAAAATGTCGGCAACTAACGAAAAAAAAAAATGCCGGAAATTATTCTCTAGAGTAGATAAACTTAGGACTTTATAAAAAAAAAAAAAAAAGCTAGAATTTTTTTTAATTTTTTTTTTTTTTTTTTTTTTAACAAAAAAAAATGTAAATTAGATATTGTTTACACATAGAAGCGTTACGACTTTTATTTTATAGATAGGCACTCGACCAAGTCATCCGGAAGTAGAAATCTCCTGTCACTCTAGTAAGCCATATGCTAGCTAACAGTTGATAAAAAAACCGCTGGCGGAATCTCTAGTGCAAAAACGTTAAGTATTTTTATTTTTTATTTTTATTTTTTTATTTTTTTTTCTAAACTAATCCTAAATGTTTTGTTACATTGTTTTAAATTTACTTTTCGTGTTTTATGTATTTTGTCTGTATTTCTCCTGTCTTTTTGTCTGTATTCCGTCTTATCCGTCCCCCCCTCCTGCTACAAAGCTGAACGATGAAAACAAACAATCAAAATGTCGGCAACTAACGAAAAAAAAAAATGCCGGAAATTATTCTCTAGAGTAGATAAACTTAGGACTTTATAAAAAAAAAAAAAAAAGCTAGAATTTTTTTTAATTTTTTTTTTTTTTTTTTTTTTTAACAAAAAAAAATGTAAATTAGATATTGTTTACACATAGAAGCGTTACGACTTTTATTTTATAGATAGGCACTCGACCAAGTCATCCGGAAGTAGAAATCTCCTGTCACTCTAGTAAGCCATATGCTAGCTAACAGTTGATAAAAAAACCGCTGGCGGAATCTCTAGTGCAAAAACGTTAAGTATTTTTATTTTTTATTTTTATTTTTTTATTTTTTTTTCTAAACTAATCCTAAATGTTTTGTTACATTGTTTTAAATTTACTTTTCGTGTTTTATGTATTTTGTCTGTATTTCTCCTGTCTTTTTGTCTGTATTCCGTCTTATCCGTCCCCCCCTCCTGCTACAAAGCTGAACGATGAAAACAAACAATCAAAATGTCGGCAACTAACGAAAAAAAAATGCCGGAAATTATTCTCTAGAGTAGATAAACTTAGGACTTTATTTAAGTAGTATACTTAATATATACTATTACTGCAAGCTTGCCTGTATTGAAAATTCTTTCTTCTTGTTTTCGAATCCTACCTTATATAGTTAGCCTTATGTTCAAGTACATTCGAAATATAATACAGTGCAAAGAAAGTCACTCATGAAAACGGACCTCCTAAACTAAAACCTTGAATAATTATTTAAACTCTAATGTAAATTAATATTAAGCAGTCTTTACAAATTGATAATAGTTAATTATTGGATTTTAATTAATTATAAGATGAAACTTTAATGATTCAAACTAGATACATAACCGACAAACTTCCACCCATTAATATGGGAGGGGAGATTATCACCAAAAGTGTCATGAATTATTAAGTTCGCACTGGACTTACTACTTAGATATAAGTCACTTGTACCCATTCCCCTTTCTCCCCCCCCCCTTTTTTTTTTTTTTTTTTTTTTTAAATGGAGAGTAGATAATACAGTGGATGTGTTATCGGCAGCTCCAGTAACTCTCGCTTCTCCTATTTTGTCATTCAGTCCTCATTCAATGAGTGATGTTTCTGACAAAGGGTGAAGAAAAAGCTGCTTAAAGGTCGGTACTACTTGGTGACCAGTAGTCTGAGATGTCGGATATTTTTCTGTCTTTGTCTGTCCTTGTTGCCATGTCACTAGTAAGGGTGCTGGAGGTAAACGTTTTGTCTGGGCTGACGTTATCCGCCTGATAGTCAGGGACCCGAACCTTGGATTAACCACTAAGGAGGCTGTCCTATCAGCAGGCGCAAAGTACTGGGACTGCTGTATTGCCATTTGGTGAGTGGATCTGGACCATGCAGTAGTCTCTGGTGGGGCCTCTCGATGCCATACTAGTGGGTAATTGTTACGGCTTTACCTTTTCGTGTGCTACAAATAAAAAAAAAATTTTCCTGTCTTTTTCTCTCTTACTTTCCCTCTCTGTACTGCTCTAACCAAGTATGCCGACCTATTCCACAAATCCCAAAACCTCAACATGAAATATCTCCAGAATAAAAACTCGATTAAACCTAGAACCCCATCTTCCAGCGTAGACCCCTACTACCAGGTCTCCTTCTCCAATATCAGGGGTCTACGTTCCAACCTTCCAGAGGTTGAAACCCAATTACAGGAGACGAAACCGGACATATTATTTCTATGTGAAACTGGAATAGGGCCGACCACTTCCCTAGATGAGTTCATAATTAATGGATACTCCAATTTGACAGCTAAATCTGACTCCCAAGATCGCCATGGGCATGGAATATGTGCCTACATTAAGGATGGCTTCCCATGTGGCAGGGATATCTCTAGAGAAGATCCTAATTTACCCTATATGTGCTTCAGGGTTGCACTTGCTAACACCACTGTATTTATATTTGCCCTCTATAGGCCCCACAACAGCGGAGTTACTATCTTTAAGAGCATATCTGAGAAAATAGACCACATACTGTCTTCACATCCCTCGGCTAACATCCACATCTGTGGTGACTTCACCGTCCATAACGTGGAATGGCTGACCCATTCAAATAAGACAGATGATGAGTGGAGGTTTTGTCATGATTTTGCCATTGCTTATGACCTCACTCAGATTGTTCGCAAACCCACCCGTGTGCCCGATACACCCAATCAATATGCAAGCCTCTTAGACCTTTTTCTTTCAACTTCCCCTGAGCTATGTTCATGTACCGTTCATTCTCCTTTAGGATCCTCCGACCACTCCGTCGTATCAGTTAAGATAAAAACAAAATGTAAGAAGCCATCAGACGTACCCCTCCACCGTACTGTATACCGATACTCTATGGCTGACTGGGATAGCTTCCGTACATTCATATCTGATTTACCTCTGCACTCCATGTTTAAAAAGGAAGTGTCCTCTATAGTATCAGATCTGACCGAATGGTTAATTGTAGGCATAGACCAATTCATACCATCTAAAAAATTCCAACAAAAACCTAACAGCCAGCCATGGTTCTCCCCAGAATGTGCTGCTGCTATCGCGCACAGAAATCACTTTTTCCATAACTACCAACGTAATAGATGCACTGAGACTAAAGCTGCTTTCAGGACTGCCAGCAACCACTGTAAAAGAGTAATAAAAAATGCAAGAGAGCTATATGCCCAGTCTGTTAAATCCAAGGTAGCTGATCAGCGGCTTGGTTCCCACCAGTTTTGGCAAATAACAAATAGGATCTTGAACAGAAGTGTGCGTTCTATCCCAACCATTATCAATGGACCAGAGGTTATCTCGTCAGCATCAGACAAGGCCAAACTATTTGCAAAGAACTTTGCAGCTAATTCTACCCTATGCGACGAAGGCCATCAACTCCCCATATTTCCTCCTATAACACAGAACAAACTAGGTAACATACAAATATCCGTGCATGAGGTCGCCAAGCTAATAAAAAACCTAGATTCCAGTAAAGCAACTGGCCCTGATGGCATCCCAATTATAGTGTTAAAAAAGCTTCAACCAGAACTTGCTCCCATACTTACGAAACTATTTAAGCGCTGCCTTAAGGAGAAGTGCTTTCCGACCCCCTGGAAGACCTCCTCAGTTTGCCCTGTATTTAAGAATTCAGGTGATAAGTCATCTCCCTCTCAATACAGACCAATAAGTCTTCTCTGTGTTATGAGTAAGTTACTGGAATCAATATTAAATAGAGAAATAGTAAACCACCTCAGCAGGAATAACCTTCTTAGTGACACACAATATGGTTTCCGCTCTGCAAGATCTACCGCAGATGTGCTGACGGTTATATCCCACAGGATTAGTGAATCTCTTGACAAAGGCTTCCTTTCTAGGGCAATTGCTCTCGACATATCAAAGGCCTTTGACAAAGTATGGCATAAGGGTATACTTCACAAGATTTCCAGCTATGGTATAACTGGAAATGTTTTCTCAATCATTAAATCATTTCTCTCTGATAGGCTCATAAGAGTAGTGGTAGATGGACAAAAATCGGAGGCCTGCAATATAAATGCTGGAGTCCCTCAGGGGTCAATCCTGGGCCCAACTCTCTTCCTGATCTACATCAATGACCTCCCTAAACACATACTTAAATCATTCGTTGACATCTATGCTGATGACACGACCATCTACGGCAACACATCAAAGGCTGTAAATGACGAAGTTCTCTCGGATTCTCTCTCCTCTGATCTCGAGCGCGTGGTTCAGTGGGGGAAGATGTGGCTAGTTACCTTTAATGTATCCAAAACCAAACTCCTATCCTTACATCATCAACGCTCTGATCCCCAGCTGGCATCAATTGTGATGGATGACTCTCGTCTGGGTGAGGCCCCGTGTTTTGACAAGCTTCTGGGGTTGACCTTTACTCCTGATCTGAAATGGAACACGTACATCAAGTCTGTTGCCAAGGTCGCAGGAAAATGGTGGGATCCTTCTACCGCTCCAGAAGATATCTCACTACTGATGCAATTCTCTATCTATATAAAAGCCAAGTACGGCCAAGGATGGAATACTGTTGCCATATCTGGGCAGGAGCTGCCAAAAACAGCCTATCATGCCTTGACAGAGTACAAAATAGACTTCGTGGTTTAGTGGGGGATGCCCTTTTCTCTACCCTGCAACCCCTCTCCCTCAGAAGAGACGTTGCGAGCCTATCCTTGTTTTATCGTTATTTTCATGGCAGGTGCTCGTCTGAACTCCAATCCCTGGTCCCCCCTCGCCAATCTTTCACGAAAAACACCCGCCTAGCTGAATCCACTGTGAAAAATTTCCCCCACTCTATATCTGTGCCTAAATCAAAACGCGGATTTCATGAGCAAAGCTTCTTTCTTAGAACTGCACGCCTGTGGAACTCTGTTCCGTCTGCCTGCTTCCCTCCGGACTACAACTTGGATGTCTTCAAGTCTAATGTTAACAAATTCCTAATGAACCGCCCCCCTAATTAAACACTTCATAAAATCTCCTCACTAACGTGATGTACTTACAATAACCCTTATCCCTGAGTGGCTTCCGGGCCTTGATAAGTGGTGATCACTGTGTAAAAAAAAAAAAAAAAAAAAAAAAGATATATATATAAATGTATATATATATATATTATTATTATTATTATTATTATTATTATTATTATTATTATTATTATTATTATTTATTCGAGGGTAAACAATTACCTTTGGTCGCTACATATCCTTGAATAAATAATAAAAATATAGTTTGCTCTTGTTTTCGAGCACTATCTAACAACGTCGTTGTATTCATTAGTTCCTACGTTTGAACATCTCATCTAAAACCTGAATATATATATATATATATATATATATAGGGTGACCCCCCAAAAAAACAGAAGCTAAATGGAGGCCATCTAGAACATATGCTGCAGAACGGAGAAAAAAAGGGCCAAAGACCCTAGTATTTTGATGTGATGTTTTGAATATAATAAACTAGTTATGACCAAAGTTTCATTTCATTCGGACAAAACACTAAGAAACAGGGCCTAATTAGAGTTGGGCCCGTTTTTATTGGTCACACTGTATATATACATATAAATATGTGTGTGTGTGTGTGCGTGTGTGTGTGTGTGTGTCCAAAACGTCATTGAAGATTTTGAACTTTAATAGATTCTTTATTTTTGAAGATATCTTTCTGTAATTTTAACAAAATATTAACAAAATCTGACTAAAGCATTCGGGTTTTCTTTAAATAAAAAATTCAAACAATTTTGATTCATGATAATAATGTCTTTTAAATGTTGCCTATTTTTAGCTTCGCATATTTGTGCTCTTTCTAAGAATCTGTGGATTATGAGTTATCTTCCTTATTTCGTTCCTTCAATTTTTTAGGTTTTTTGAGTTTGACCCGATCTACGAAAAATGTTTTGACCCAACTTACTTTCCACACATCGCGCATGCACAGTCGTGAAAGAGTTAGAAAATTGATAAAAATCCGACGGCCTCCACGTACCATTTTTTAAATTTTTACTCCTTAGCAGCTTTTTTTTTTCTCGGATGAAACCCGCTAAAATTTCTTCACATGTTTTAATACTCTACATACAAAATTTCAAGCCTGTAGACCAGAAATTCGCTGAGTATATCGGTTTAGAGATGTCCTCACATGCATACACCCTTCCACTTAAATATATATATATACATATATATATATATATATATATATATTTATATATAGTCGTCAACATAGAGTATTGTGTCACAGCACAGATAAAAATCCGACGACCTCCAAGTACCAATGTTTTAATTTTTACCCCTAAGCAGCACTTTATTTCAGCATTCTCACTTATATATATATATACATATATATATATATATATATATATATATATATATATATATATATATATATATATATATATATATAAATATATATATATATATATATATATAAATATACATATATATATTAATAATCTGCAATATACTCTTTTTTACTTTTTGAAAACGCAGGAACTTCTACCGAAATAAATCAAAGTTCCATACCCCCAACGGACTTTATATTCACCGGACATACCAATAACCTGATTGCAAAATAATTATGTTATGAGGGAAGGAGTGATAAATTAATAAATAGTCAGACATATCTCTACTCGAACATACCTGTCTATTTGTTTGTTTGTTTGTTTTCCTTTCTTTCCTCTTGTGATTCCGATCCTTTCCGCATTGCTCTCGGCTTTTAAAACTTCCATATCCGTTTACCAGCAAGCTTTAAGCAAACTACCATGTATATACATATATATCTTTATAATAAAGCTGAATGTCTGTGTGTATGTGTGTCTGTACAAGAATAGGCTTCAATATGGTTTACTCTTTTACTAAACTGACCACATAGAATGATAGAAGAGGTAGCAAGGGCAAAAATGACTGTGGCATTTTGAACAGTGGTGTTCTCTTGTAATTGTGAGATCTGTGTACGCGTCCGCTCATCAAAGAATAGAAATAAAAAAAAATTATAGATATATATATATATATATATACTCTTTATTTGTTTTTACATAAACAGTAATATATTGACACGCAGTCAGGAGCATGTACAATTCCTCTTTTTTCTTTTCTTTTCTTCTCTTTCACTTTCGCTTTCCCTTTTTTTTTTGTTGTTTTAATTTGTTTTCCATAGCGCCCAAAACATTAAACGGACAATTTTTGAAACTTTTTTTTAATTTGAATTTTGAATTAGGTTGTTTCAGGTAAACGAGATTTGAACGAGATCTTGTGATATTTCTGTATGATTCCTACTCTGGTTATAAAACAGATGAGTATCGGCCGAAAATAGCTTGATATGGGTATCTAAAACGGTCCCCTATTAACAGGTTTGAAACCGATAGTACCGATGATTCGCCTGATCTAAACTATCTGTAAATAAAAATTATAAATAATACGCTCTTATTTTCAGAATTTTTTCTTATAATAGAGCACTCTGCTGGATTCTTTTTTCCAAAAAGTATAAAAGTATAATTATTTATATATATATATATATATATATATATATATATATATATGTAAATATATATATATATTATACTTTATATATATATATATATATATATATATATATATATATATATATATATATTATCAGGATGTTTGAAACCGACGGTACCGATTACTTGTCTCATGTAAACTTTCTGTATATATATATATATATATATATATATATAAGGAGCAAAAATGGCTATGGTGGGTTATTAAAATTGTGTTGTCGTCGTACGTACGACACCCCAAACAATAGAACTATAAAACAAAAACTTTTGCAAGGACATAAGAATACTTTGGTAAGTATGTTTCAGATTTAACAAGTATTGTATAATAAACTGTGGAGTCTGCATTCGCGCCAGGCCTCAATAGATGGACATATGCCACACACTTTAAGAAAGACGTTTGATATTTGTCCGCGTAAGTATTCTTTGATAAGTATATTACAGTTTGAAGAAATATGGCACAATAAAATTATGGGGTCTTCGTTCGCGCCTGATCCCCATAGAATGGAAATATGTTACAAAATTGAATAAGTTTTTTTTTTAATTATAGTGTTATGAAAAGGCACAGGCCCCAATAAGAAAGAAGGCAAACTAGGTAAATTTGAAAATGATATTTACAAAAGGTTACAAACGAATCCAATAGGCGAGTGTTAAAATATAATAGATATTTAATCCTCGGAATGCAGTCGATTGTTCATTCTTTTATAAATAATTGGATATTAAATATGTCAGTTAAAAGAATGGACAATACAAGTTTAGAAATAATAATTAACAAAATAGGTTAAAAACGATACAATTTAATGTAGGAATTACTTTTGTTTACCAGAGGCGTGTTGATGCATGTGCAAGCGCACCTGTAATCTGAAACGTGAGGGAGTCACATGGTTCACCACACCTCTGATGTCACCATGAAAGGAGATTTCCAATAGACGGAGACAGGGTTCGAAGCTATGATATAGTCAGTCACAGACAAAGCCAGATAGCTACAGAATATATTCAGAGAGAGAGAGAGAGAGAGAGAGAGAGAAAGAGATAGATAGATAGATAGAGAGAGAGAGAGAGAGAGAGAAAGAAAGATATATATATATATATATATATATATATATATATATATATATATATAGAGAGAGAGAGAGAGAGAGTCGGTCAGACTGGGAGCTGATGCCCTTTTAATGGCGAAGGGTTGGGGTGGGAGGAGGAGACCATGTTGTTGTAAAGGCTACAAATCCCTGACCACAAACATCAGCCGACTGGATGAATTAAGAATCACCATCGATAGTTGTAAACTGTTTGTCCTCGTGTCGTAATTACAACGGAAAGGTAAACACATGTTTTGTCTATCATCTTATAAACAAACTTTGTGTAGAACTCACTCCAAGTATAATGTGTTCCCTCCGCCATCATCAATAATGTCTCTCCCTTCCTCTAATGAGTTAAAAGCACTTTATAAATGTCTCTCTCAGTTCTGTAAAACACATTCCCCGCCTTTAATAAGGAATTTGCATCTCCTATGTATTTTCAATATAAACTGTGTGTATTTTCAATATAAACCGTGTGTGTAATCTATATAAATGACATCATCTTTGTTCTGCCCGGTTTATGTTGTCTCGATATTTCCCCCGATAACACAACATGACCCTATTTGGTGCCGTTCATGTTAGTATCACGTAACAATAGACCCATATAAGAATATTGGGATAGGCGTGTTTCGGTTTGAACAGGTGTGATATAATAAAATAATGGGGTCTAGCTGGCTTTCATAGAATGGTTTTTAATTTCTTTTACTAAAATATAGTTAAAGAAAAATCAGTTGTTTTACAGTAATGTTGAAACCAATTTCGGTGAGCGAAATAGGATTTGACCCATATTTAAATGATCTATTATATAAACGGAAACATGTTAGTGTGAGTGTGTGTTTGTATGTCTCGACAAAACTTCCGACAGACGCGTCAGAACGTGACAAAAGTGGTATCGTTTTAAAGTTCGGTCTCTTCAAATATTGAAAAATTGACCCCCAAAGACATTATTTCCTTCACCCTCAATCGGGCTGTTTTCTAGAAGGAGGGGTCGAGTTTGTTATCGACGATTTCGAAAGTCATAGGCTCCTTTCGATTGACTATCATTAATTCCAACGCTCGCGAAATCAAGTTTCGCGATGGACGCATCAGTTAAAACGTTATATTTTTCACCTTCTTTTCCTACTTAGCGTTACGGGTTCGAGCCTGCCTCTCTTTTTTTTTACATAGGCATTACCATTTATCAAGGCGCAGAGACCACTCCAGGATGAGGGTTAAGAGTGTACAGAAGTCAATTGAACAATACAGTAATGCCTACTACCATTTGTATTTTTTTAACACCTCTCTCCACTCGGCCTTATTACGGTTGTTTTGATTCCTCCCCGGCTTATAACACTTTTTATACCCACCCCCGCGGGTTACTTACTACACTAAGTCGCAACATCCGGGTAACTCCGGTTACCCCCGCTTATATATATATATATATATATATATATATATATATATATATATATATATATATATATATATATACGCATTATAGATCTATAATGATATATATAGATATTTTGATAAGACGTAGTAGGAAACCGTTGTCCAATTCTGATCCTTTATAATATGAAACTACTCCGAGCTTTTTAATATATATATATATATATATATATATATATATATATATATATATAAATAAATATGAAAAAAGGCAATGCTATTTTATTACGTAGTGCTTTCATTCTTTCCTGTCATCATCAACTTCCGTGTCACTCCGCCATTGGATATAGGAGGATAGAAAATCTGAGGCATAATGGAAAGAAAATATTGTCGCAGTAATAATGTTATTTTAGTTTCCATTATTGTTCAACCCCTCGTGTCTGGGGGGGGGGGCTAGTGTGTGGAAATCTCCAAGCGGGAATGGCCGATTTCAATAGGAATCACAACAAAGATGACGACTCCTTCAACCGGACCTCGATCACGGCCATTGGACATAAACGATCGAACCTAATATCGAGCGGAAACTCCTCTCCCGTCCATTTCGTTCGGTTTTCATTGTCATCGTTTCGTCTCCTACTTTATTAAATGCCATCTGTTACAGAATACTGCGTTCGCTTATTCTTAACACAATCGCAGAGCTTTTTCTATAGGCAATGTTACCCCCCTACCTTCGAAAAAAAAACTTTTACGTCTAGTTTGCATTTGATTAAGGAAATTTGAACAAACTTTTTCGCATCTGTACTTATATATAAAATACAGTGTCGGTATCTGCATGTGCGCTTTTGTGTGAGTTCACTCCTAATGGGCTCCGTTACGGCTGATCTGAGCTTCACCTACATTTGAGAAGTTTTATTAATGCACAAATAAATGGATCCGACGTATTAAATCAGCGTACATCCTTTTATAAGACAGGGGAGCATTCCTAGTAAATGTTTCTGTTAAGAAATCAATTGGACCATGAAACTTGACTTTTGCATTTTAAACATTTATTCGCACGATAATATAAGCATAATTTTATGAAATTAACAGTAGATTCTCTACAGTGCAATGTAGGCTACAATGTGGACGAAGTCACTGCAGAGAAGTACGCGAAGCTCCCTCCCCGAGTTATGCGGAGAGTACCCGACTATAGCATCCAATCAATCAATTTCATTTTTAAAAAATGGACAATTTTACCGATGCTCATGACGGAAAATATTGTAAGTGTAGTATATTCGTTGGTGCTTGTTCAGTCCCAGGCAACGCCGGGTCTTCCGGCTAGTAATATCTAAAAGAACAAATGTCAAAGGTTGTTTCATTTATAACTCATATATTATCATGGTCTCGAATTACTGTTATTTACATTAATAATACAACACACTATTTTGAAATACTCAATACGGTGTCTTAAAATGAACCATCTATATTAATTGTAGTGATCGGACTATTTTTCTCATCGTGAATGTTATTTGTACAACGTTTCGGCTTTCGACCATCCTCACGTAAGTTGGTTGCTGTTTGGAAAAGAAAATAGAAAAGCTACTGGCTCCGTAGATAATTTCGTGTTCTTTGAGTTAGTCTGTATTTTATGGTTATTGTTTCATATTTGTTAAAATATTGGTTGACTACGGGGAGGCAACTAACGGGGTCAAAATAATTGGCAGATATACAAGGTGGAAGATCAGGCAACTCAGAAAGGCAACACATACGCTAAAAAAATTAAGCAGACTAAGTAACATTTGAAGCCTATAATTATTTAAAAAAATACATTGTACACCCTTAAAATTGGATGCGAGATAATCCGCTGTTGATCTCCATCATTATAATTGTCTCCAATAATTATCACAAAATTGCTAGTTAATTTTGGCACATCTTGCTTTGTAACGACTAACGAATCAAACACAAGCATTGGCATACTCAACTTTTTAAACAGTCAATAAATTAATGCCAGTGTTATACATTTTCAATTTTATTATGACATTTAGTTTATTAATATATATATATATATATATATATATATATATATATATATATATATATATATATATATATATGTATGTATGCAATTACTCGGTCGATATTGACAGTAATTAATTTCAATGGTTTAAGAAAAAATGAATAATGCACTAAAATGTCCACAATAAAACCAGTCTCTAGAATTCATACGTAAGGGCTGACGTCAAAAAAGAAAACGGTGATTTTCCGTTTTTAGGGCGAAATCAGAGAATCGAAAATTGAATTTCAATTGAAAACAATTGTATCGAATTAATTGACATATCGAAATTAACAACATATCATACAATCACGAAAAACGATAAAGTAGAGAAGTAATAGTTAATGACAAAATAGATTTCCAAATTTTGAGTTATATCAGGGTTGCCAGCTTGGCAGTTTTTAAGCTATGTTTCGCGAATTTGGCTGTTTTTAAGCTAAGTTTCGCAAATTTTGCCGTTTTTAAGCTAAGTTTCGCAAATTTGGCTGTTTTGAAAGCAGTTCGGCTTCTACCTTTGTATTTTATCTTTTTTTTTAATTTCACGTTACGTTAAATTTATGAATAAAACTTATTCCCTATTTTAAGTCCTGAAAAATAATGTATTATTCTTAACACGTAATCGCCTAAAAAAAAGGGGTCTTATTTTGCGTGGGTGTGATTAGCTAAGGGTACTCGTTCACACATATAACAATTTAGCATCTGCAAATATTCTTAAACTAATTTTTTTGGTGAGAAGAAAAGAAAAGCTAATATTTCTAGGAGAGGGAGAGTAAATAGTCCCAACTAATTCAACGGGAGGTGAGAATTATTCCAATTTGAATTAAACTTCCAATGTATTTCGGAAAAATTTTGAAGACTTAGAAAATCAGCGTCAACTGTCAAATTGCATTTTATGTTGAAGAAAAAACCAAGTAAGAAAAGCCAGGAAAGAAAATCCCCAGAAACCAAAGACTAAAGTAGCAAGAAAAAACATTTCTTTTTACCAGACAAAAAGTAGAATTGTTATGAAAGTATTCAAGCAAAAAACGACAAAAAACTTCAAACTTTGAGAAGAGAGGAAGAGGAATATCCAAATCCATCTTAATATTTTATTTTCCCTTTATCAATTAATTAATTTATTATTATTTATTTATTATTATTTAATATTTATGTATTTATTATCATTTATTATTTATTTATTATTATTTATTATTTATTTATTATTATTTATTATTTATTTATTATTATTTATTATTTATTTATTATTATTTATTATTATTTTATATTTATTAATTATTATTTATTATTTATTTATTATTATTTAATATTTATTTATTATCATTTATTATTTATTTATTATCATTTATTATTTATTTATTATTATTTATTATTATTTATTATTATTTATTATTATTTATTATTTATTTATTATTATTTATTATTATTTTATATTTATTAATTATTATTTATTATTTATTTATTATTATTTATTATTTATTTATTATCATTTATTATTTATTTATTATCATTTATTATTTATTTATTATTATTTATTATTTATTTATTATTATTTATTATTTATTTATTATTATTTATTATTATTTTATATTTATTAATTATTATTTATTATTTATTTGTTATTATTTAATATTTATTAATTACTATTTATTATTTATTTATAATTATTTAATATTTATTTATTATTATGTATTATTTATTTATTATTTATTTATTATTTATTATCATTTTATATTTATTAATTATTATTTATTATTTATTTATTATTATTTAATATTTATTTAATATTATTTAATATTTATTTATTATTATTTCTTATATATTTATTCTTATTTATTATTTATTAATTATTCATTATTTATTTATTTAATTTTATTTATTTATTATTTTTCATTATTTATTTATTATTATTTATTATTTATTTATTATTATAATTTATTTATTTATCATTATTTATTATTTATTTAATATTATTTAATATTTATTTATTATTATTATAATTTAATAATTATTTATTATTATTTATTATTTATTTATTATTATTTAATATTTATTTATTATTATTATTTTAACGTGAATTTTTTTATGGCAGGAGGTACGGAATCTCCAACTATAGGTCTCTTGAGTCGACATTGTTAAATACCAGTGGCAAGTGAAGTTGATGTAGAGGACGGGTGGAAACAAATGCCGAGATAAGCGGAGAGCACATACAGTGCCTAGAAATCCAGAATGGTCACCTATCTGGTACTTACCGGGCTCAACGTTGCTTAACTTCAGTAATCTAACGAGAACCGGTGTTTCAACGCGATTATGCCGTACATAAATTATTATAAAAGTGTAGGAAAAAGGAGTTGATAAAAAACCACTAAGCGACGAGTTAAACGAGCCTGTACAAAGGAAGCAGAGAATAAATCAGACAATTTTGAAGAGAAAAAACACGTAATAGTATTTATAGAAAAGATTGATACTAGCAACATCACGGCTGTGAGAGAAATAGTGCAGAGAAGAAGAAAGCGTAGGGCGAATTCAATGGCAGGTGCGTTTCTGCACGTTATTACGAATCCTTAAATGTTACTGTGATGCACCACATCAAATACGACAACAATATACCATTGATGATGTAATAATAGATTTGTGCGAAAACGTTTAGATGATATGACAAACTGACTTCACGAGTAGCAGAATATGAAACAGAGCGCATATGAGTGCGTGGTAAAATATCAGCAGTTTTTTTGGTTTTTTTTACACAGTGATCACCACTTATCAAGGCCCGGAAGCCACTCAGGGATAAGGGTTATTGCAAGTACATTACGTTAATGTGGAGATTTGATGAAGTGTTTACTTAAGGTGCGGTTCATTAGGAATTTGTTAACGTTGGACTTGAAGACATCCAAGTTGTAGTCCGGTGGGAAACAGGCAGACGGAACAGAGTTCCACAGGCGTGCAGTTCTAAGAAAGAAGCTTTGTTCATGGAATCCGCGTTTTGATTTATGCACAGATATAGATTGGAGGAAATTTTTCACAGTGGATTCATCTAGACGGGTGTTTTTCGTGAAAGATTGGCGAGGGGGGACCAGAGATTGGAGTTCAGACGAGCACCTGCCATGGAAATAACGATAAAACAAGGATAGGCTCGCAACGTCTCTTCTGTGGGAGAGAGGTTGCAGGGTAGAGAAAAGGGCATCCCCCACTAAGCCACGAAGTCTATTTTGTACTCTATCAAGGCAGGATAGGCTGACTGCGAGGATATAAGCAGCAGTAGCCGAGAAAAGGCACATATGCAAATTATGAAATGTGCGCAAGAAGAAAAAGGAAAAAATACACCACGTGATCGTGAGATGAAAAAGTGAAATTGAAAAAGATGAATGTGTAAAGTCGAAGGCGACGTCTAGTTGAGCAAAAAGGAAAATGCCATCAAACGAGATAGACATGTGTTCCCTCCCCAGTAGCAGCGAGAGACCTTTAAGCGCCCAATTGGAAGTTTAAAACGATACTGATGTGGCCAGGTTTCAATGCGTCCGTCAAAAGATTTAGGCGGGCCTACAAACAAATAAATAAACAAACAAACACACAGATCTTTGGGATTCATATTATAGATATCTTTTTTATAATATATCTGAATGTCTGTGTGTATGTGTGTGTATACGAATAGGCCCCAATATGGTTTACTATTATATTAACTGACCACATACAACGATAGAATAGGTATCAAGGGGCAAAACTGGCTATGGTACACTTTGAACAGCGATGGCTTATTAAAATTGTGGAGTCCTCGTACGCGCCCGCACCCCAAGGAATGGAAATTAAAAAAAAAAACAACAAAAGCAACAACTTTTACAAGGGGTTTTGATATAGATGTGCATAAGTATACTTGGCTAAGTATGGTCCAGCTTGAACAAGGATGGTATAATAAATTGTGGGGTCTGCGTTCGCGCCTGTAGTCCATAGAATGAAAATATGCCACAAACTTTAACAAAGACTTTTGATATCTGTCCGCGTAAGTATACTTTGATAATTATATTACAGAAAGAAAAACTCCACCAGGTGAAATAAACATGTGTTCCCACCCCGGTGGCAACGAGAGACTTTTAAGCTGGTGTCGATACGGGATGAAAAGAAAAACTGTAATAAACGAAGTGTGTTAAAAAAAAAGAAAGAAAGTAAAGCCGAGTCGGATTTATTTATGTTTGTTTGTTATTGCAACGTTAGAAAACGACAAAGAATCTAATATGAAAGATTTGATGAGAAAGAAGGATGAATATGTTTCAAGGACCATTTCTCATCACAAGAGAATCTCAGGGAGAAAAAGGGACACGGAAACGATTGAAAGACACGAGCTGGGCCTTTACACGATTAAAATGAAACAGGCTATTTTGTACGTCAATTTTAGATTTAACTCAAACACGGTGTTACTATTTTTTATTTTTTTTGTTTAATGTCAATGTTCTACTCTAGGACATGCACCACATATTATAATCTTATAAGCGGTACAAAATAATTAAAAAAATTCTATTTCAAATTTAAGAACATATTTTAAATAACTTAACAATCATTCCAGCAATTTGTTTGAAAATGAAAAACACATGTTCAGCTCTTTTGTCATAATTAGATTACAGATTTATAGTCAAGTTTTCTGAAGTTTTACCAGAATGGACCCATCAAATATATGTACGCCTTTATGTTAACTGGCAGATTAGAACCAAATATTTAGTCAGTCGCCGGTTAACGGATCGTGCTAATAGCCAATAAAAGATTGCTTCTATAAGTATTTATTTGATTCCCCACGAAAACAAAATGTGACATGAGGTCGTTTTTAATGTGTTAAACCAGCTCCCCAAATGGAAGGTAATAGGGGGCCTTTGGTGGGGACCAAAAATTAATAATTGTCTCAGTTATAAAGGGTTTCCATTCACTTAATGGAGACAAATTACCTTAATTTTAACATCAGAACAGATACTGCACTAGGCTAAAATTACAATGTAAGTTCAAACTGAACAAATTACTTAGGCACAAGGTCAACTCAAAAGGGTGGAAATGGGGGTTGTTGGTCACCCTTGTCACTCAAGAACTAAACAAAAGTTTCTCTTAGCTAGTATCTTATTTCACCATAATACCGCATTCACCCTTTCTTAGTGGAGGACTTCCTACTTAGAACCCAGTTGTTCCTATTTGCAATGCCTCCTCATGGTCGTTGTCTAATGTGGAGAAAAAGAACAAATATAAAAATTGTCTCAGTCGTGAAGGATTTCTCCTCGACTAATAGAGAAGAAGAAATTGAATTGTAGCATCTGAAGAACAGATACTACACTTTGATCTTGACCCTACGGCCACGAAGATTTTATTTACGCTAACCCAATTGTTTAAAACATTTTTTATTTACGTGTAAAAACAAAAAGGATAACAATAATAATGATACAATAATTCATTTGTGTCGAGGGTGGGAACGGGGGAAAGAAAAAAATACAAAAGTGGTTAGTAGCACTCTCCCAATCCTGTATAGTTGATGGACCGCCCGTTCTACTTCGGTTTGTAAAGGAATCTGAGGTCCTGCGGGACATTCTCTAAGTGGAGGTGCCCTCTAGATCGGACGGAACGGAAAAAAAGAAAAATTGTTGGGTGAGGGGGGTTAGTGATTGATTACTTTCTCACCAACATGGATTTGATTTAGAGGGAGAGTTAAAAAAATAAAATTGCAGTTGGGAGGAGGTAGGGATCTTGGAGGCTTCCTAGTTGGTGAGGGATGAAGCACTTACTCGGGTTGCCCCGAAGGCCAAGAACAATAGAAAAAAGGCAAGCCTAATCTGCATAAATTAAAATATCATGCTAAGCATATTGTACAACCGGGCAACGCCGGTCTACCAGCAGATAGTTTATATATAGATTATTTAAAATCACTTAATCGTGACAAACAAAATGGGCGCCGCAAACAAAAGTCTCTCATGGGGAGACGGTTCTCAGAACTAGAATTAATAATGAAATATTTCCATGTAGAATTCTACAAAAACAAATCAAGTTTGAGTACCTAATTTATTTTTCAAATCTCAAAATCTAAAGTGAGTTCTGTCGATAGTAAGCGAGATGAAATCAATAAGATGCATTCGGAGTTCACTTTTCTTCATAACCAAAATGGAAATCGATAATTCATCACCTCTGATATTTGAAAGTGTTGCTTTGAAATGAAATGTTTTCTTTTTTCCACAAAATTCTGATTTGACGATAAAACCAAACAAAGAAATAACACGAAATTCTGACGATAATAATAATCCATAATTTGAAAAGGACTCGTGCGTCCATTGCAGGTGAGATCTAATAAGAAATTCTTGGACTTATCTACCAGCAAAACAGCAAACAACGCGTCCATATAAACAAGCCATTATATTTGTAAACAAAAAATACGCTGGAAAAAGATACGACCGTTGTTCCATAAGTAAGCCCTCCTATTTTTATTAACTCCAAAACTGAAGTGTTTAAGGCTTGCGAAGACATGAGTGGTAACATTAAAACGAGCGCCCTTTTATTTTTATTTTTATTTTTTACATAGTCACCACATTTTAAAGGAACTTTTGCCAGCTTCTATTGGTGCCTCGATCGTAAAAATCCAGTTCGCGCTTTCTCACTTCTTAGAGTACTACACTGTCAATATCTGCAACAGAGAAATGAAATATTCATATCATGAATGCATAAGTATTTTTTCCATTAAAAATAACCTCATATATAATTCTTATGAAGAATTCTTGGTAAATGTTTTTATAAAAACATACAGGACTCGAGTGTCATAAAGTATAATCGAAACCGAAACCAAAACTTATGAAGAATCCTTGGTAAAATGATTTATTACATAAAATAGAAGGTCAGACCAATTAAACGACAGTCAATCGGAAGAAAAAGGTGTAAGCGTGACGCACAAAATAACACACATGCTATTGTATTAATATATAGATCATTATTGTAACTCTACAACCCTAATTAAAGTTACTTGCTTTATTCGTATTGTACCTGATGAATTGATAGTAATAGAAAACGCACGTATGCATATACGCCAAACAATTTATTATGCTAGCCGCCTCACAAATAACAATTTCAATATCGAAAAAATATGGTGAAACATACAGAAATCCATTACAGTGTTATTACGTTATAAAGTCCCATAAATATTCTCTATTTGACATTCCTTCTTTGTCATAAAACACTTGGATATTGTACAGCTGTATTTTTCATTATTAATATAATAATTTATATTATAAAGTACGTAAAAGTATAAAATAGGACGTTTCACGGAATGAGAAATACATTTAATCAACAAATACGTTTCGATGAAACTGATAGTTTTTGAATGGCGTAAAAAGAAAAACAAAAAAAAAAAACTATTTTTTTTAACGGAAAACCCAATACTACCCACCATTCAAATATCAGTTTATCAATATTTCTATGAAAAGTGTGCCCATTGCATATGTTGTGGTTTAAATATTGACAGAAGAATGAGAAGGTTCGCAAACAGTGAAATGAAATAATATATTTACAGAAAATATAGGAGCGTATATTGGTTGTATGGGACTTCACTCAACTGGAAGAAGGACAAAGTAAGGTTACGACCCACTTCCTTTGAGTCTCAGGTCCAGACTGCTCGATCGCAGAAACTGATTACCGAAACGGTCGTTGAATTATGATACCTTATAACACTTTTTTTTTTTTTTGCATTCTGCAATGTTATGAAGCAGTATTGGTTATGCAGTAGAATACTTACTAGGTAGTGTTTAATCTGATTGCTCTCCTTATTACAGTCGCAGGTAGATGGACCGGTTTTATAGATCTGTCTAGACATAAATTTTTTGATTGGCCCATTCTTGTTCGGGGGCGATTAAGTATTCTCCTACAAAAGCTAGAATGTATTTGAACTGTGTTGGAAGGGTCTCAGGAGAGGGAAAGATGTTTACGTCAGAAAGAAGGAGTTTCTTGTCGTCTTATCCACAGTTCTAGTCTTGTCTCCTCCTGAGATAATGTTAGGAGTATAACATTGCTAAGAAAGCTTCTCCTTGCCATCAGTCGTTGGACTGCTGATTAACGTCTACGAAGTAGATATGGGTCATCATTAATAGCTTTTGTGTTCTTTACTGGCAACTTCCCCTCCAACATATGGTGGGACAGTGTAAGTAAGGAGGTGATGGTGGTCCAGTTTGGTAGGCTTAAGGTAGCCACTTATCAAGATGCAAGTTTAAGGGATCGAGTTTATAGGGAGCAATTTAAAAGCATTCACGTTGCGATCCCTGTCAAATAATACTTACCTATAAATTCTTGCAAACATTTCTAAAGACACGATCATTTTACATGATGGTATATATTGGCCGACTTTAAGAAATTGACTTCCAAATCGATGTGTTTATGGCTCTGCAATCTACTCTTGCCATTTCCTCTCGGGGGTTCATTTGCCCCGTTAACTAACTTTGTTACAGCGACTATTCTATATTTACTAATACAATAATTTTCATTAATTCGCCCAGCGTGGACTAATTCCGAAGTCTTCTATTCGATGCACATCTCCCTGAATTGTAAGATGTAATCTCCGATCTTCTTCAGGTGTATTCAGGAAGATTTCTCTCGAACTCGGGAATCTGGTCAGAGTACATGGAAAAGTCAATTGTAAACAGAAGGTCGAAGGTTCAATTCTCAGTGTTGGTGACCGAAAAATATAAATTCGAATTACTTAGAACCACTATTAAGTTATGGCTGACAGAACGAGAGCATGCAATCTCCAATCGTGGACTAATTCCGAAGTCTTCTATTCGATGCACATCTCCCTGAATTGTAAGATGTAATCTCCGATCTTCTTAAGGTGTATTCAGGAAGATTTCTCTCGAACTCGAGCAAAACATTTTACAACATAGCAACTACCATGTTTTTTTTTCATATCTCTGTGAATCGGAAACTAAATGGAACCTTTCAAAGTATCTATTAAAAAAACTGCTTTTCAGATTATCAAGTCCAATACAGCTTTTCAGATTTTCGAGTCCAATGTAAACAAATTCAGAAATAAACAAGTTCTAATACCGACAATGCTCACCTGACAGACTCATTAATACTTATTCCCGAGTAGCTTTTTGCCTCGATATACGGCAATTCTTTAGTACGTTTAATAGCGTGACCTTTTGACATTATTATTATTATTATTATTATTATTATTATTATTATTATTATTTTATGAAAATGATATCAGAAAGAGCACGAAGCCACTTGATGTAGGGAATTAATAAAAAGAGAAGGTAATTATCGCACGGACAAAAAACCAAAGCTATATATAGGAAGAAAACGGGCAACAGGAAGAGAGTTCCACAATTTGTAGAAATAATGAAAACGGAAACTGTATTACATTGAGGTATCAAAGCAACAAATCGATAGAAACCACTAGATCAATGAATCAAACAGTCTAAAATAAGGGAAGCAGGAAATTTATAAAATAATCAGTTACACTTTCATATAAATCAATTTAATATTCGTTCTGTGTAACTTGCAGGGAATATATATTATGGATGTGGCACCAGTATGAATATGCTATATACTGAGGGAGTATATATTATGTACGTGTGTCTAAACTCGTGCATCGTCTAGTTGTATTACATATTTTTCTAATAAATATGCTTACGTTTGTATATACGTGTTTCTCTCAAACTTTAACCAAAGTCCACGCCACTATAAGTGTCCTCTACGTATTACTACGTCAGACGGTAGAGTTCAACCCATTTTTTAATTATTGTTTCTTTATTTTCATTATTTAATTTTCAGACATCTTAACATAAATAATTTTCTCTGTAAATATTTATTTTCTTAGCATATTATTTTATTTTTACAAATATTAGAACGATCATAATTAGCGTCGACCAGCATACCCTCGGCGTTCACCTGTTAATATGTAACAGGAAGCCTAAAATGTAGAATGAAAACAACTATACTATTTTAAACTTATGCATAAACTAGCGAAAATTATGGTTCTATCATAAACGTGACAAACCAACGAAAAGTCTGCTACATTATTAACGAAAATACCAAAAATAAAATTACGAAAATAAAATTTCAAGGATGAAAACACACACAGAGACTAAACCTCTTAAAATTACCTTAATTCATGTAAATTTCTACGTGTTTAGTGCTTAACGTGATAAACATTTTATTTCTTAGTAATTGTCTGCATTTTTGAGATGGGCTGTTTTCATTGATTGAGATTGTCGGACTGACATCCTCATCTTGGTTGGTATTGTCACAACGTTTCGGCCGTTTTGCCCTCCGGCCTTCGTCAGGTGTTTTGTATCGAACTGGGGAACCGTTTGTCAGGAGTCTCGAACCCAACCCTTTATTATTATTATTACAGGGGTACCGTTGTGACAATAACAACCAAGATGAGGAAGTCAGTCGGACAATCTCAATCAATTTTATTTCTTCTTCAACCTTATAGCAATCATGTTTCATACAATATTTTCACGTTACAAATTCAACTCAATCCTCACTTTTTGCGATGCGAATGCTATCTACTCGTATACTATGGCTAAGTTAATAAACGGTTTCCCGACGGCCTTTTTTCTCTTATATATGGTAATTACACAATATGTATGTTAAATTATTTACCAGGTTTGAGATGAGGTATTTAAGTTGCATCTGTTGGCCGTAATTTGCAAATAAATTACAACGTAAAAATATTTATTACTAACTTTTTATTACTCATTCTTACCGTCTCACTCAATCATAGAATGTTGATTGACTTTCCACTCTTATTTTATCCAGAGTTTATAATTCTCGCTTACGTCATTATTTCTCTTTCTGCATCTGTTTATTGTGTCTATTGTTATAGATGACATTGAAGTTGAAATTTGGACGTTAAGCAGAGCGGACGGTGGTACAATTCGTCCCCCACATTCATTTGGGTGGGAGCTGACGTGTATTACAATGGAGAGCAAGAATTAACCACTTAAGAAAAAATAGTCCCTTTCCATTCAAAGACACGTTAGCTCCCTCTCCGCTAAAGTGGAGGACGACCTGTTAAACTGTCTGCTCTGCTCAACGTCTAAATTCCAACTCTCTGTTTATTAAGCGCTATAAGAATATAGCCAAGGATAACTGAACGATTAAAATAGTCGATTAAATATATCACCATAATGGTTATATTATTTAACGCACACATACACAAGCGCGTATGTATATATGTACACGCACACAGGCATATATTTATGCAGATGCATATGCATATATATGTGTGTATATATATGTATGCATGCATATATATACATATATATATGTAATAAAAATAGCTTCTAACGGATAAAATTGAAAAAAAATTGAAGTAGGCAGGCGTAAGTCGACTATACGTCTTACTTCCACGCATGCACATTATACATTCATAAGTTAACGTTACCTTTTTTAATGAATTAAATGCATATGAAGCTTGCTTAGATGGTAATGACTAAGACTTGAGAGCTAGATGTTTTGGTTTCGATTCTAGCTGATGGAACTTTATTCATTTTTCATTTTTTATTTTTTTACCTTTGAAATCACTTGTGTGCAAGAAAATACTCAGTAGCGTATTGGCTGTATAATAATAAATACGAAATCGGCATGAATTAAAATATGATACTAAAGCCTATTTTATCACGGGCGGCCTGCTAGTATATATATATATATATATATATATATATATATATATATATATATATATATATATAATTAATTTGAGGGTGAACAGTTACATTTGGTCGCTACAAACAGCCATTTGTTTCAGTCAGTGAGACTTCGTTAGGCGACACTGAACCCTTTGGCGCCATAGAAAAAATATTTTTTATATATATACTTCAGAATAATGTAATGCAATAGATCTACTGGTATTGAAATCCAATGATTATCGGTTTTACAAAATATTATTCGCTGTAATATTTTATAAAGACAATCCCAGCTAAATAAAAATTGCTCAATATACCAGATAGAACAAATAAATCATAATTTCGTAATTAAAATTTTTATGATGTGAAATGATGAAATTTCAAATCTAGAATTTTTATTATATGCAAGACAAAGAATACATTTCAATATGTATTCTACACTTATTGAAATGTAATATTTGTCTTGCATATAATAAAAATTCTAGTTTTTAAATTTCAAAATTTCAAATCATAAAATTTTAATTACTATTTTATGATATATATATTTAAATTAACAACAGCCACTGTAAAAGAGTAATAAAAAATGCAAGAGAGCTATATGCTCAATCCGTTAAATCAAAAGTAGTTGAGCAGCGGCTTGGTTCCAACCAGTTCTAGCGAATAGCAAATAGGATCCTGAACAGAAGCCTGCGTTCTATCCCAACCATTATCAATGAACCAGAGATCATCTCGTCAGCATCCGACAAGGCCAAACTATTTGCCAATAACTTTGCAGCAAATTTAACCCTATTCGACGAAGGCCATCAACTCCCCGTATTTCCTCCTAAAACACACAACACGCTAGGTAACATACAAATATCTGTGCTTGAGGTCGCCAAGCTAATCAAGAACCTTGATTCCAGTAAAGTAACTGGCCCTGACGGTATTCCGAATATAGTGTTAAAAAAGCTACAACCAGAACTTCCCACCATACTTACCAAACTGTTTAAGCGTTGCCTTAAGGAGAAGTGCTTTCCAACACCCTGCAAAACCTCATCAGTATGCGCTGTATTTAAGAATTCAAGTGATAAGTCATCTCCCTCTTAATACAGACCAATAAGTCTCCTGAGTGTCAATAGTAATTTGCTGGAATCCATATTAAATAGAGAAGTAGTCAACCACCTCAGCAGAAATAACCTTCTTAGTGACACGCAATATGGTGTCCGTTCTGCTAGATCTACATCAGACGTGCCAACAGTTATATCTCATAGAATTAGCGAGTCTTTCGACAAAGGCTTTATTTCTAGACCTTCGATAAGGTATGGTATAAAGGCCTACTTCACAACATTCCCAGCTAAGGTATAACTGAAAATGTTTTCTCTATCATTAAATCATTTCTCTCTGATAGGCTCATAAGAGTAGTGGTTGATGGGCAGAAATCAGAGGCCCACAGTATTAATGCTGGGGTCCCTCAGGGGTCCATCCTGGACCCAACTCTCTTCTTGATCTACATCAATGATCTCCCAAAACACATACTAAAATCATTTGTTGACATCTATGCTGATGACACGACTATCTATGGCAACACATCAAAGGCCGTAAATGACAATGTTCTCTCTGATTCTCTCTCCTCAGATCTTGAGCGCGTGGTATAGTGGGGAAGAGGTGGCTGGGTACCTTTAATGCATCTGAGACCAAGCTCCAATCATTACATCAAAAACGCTCTGATCCCCATCTGGCATCGATTGAAATGGATCGCTCTCGTCTAGGGGAAGGCCCCATGGTTTGATAAGCTTCTGGGTTTGACTTTTACTCCTGATCTGAAATGGAACACATACACCAAGTCTGTGGCCAAGGTCGCTGGGAAAATGGTGTGATCCTTCTACCGCTCCAGAAGATATCTCACTACTGATGCAATTTTCTATCTATATAAAAGCCAAGTACGTCCAAGGAATGAGTACTGCTGCACATCTGGGCAGGAGCTGCTAAAAACAGCCTATCCTGCCTTGACAGAGTACGAAATAGACTTCGTGGCTTGGTGGGGGATGCCCTTTTCTCTTCCCTGCAACCTCTCACCCACGAGACGTTGCGAACCTATCTTTGTTTTATCGTTATTTCCATTGCAAGTGCTCATCTGAGCTCCATTCTCTGGTCCGCCCTCGCCAGTCGTTCACGAAAAACACCCGACTAGCTGAAACCAAGGTCAATAATTTCCCCCACTCTTTATCCGTGCCTAAATCAAAACGTAGCTTCCATGAACAAAGCTTCTTTCTTAGAACTGCACGCCTGTGGAACTCTCTGCCGCTTGCCTGTTCCCCCCTCCCACCGACTTCAACTTGGATGTCTTCATATCCAACACAAACAAATTCCTGATGAACCGTCCCCTTAAGTAATGACACCTTATCAAATCTCCAATACTACCTATTACTACGATATTATCCCATTGATTACTGTAATACAATAACCCTTATCCACGAGTGGCTTCTAGGCCTTTATAAGTGGTGACCACTATGTATATATGATTAAACGCGTGTGTCTGTGTACTTTTCCCTTCGCAATAACTCGAAATTTGATATACAGTGCACTGAGATGTGGGGAAATCTTTCTGATCAGTTTTCGGCCAGAAATTTTGCTGTTAAGAGATCAAAGTACAACGATTTGACCTTTGAGAACTCTACCAAACCTACGAGAATTTTGAGTCTAAACACTTGAAATTTTAGATATAGATTCCTTGGACATGGATCTAACTTAATAACTTGATTTGAGCCCAAAACAATAAATGTTTAGGGGTCATAATAGGGGTCAAAGTTAAAAAAAATTGACCGTTTTTTTTTCTCAACAATATTCAGTGTAGCTTAATCGCCATAAATATTTTATAAATTACTATATATATATATATATATATATATATATACATATATATACATATATATACATACACACACTTACACACACACACACACACACATATATATATATATATATATATATATATATATATATATATATACATATATACTAGCATTTCATTTAAGCTACACGGAATATTCCGCGTTTCATCCACTCTAGGATTCTTCAGGCTTAAGAATCCTATAGTGGATGAAACGCGGAATATTCATTGTAGCTTAATCGCCATATATATTTTATAAATTACTAACTAGTTCTACCTACGTATTGAGCACTTTAGAAGTAAATACTTAAAGTTTACGCATAAATTTACACTTTTGTATATTAATTTTATGTGAGTAAATAAAATAGTTATATATATATACACATATATAAATATATATATATGTATATATATATATATATATATATATATATAAGCGTTTGTTATGGCTAGTAAATAATGGCTAATCATGTAGAAATGATAGACTACCGATTTCAACTATACTAACTAGGTTGGTTGGTTGTTTTTGTTTTACGGCATATCAACCCTTTTCGGGTTACTTAATGCCGAATCCAAAGATTTTGAAGAAATTTTGTTTTAATAGAATATATTTGTTGTTTTCACGTCGGTTTCTATTTAACCCATAGTTGGGACCCTAACAGGTACTACCACTCCGGGTCAGAGTGGACCTGGGAGCAATGGTAATTTACGGGTGGCTCCACACTCCCCAAAGCCCACAAGCTGGGGCCTCACAACTGGATATAGTTTAAGGTCATATCCAGGACCCCCATTGAGGGACGTTTACCCTCTGCAGGGGGGGGGCAGTCGGCGTATTCTAATGCCCCACCGACAGGGCCATAAACTAAGTAGGAAGTACACACTTATACGTATAAGATGTACATTTGTATTATCCATGAACTCGTAATATCAATGGTTTAGCTAATGCTGTATTGATGCAAATATTCAACTACAAGTCAATGTTTGTCCATTAGCAAATTAACATATGACAGATTTATCGATCAACCGCTGGACCTTTCATAGAGTTTGAAAAAAACTGATCTGGAAACGTGCAGAAATTTTATGTTTCTTTAATGCGTTCATAAAATCCTGTTGAACAACGGACTCAATAGAGATAAAACGAAGACATTTTAATATTTTTCTTAACTTTTCTTTTAACAAGGTTTTAAAGATTTACGGATTGGCGTAATGAAATAGAACTATGTGTAAGGCGCTCCGTTACTATTAGTGAATTAACTCCGGAGATCTAAATCATGCACACATAATATTCATTGATTTAGTTTTAACTATTTCTAACATGGTGTCAGAAATTAATATAAATAACTACACGCGGAAGGACTTAACATATATACGTCAACAAACACATGTGCACACTTACACTTATATATATATATATATATATATATATATATATATATACATATATATATTTATAATTATTTTTTTACTGTAATAATTAAATATCTACAGACACTAGTGTTTCATCCTTTCGGGATTCTTCTGTGCAGGGTGTCATGATTAATACCAGTCGAACGATTCGATCGCGCAACCCGAGACATCTCTGGCTCGATTAGCGAAGACCTAATCAATTCGGCTACCATTAACCGCGTGAAATAACGTTGAATTTAAACATCTTAATTCTAAAGGTTCATTTAAGTCAGTCAGAGAGTGATCTAATCGTTATACGATGATCTATGTATAAGAGCTAAATTAACCAACTTTAATTCAACTGAAAGTACTCAACGATAAGAAACGAATTTCTTAAAGGGACTGTCATAATTATTTCTTTACTATAATAATTAAATACCTACAGACACTAGTGTTTCATCCTTTCGGGAATCTTCAGTGCAGGGTGTCACGATTAATACCAGTCGAACGAATCGAACCCCGCAACACGAGACATCATATAATATATATATATATATATATATATATATATATATATATATATATACTCCTGTAATTTTGTTTTCTTTTGGTGCATTGATATTACTATAAAAACACTTTTTTTTCTATTTATTTAAAAAAGTAAATACAACTTTGTTAGATATGGGTCGTGGAATTGCATTCATCTGCAAAAGATCTAAGTATTATTTTGGGTCCAATATAATATAAAAGAATACACGAAACCCCATTAATTAACATATCATATTTAAGTGTAATTTACGACCAGGCAATACCGGTCGGCTTGCTAGCATATATATATATATATATATATATATATATATATATATATATATATATATATATATATATATATATATAGTCATCCACATACAGTATTGTTTCGCTATTTCATAGCTCATCGGTTCGGCTAGACAAGCAACTATCTCAAGCCAGGATCTAAACCCGATCGCCCAAACGAGTTTATAACCGTTGCGATATACGGTTGCTGCTATGCTGGTAGTGAATTAACAATATTTTGACAAATACCTAATCTCAATTTGTTTACTCAAAGAGCATCGTTTCATATGCTAGTGGTTATTTGTATATCACTTCCCAATATGCTCAACCTAAGATAGGGAGCATTATAGTCATCCACATACAATACTGTTTCGCTGTTTCGCAACGGCTTACTAGTATATATATATATATATATATATATATATATATATATATATATATATATATATATACGACTGGTATTAATCGTGACACCCTGCACTAAAGATTCCCGAAAGGATGAAACACTAGTGTCTGTAGGTATTTAATTATTATAGTAGAAAATAATTATATATATATATATATATATATATATATATAGTCATCCACATACAATACTGTTTCGCAGTTTCATAGCTCATCAGTGCGGCTAGACAAGAAACTATCTCAAACCAGGATCGAAACCCGATCGACCAAACGACTGTTGGAGCTTCTAACCGTTGCGCCATACGACTGCTGCTATGCGGGTAGTGAATTAAGAATTTTGTGACATTGTCCAAATATCTAAGCTCAATTTGTTTACACAAAGAGCATTCAACTATTGTTCATCGCAAGTTTTAAACAAAACCTCATTCTCCCGCCTGCTTTTCATCTATTTGTACGTCTGCCATTTCCCACCTTCATCATTTCTGTTATCAGTAGTTTCGTGACGGTTTTGAAGCTTCTCGCTAACTCTACAGAAGAGCTAGTAATATCTGCAAGAAAGCAATCTCTGGAGCTAAGACTAGCTATTCTCAAAGGATTAGCGACACTGCTTAATCTAAAAAAAGCTAGTTGTTGTGATATTTGAAAAATCTACAATAGTGCTTCTAATAGTATCTAATCACTATCATTTCTGATATTTATAAACGGCCTTCCTAATAATATTGTGTCGGAATTGAGTATATTTGCTGATGATATGACGGTTCATACCATGCACAAATGAAGAACCTATGTAATTAAATCTAATAAAATGGCACATTCGTTAGAAAATGTCCTGCAGATTATAGACAAATAAGGTCACAAATGGATGATAACATTCAATGCTAGTAAGACTAAGCTGCTTTCTTTAAACGATTAAAAGTCGCCTCTTCAGCTACAGATATCCATGACAGATAACATTCTAGATGAGAATTCTTCTTTCAAACTCCTCACATGAACATTCACGGTCAATATGAACTGGAACAAATTCATTGAGGGCATTGGTAAGCCTGCTGCAAAGAAGGTGGATTCCATCTATCGAGCTAGAAGACTACTCACGCTTAAAGGTATCCCGTACCTCTATAAAATTACCATTCGCCCATGCAAGGAGTATTGTTGTCGCATATGAACTGGTGCATTTACCACTCTTAGATAGGGTCCAAAAAAGAGTATTCAATCTAATGTCCCACTTTATCAACTATGATCCAACCCCCTCTCCCATCACCACAGTGTTGCATCTCTGATGAAATCTTGCATTTGTTCCCCCTAGACGTACATATCCTTAATAAACCCGCTTAGCAACAAAATCTCACCCCTTCATTGGTTAGGTTCCTAATGCCAGAAAACGTTCTACTCTAATAGTTTCTTTCTTCGAACAGCTATACTTTGGAATATCCTTTTTGCTACCTGATTCGCTTACTGTACTGATATGCAGGAGTTTAAATGTAACGTAAACAAACATCTTGTTAATCTTTCCTAGGCATGGTCGCAAATAGTGGCCCCCTTACGTCTAAGTGATTATATGCCTTGTGAGGCGTGAATCTGAGTAAAATAAACATTGATACTCCTCTTTTTAAGATGGCCTTCAAGTCTTCATCGACTTAGAATACGTCTACTCCTTTTGGGCGCTTTTTTGCTAATAATTCTACTTTTTATGATTTGGGTGCTCTTCTTTCAGGTTTTCTTTTCCTTGGTTCTGTAATCATTACTCCAGAGATAATAAGGTTCTTGCTAGTCTTGGCCAGTCTAAGGTTCCGTGTTCTGACTCGATCTCTATTGTTCTTAAACATTGTGCTCTTGCACTTTTTTCTATCCTCTCGAAATTATTTAACCTCTGGATGTCTCAGACATTTTCCCCATCTTGTTAGAAATGGTTCTCTGTTGTGCCTATTTTTAAAAATACTGATGATCAAGCTGGCCGTATGGTTTTCGTTCACTATCTACTAACTCTTGTAAGTGTTTGTTTTCCCGTATAGAAAAAAAAATATAGCAATACAAACACAGACGCCACGTATAAATTCGATATGGTTACACGACATGCCAATAGTGGATGCATGTTTTCTTGATTATCAGTCGAGGGTGGTAAATTCAGCCTTGTCTGTTCATCCGTTTGTCCGTTCGTCCGTTCGTTCGTCCGTGCGCATTTTTCTCAATAACTACGCCTTGGAATTTTTTCAAATTTTGCATAAACATTAAACATGATATGAGTAAAAAACAAGTAACAGAACGGATTTTCCGAGAAAACTTCGGTTGCCCCCCCCCGGGCCCCTTTCGAGTTAAAATGGCAAAAATTGAAACTTTTGTGCTTATTCAAAAAAAAAAATAATACCTTGGATTTTTATAAAACTTTCTGAAAAGTTGTAACTAACTTATTTCTATATCATTTTCTTTGTTTATACTTCGCGATAACTCTTGGGTGTTCCCCAAGGGCTCTTTTAGGGCTAATAAAAACACTCCATTTTTGGGACTATTTTACAATATTTATCCAAAATTTTCTGTGTATGTCTAATTAGCAGTTTTGCATGGTGTTGAACTCAAATTTAAATATGTTAATTCCTTGGGGATTTTGGGGCTAAATAGAGTGGGGGCAAATGATGGACTTAGTCATTTAAACTGGGGGGGGGGAGGCAAATTCTGAATTTAGGCTTTTTTATACCTCGTTCACTGTACACTCACATGGGACCATGCATGCTTCACTAGTTGTAATATTTCAGTGGAAAGAAGTCATATATACAGATAGTAAAGACACTTATTCAGTCATTATTTTTTCAGCTCAATGTTGCATAATACACCGACGCAAATATTTAATATCATAAAGTTACGACCGATATTATTTCATTTTCATCCCCCGTGATTTCATTGTTTCCCATTCGCCTCTTTCTGTAGTTAAATGATAATCAAGTACTTACACCTTAGCTTCTTACTTTTCCATTATTATTTTTAATTGTATCTTTGCTGAACGGTTGACTAAACAATTCTTTCACTTCCAACACGGTGCCCTCCTCCAATACATTCGATAACCATGTTTTAAGATCACATATAGACCGAAACCAAATCCGTACTACGAGTGCTCATCTGTTTAACACTACAAATATTTAACAACTTCGTTGCTTTTAGAAGAATATTCGTCCATATCTTTTTATACAAACGGTCACACCTTTACTCCAATAGAGCATGCATTATTTCTTAGATAATGGCGTCAATTACGCCGTTCCCCTTTAACCAATTCCTTTTACTGGGCGGTCGTGAAATCCATTTTACAATAAGATATTTTACAAATTATCCGAATTTGAAAGCTGTTAAACTGGCTGATCACCTCCTTAACGCATATAGATATAGCTAACTTACATTTTCCCAAATATTGTATAGTCGTTTTTTTCGATAAACAAAGAGTTTAGCAGGCTTTTATTGAAAATGTTTGCTCTGTGGTTTTTAATTTAACCAAGAACTGATTAAAAATGTTATGCTAAATAAGGTTGAGTGGTACTTCACTCAACTGGAAGGACAAAGTAAAGTTACGACCTACTCCCTTTGAGTCTCATGTCCAGACAGCTCGTTCGCAGAAACAGGTTACCGGAAGTGACGTCATGGATAAATCCATCGTACGAATCTGTAGGGGTGCCTCCCTAACAGCATTTTAAATATAGAACTGACCCAAATGAGATAAATTAATTATTAATAGAATATTAGCATTAAAAACGTGTATTTAGTTTTCATTGTTTTGTAAAAGTTTTATTAATTACTGGTTCTTTACTTTTTATGAATATGGTCTGTAATATGTTTAGTTGGAATTCGTTGTTTCCTATTCTAATACGCTTGTATTATCTGCGTCTCTTTTGTGGCCACTCACATAAATCGTCCATGTAACTGCTTTCGTTCATAATTTGTTTTATTGGCTTTTTCCTTTCCAGTTCTTTGAGGTTCAATAAAAAAAATTACCAGGGGACCGTTTAAAAATAATGACTACGATGAAACCGAACGATCATATAAATTATTAATTCTCATGTAAAATGAATGTCGAAATATGTTTTGTTTTCTTTTAAATATCTAGGAACGAAAAGTTTCGAACGTGTTGTAGTTTTATTTCATCACCTTTCCCCCTTTGGAGAAGACTAATGTTTGGAAGTTCACAATTAACTATCAGATGCGCCTCAGCAAATCATAGAAATATAATTAATTCGCATCTCGTTTCTTAAACACGTAACTCAAAAGCCCTCTACGACTTATGACACTTTAGCTTCGTCCAACATTATTTCTCGTCGTCCCATTTCGGTTACATCACTGAATTCTCACTGTGAACATAAACTATATCTCAAATTCGGGGAAAGGCCATTTTACTAGGCTGACGATTTTGCCTTCTTCTATGCTAGTGGAAAGATAGCAATATCGGGCTTACGGATTTCTTGGTTCATTTATTATTGATTCTTAAGTTATTTTTTATCACGTCTCCTAGCTTCGACTCAGCAGAGAATCTCCTTCTCATTAACTTATAAATGATGTATTTTCTAGAGGCGACGAACTTTAAATTAAAATAAAACACAGAAAAAATATTTTTATTATACAAACGTTGTTTATTCAAAAGATACATGGCGTAATGAAGAGGTTCAAGTTTCACAAATACGCATAAAATTAAGCTGCATTTCGACAATAACGCATCAAGTCTTGTCTTCAACGGGGTCTATTGTGCCTAGTTTATCCTCAGGCGCATGGGACTTTACATATCCCTAAAAATAATCTAATGAGGCTAAACCGCATGAATGTCGTGGCCAGTTGATTGACCCCTTACGTGAATGTATTTGTTGCCCAAATGTTTCCCTCAGTAAATTGATTGTATCGATCGCTGTATAGCATGTAGCCCCGTCCCGCTGAAACGACATGACGAATTGCCAAACAAGACAAAAAGAAAAGTAACCAATACTTGTAACATTTGCAATGAAATAAATAGTTTTCAATTTAAAGTCCACCGGCCTTAAAAAATACCCTATATTATCCTGTGTATACTCATTTCCGTTAGCTCGTTTTAAGATGAGACACTGTCACCAAAAGTCCACCACGTGACACCGCCTGACCTCTATTTTATGTGTACAGGCTAACATTTTCGTCTCGAAATTTAAATCATTAAATAAGTACTAGTGGATCTACTGTTAAAGTGTATTAAAAGTTTGTTTTTTATGTGCCTTAGCGTTAAGAACACTTCGAATGACGGGTATAGCAACTGCAATAGCATGCACGGCTCTTGTAATTCAGAAACTTTAAAGGCTGTATGCGTTCTTTATCATAATACAAAAACATGGATATTTCAACTAGATTTATTAAAAATCACTTTATTTAACACTAATCGTTGGAGGCGTGCCTATATCATTCTATCAGCTACCTATGAAATAGTACTTTATACAGGAATATCAGGATTTGGTAAGACACGTTGTCTCTGAGTACTACTTCCGTGGGCTTTTGGCTAGGATTAAAGTGTAGTATCTGTTCTGATACTACACTTCATTTTCTTTTTTCTTGACTGATTAAAAGACAGAGACATTTAAAAAAAAACAAGAAAAAAATTAATCCCAATACAGAATGACCTTTAAGGGTATCGGATTTTACACACGTAAAAATCGATTTTGTTTCTAACTCCATCGCTCATGGAGAGGCACTTTACTAAGGGCACCTCGGAAACAAACTCTAATGCGTTGCATATATATATTTACCTCCCAGAATTACAAAAAACTTGTTTGATGAAGAGAGTGGGTTATGTTCTCAAACGTAGATAAAACGAAGTATGTGCTTGTATTTACTTTATTAGATTGTAATAGCTGAATCAGATGAGTGTTTATTAAAATTGCTATAGCGTTGCCACTATATAATCTAAACAAGGCTTGATCCGTGCGCTCACGATTTTTGAAAATCCCGCAGTAATTCTAATCGAATACACAATAAGACGAAGAATTTTATAATTACAGTTTCGATCATTATTGTCTAATCTAAGACGACGATACGATTAACAATTTAAGGTGTGGTCAGTTGAGACAAAAGAGTGTTCGACAATTTGCTTACACAGCGGAATTATTCGTTTTATCGCAGACATAAATAGCATTCTAAATTACAACGAAATGAATTCAGAGTAAATGAAGGGCACACACACACACACACACACACACACACACACACACAAAGTGGAACGATAAAAGTGTTGCCCTAGAAAAGATGACATGATTCCATTTCCGTGATTTTTTTTGTTGTTGCAGACCATCTACTAATTCGCCAGTTGTGTACAAATCCTAAGAGCGATAGGATCCTTCTATCATGTCTGAAAGTGGCACAATATTCACTGAGAGAGATCGGAGATGCGCCGCTGTACAATGCATGCTCTTTACTGATCCAAGTTATGGCAACGAGACCATTACCAGCACCCTAAAAATGCATCGCTGTATTGCCAGGAGTAACTGGGACGTGCACAAGGTGATGAAAACAAAGTTTCACGCCACGATTATGGTCGTTGCTGGGGTTTCAAATGAGGGCCACACCATGCCACCTCACATCTTCCAAGTCGGCTTTAAACACCGTTTCTCGTCAGATCGTCGAAGTAAAGACACATTGAGTCTGGATAATACCAGGCGGGTTACCATTTGGAAATTTTAGGCGCTTTATGGGTATTTAACAATGTCGACTCAGGTGAGGTCTGGTTGGAGATTTGCGCAACAGTTGCCAGAAGAATTTGACGCGTAGGCATTCTTACAGTGGGTATTCCTAGTGTGTAAAGACTGAAGGAAGCCTTATATACAGAGAAACATACACATATGTACGCAGATATATACAAAAGAACGCACACATACACACAGACACACAGACACACACGCACAAACACACATACACACATACACACACACACACACACACACACATATATATATATGCTCATATATAAAGAGGAACATACAGCCAAAAATAAGAAAATGCGAGAGAGCTATAAATAAAGAAGTTTTCTCCTTTATTTAAAAAGCATATAAAACAACACAGTAAAAAGCAGAATTGTTTTACAGTAGAAAGGCATTGTTCTGTCAAATGATTAATACGTTGTTTATATATATATATATATATATATATATATATATATATATATATATATATAGAGAGAGAGAGAGAGAGCGAGAGAGAGACAGATATAGATATGTGTATATGTGTGTGTGTGTAAAAAGAGAGACGGACACGAAAGTAGACACCATTATTACCATTGATAATTACTAATGCTGCTATCGGCTCCTAATGGACCTAGGTAAGATGATCATGATTATTTTCTTACAATATTAACTAAAAAATAACTTGGTTTACAATGAAAATTGCAGTCTCGGTGCTTACAGCGAATTTACGCTGATCTTGCAAAATCCATCTATTAATTTTGATTTATATACTGAAATAATGACATGTGATATGTTTATTAATATAAACGCCTACATTTTGCACTGTGCAAGGATTAATTCTGACATGAAGGTCATTCCATGAAAATTTAATCCCTCGATATTACTTAAAGAACACTTAGTGTAATTAAATCTCCCTTAGTTTAGAGAAAAATCAAAGTTGTCATCGATGGCTTCACATTACAGCGATAGAATATTAATGCGGGTCTGGCATAAGGGTCGGTTATTTCACATTTATTATTCCATACATTCAAAAATAACTTAGTTACATTGTGTCCGAGATGGGTGCATTTATCTTATAGCCCCACGATTTATTCTTGACTTGTGAGCAAAATAGAGGCACATGTAACATCCAATCATTTTTTAAAAAATAATTTTTTATTTGATCAATTCCTTAGTAAAATGCCACAAATTAAAGGTAATGTGCATCTAAAATGCATGTTTTGTTGACGTAATCTAATATGTGGTTCATATTAAGGTCTATTGGCAGAGGAACTGTTATATGTTCTATTGCTTATTAACTGCCGGATAGTAATAAACAACCGGAAGTTTATAATTGTTGTGTCGGACTATCTGTGTTACCTACGAATGGACGGATCAATATATATATATATATATATATATATATATATATATATATATATATATGGATTTTACCGTCACTGGATTATTTATCTTCCACCAGACTATCCATTCATGTATAATCACCTTTTTCTTCAACATATTCCCTCTGCTTCACTTTTTTGTTATCAAGTAAGATCTTTGACTTACTTGTTGTTTCATCAAATACTTTTGCATGCAAGATCCGATCACGCATTTTGCTAATTCCTACCCTCTGATGTATGTATTTCTTCGGAACTCAGCGGATTAAGGGCTATCCACTTATCTAGTGGTTCCTTTTCAGATTAAATATATTTTTAACTCATTTCAAAGTGTTTTTTAACATGTTTGCTCGTATATATATATATATATATATATATATATATATATATATATATATATATATATATATGTGTGTGTGTGTGTGTGTGGGAGAGAGAGAAAGAGAGAGAGGGAGAGAGAAAGAGAGAGAGGAGGAGGAATATCCCTAGGTTGATGTGACTTTTTTTTATTTTATTATTGAGGATGTTTAGCTAAATTAATAGATAGCATATGAATTAAAGACGGGTGGGGGCAAACGGCTTTAATGAAAAAGCACGAGAACGATAGAAAGAAAGGCTATAAACCTGATTAATTAATTAATTTAATAAAGAGATTGAAAATTAGGCATACTTAGATAATTAAAATCGATGGTTTTAAAACAACAAATGATTGAATTAAAAAAACTGAGGAATATTTTAACATGAATTTTGTGAATAAAATATAAAAGTAAATGCTTAAAACCCAATGTTTATGCAATACGACAACGAATAGAATAAAAACAAAGTATCAAATTATAAACTATGAGAGAGAGTGAAAGTGATAGACAGAAATCATTCCCATACACATAAGTCGATGGTGTAATTTTAAAATAAGGCGTAAAAAGATGGCTGTGTTTTCCAACCTTAGTAAATCCTAAAACTAATAGAATATGTCAGCAGGTATTTTTGTGAAATTTATATATATATAAAGAAAAACCGCAAGAGAAACGAACGATAATTTAGTGGATAAACACAAGTAAAAAACAATATAATTAAAATTAAAAAACGACAGCCAGTTCTTAGTGAAATGAAAACCTAAATGGATAGGATAATTTATTCTTTTAACCTACTGCAACAAAACTCTTTCCTTTACAATTATAAGAAACTTTTTTCATAGTTAATAGTGCTATACCTGAGAGTTCATCGTTACAAGCCCTTAGCTTAAAATTTAAGAATGTGGCATGATATGGCCCTCATTTGAAACCACACCAAAAACCATAACCGTAGCCGCAAACCTCGTTGGGCTGTGGCCTCAAGCGTTGAACCGACTGGATCTGGATTTTGGGGGTGCTGGCAATGGTCTTGTTGTCATAAATTGGATCAGTACAGAGCATGAGCTGTACATCGGCGTATTTCCGATCTCGCTCGTTGAACATTTTATCACTTTCAGACATGATAGAAGGCTCTTATCGCTCTTGGGATTTGTACACAACTGGCCAACTAGTAGATGGTCTGTAACTAAAGTAAGACAACCGGTTTTCATCAAACAGAAATGGAATCATGTCGTCTTTTCTAAGGCGACAATTTTATCGTTTCACCCTGTAGGCTCGGCAGATCGGATGCGTGTTTTGTAAAGGCTAATGTTACTATCCTTATATTATATAAAACGGAGGGGAGGCGTATTGAAAAGAATTAACCAATAAAAGATAAAATATATAATAAAATTCACTGGGAATAACCCCCATATATATATATATATATATATATATATATATATATATATATATATATATATATATATATATATATATATATAGAATAAAATAAACATTTTGTCCATAAATTGTTTTGGGATCCTTCCGACATTCTTAATAACCGTCTTTCTTCTGACAGAAACTGGCTGATGTAATTATCATATTCGCTGTTAGTCGAAGTACTTTCTGCTCATTCTGGATGCATCGTTAGAGATAGATTAATCAAAGTAGTTTTGAATAATTCATAGGATTTATTTTAATAATGTGCATTTTTATTTCAGCGTTAATTTTTGTAATAACTTTACAAATATTTCAGGATGTTAGTTCTATAGTAAAACCCCGGGATACGGTATCCCTAGGATACATTTTTTTAAGGTTACGACATGGAATATGATGTTTTTTTCCGGACCCTGGTTACGGTATTGGCCCCACCTTACGGTGTTGTGAAAATGTCTGTCTGTGTGTCTGTACATTTCCCTACGCAATACCTCTGTCAATTTTTAGTCTACAGATTCGAAATTTGATATACAGGGTACTGAGATTTGGGAAAATCGATATGATTGGGGTTCAGTCAGAAATTTCGCTGTTAAAGGTCAAATTTCAACGAGTTGACCTTTGAGAACTCTACCAAAATCCTCCGACAATTTTGGGTCTAAACACTTGACATTTTAGATATTGACTCCGTGGACATGGATTTAACTTAATAACTTGAACTGAGCCCAAAACAATAAATATTAAGAGGTCATAATAAGGGTCAAAGTTAAAAAAAAATTACAGTTTTTTTTGTTTTTTTTACATTGCTAGTACACACACACACACACACACACACACACACACACACATATATATATATACGTATGCATATTTAGGCAGCATTTTATATATATATATATATATATATGTATATATTTACAGGGTGATCCAAAAAAAAAATATATATCCAGAGTGACCCCTGCCCCCCAAAAAAAACAGGGTATATATATGCAGGGTGACCCCCCAAAAAACGGGTCCCAATTCTAATTAGGCCCTGTTTCTTAGTGTTCTGTCCGAAACAAATGAAACTTCGGTCATAACAAGTTTATTGTATGCAAAACATCACATCAAAGCACTAGGGTCTTTGGCCTTTTTTCTCCGTTCTGCAGCATATGTTCTATGTGATCAGGTTAGCTGAATCGTGGAGATTTGATTTGGACACAGAAGACAACGGACGGCTTCGCGTTGTCTCCTCCTCTTCACGGGGGGGATGAACGCTGACGTGTGTAGAAGAAGGAACCCACACAGGCCGATTTCACTTCCACCTTCTGCAGGACATCTGGAGAAAGTGAAATAAAACTATAGAACTAATTCCTTGTCTTGGAGTGATTGAATCTTCATCCAAAAACAGGTATCAAGTCTCCCTCCAGTACGAGAAATTTCCAGATGATCCAACATCGAAGAAGCACTGGTAGGTTCTGAAAATACATGTCACTCACACAGGATTCCCTTTATGATACAACATAAAAATATAAGATAATCAAACACACAACCTTTTATTATAGAGACAATATGGCCTCCATTTAGCTTTTGTTTTTTTAAGGTTCACTATATATATATATATATATATATATATATATATATAAATGTGCAAAAACAATTCTCACACATATTTATAAATCTAATATATAAAAGGCTATATGTCTCTCTGTCTCCATATTTTTGCTCTATCTCCACCGAAACTAAAAGTCGCAGTGCAGCGCTAGGGGGCTCAAATGGTTAGATTCATCGAGACCATCTTTTTATTGGTCTTTAGTCGGTTAAATTAATTTTTAGTAGTACAAAATTGGGTCAAAATTGACAAAATAGTTATACATTTTGTACATTAATCTTTGTTTATCATTAATTTTTAATTAGTCCAGTTTCGTGTCACGTGAATACAGTGGTAACGTCACCAGGTTTTAATGCGACTGTTTTGCTTTCGGTTTCGATTCTAGCTGATGACACCTAAATAGTTTTTATTTTACTTTTGAAATCAAGACTATAATAATATACACGAAATCTGGACAAATTAAAATATATTTAAACGTATATTACGACATGGTAAAGCCTGGCAAAGCCGCCCCCCCTTAGTACATTATATCTTACAAATAATAGTTTCATATTAGATCATTTAATGATTGATATATGCTCAATATTACGATAGAGCTTTATCATAGGAATGGAAGAAATACTACAAATAATGAGACAGATCTAATGTTATATAGTAAACGAGTCTATTGTAATACAATATTTCCACAAAGAGTAATTATTCGAAAAATGTACAAAGAAATAAAATAAATCGTTTCTTCGGAAGGCGACAGGGCAATAAATCTCTAATTATTGGTAATTATTGAATTTAAAAATTTATAGATCGTTTTTGAGTCGTGCAAAAGGCAGAAATATATCATGCATTTATTAGCAATAAGCCACTTGGACTTTTTGTTCATCTTTTTTTTTTTTTTGAATTGCGATTTGCTTCAACTGAACTGCAAGATTTTCAATTTAATATTTACGATTAATTAGTAATTTATTGTTGCTTCTCTTTCCAAGTGTAATGTACTTTTTCATAAATGTCTGTTTGTGAAAATACTTTATTATAATATTTTATCTCTTATTATTTCATTTTTTCAATACGCCTCCCCCTCCGTTATATATAATATTTATGGTCATGTTTATAAATGGCTAGTTGTTGAATATTAGATTTTAAGAATTTTTATTTATTTTTTCATGTGTTTCTATACACCCCACATACATACATGCATATATATATATATATATATATATATATATATATATATATATATATATATATATATATATACATACATATAAATATATACAATTATATACACAGGCTCCTTCAGTATGTAATATACTATGGATACCCGCGAACGGGTTCCTGAGCGTAAAAGCTTTGTAGCAGAAGGTGCACAATCTCCAACCACACCGCCCATGAGTCGACACTGTTAGATACCAGTGACAAGTGAACTGTATGTACAGGACGATTGGAAACAAATGCTGAGATATGCGGTGAGCACATTACAGCGTCTAGAATTCCCAATAAAATGTATACATTTTTTAAGTTATCTCAACTTGCTAGATGAATACGCTACGCCACGTTCCCAAGAGATGTACCCGAAAGATGGTTAGAAATAAAGAATGGCACTTCCAGCATGATAGAAGCACTTCCCGACTATCATCATGACGTAAGAGCATATCTTGATAGTCACGTGCGAAACA
Source organism: Euprymna scolopes (assembly GCF_053919585.1). Taxonomy (NCBI): domain Eukaryota; kingdom Metazoa; phylum Mollusca; class Cephalopoda; order Sepiida; family Sepiolidae; genus Euprymna; species Euprymna scolopes. The sequence continues at coordinate 34,200,927 of NC_136514.1, read as the reverse complement.
GATAGTTAGGACGAAGAGGAAGTATTTAGTACTGTGCACGCTCACAAGACTTGAGCCCACCCCCACCCCTCATGGATTTTTCTCTTTTTTGGGGAGCGGGGGCAATGTTAAACACAAAGTTCACACCACAAAACGAGATGAGTTGAAAGCAACCATTGAAGGAAGATGTGTCAACATACCAATTGAACTGATTAGGAATGTTTTCGATTCAGTCAGTAGACATTGTTAGCTGTTTATGAACCACAATGGTCAATAATTTGAACACTTTCGATAATTAACTGTTTTCTAGATTTGTTCACTGTATTTTGATGTATGAAACTTTTCTTTCTTATAATAAATGTTTTTTTTTATTTAAAGAGTGTATACGTTTTATTGGGACACCCTGCCTATGTATATATATGTACATATATATCTATATACATACTCCTTATATATTTACGTACATTCACTTTCAAACCCCGACGAGACATTCTGACATCGAAACGTGTATGTCGTTCCACATGATTATATACACATTTACACGCATATATATATATATATATATATATATATATATATATATATATATATATATATGAAAGTTAGATTCGTGTCCAGGTAACTTACATCTAAAATTTAAACTGTTTATACCAAAAATTGGCGGTGGCGATTGGTTAAGTCTTCAATGGATGACTCTTTCAATTCTGAACTTTTTGGCAGCTAAATTTTCACCCCAACACAGTTTGAAAAGCTTGCTGCATGTTTGAATACGCTTTATGTAAAATTTCAAATTTTTAGACCCACAATTAGCTAAACAGTTTTCTACAAACCGCAAAGGCCAAATATTTTGAACTTTAGCCCCTTGAAAGCTCAAATTTTCGACCAAAAACGTATTAAAAGCCCTATTTCTGGATATACTTTATGTAAGATTTCAAATGTTTAGACTAAAAAAGTAATTTAGTAGAGACCACAGAGGTCAAATTTTTTAAACTTTGACCCTAACATTTATTGTTTTGGGCTTAAATCAAAAAAACATTTGATACATGTCCAAGTAACATACATCGTAAATTTCAAGTGTTTCGACCCAGAATTGGCGGAGGAGTTTAGTAGAGTTATCAAAGGTCAAACTGTTGAACATTGACCACTTAATAGGCAAATTTCTGGCCGAAAACGGATTACAAAGATTTTCCCAAATCTCCATACCCCTTACGTCAAATCTCAAGTCTGTAGACTTGAAACTGACAGAGTAGTTTGGTAGGGAAATGTGCACATATCGACAGTTTCACTTTTATAGATATACAGATATGTAATTTATTTTGTCTGAAATTTCTTTATGGAAATCTATATATTAATAGCATAGCGTGTAAGTAATTTTTTTTGTGTCATGCTTACATCTCTTTCTTCTTCGATTGACTGTCATTTTACTGTTATGAGCTTTCATTTCTTCTTATAAAAAATTATATATATATATATATATATATATATATATATATATATATATATATATATATATATATATATGCTTTCTTCTTCGGTTTGGATATATATTTTTTATATTTGGAATCACAACTTATAATATATAAGAACCGATAAAAAAATTTGCTCTATAATGAGAAATACGAAATCTGCATGGATTAAAATATCTTATTGAAGCGTATTTATTTCCGTTAGCTTATATAAATACTTCTGCAGTTTTAACAAAAAAATTATAATAATATCAAGAAGTCTCCATGTACGTTGAACATCCGCAGAATGCTTACATCTATATATTACACATAAAAAGGCCCGCTATGGAATTTCCACAGGCTCTGCTAGTATATATATATAGCCCTGGTCAAAATCATCAGACCACTTAAGAAGTGAGCGTTTACGCATATTGTCGAATTTTTAATCAAACAAATGGTTGAAACCATTGCCAAAGGGGAAAATATGATGGAAAAAAAAATCTGCCTTATTCGAAACCTTAACCCTGATCTAATGATTTTGGCCAGGACTATATATATATATATATATAGCCGCTTGCCATGTGGGTCGAACATCCTTTAAATTTCAGACACACATCAACGCCGAATAAGGAAAGCTATGTGACAGTGCCGAGAAAGTTCTGCGCATCACTCGGACATCGCAGAGAAACTGATCAAGATGATCAATAGTGCCAGCAAGATGGCCTCCCACACACACATGAAATTACACTCTTGACTAGTTGATAGAGTAATTTCAGGAAAGGCTGATCAGTAATAAGTGTGCCATCGAGTGGGCAACTCATTCACTGGAATTGATTTTTACTAGTGGCGATATCTTAAAGGTCGTGAACTCAAGGCTGCAATTGCAACAAAAATCATAGAAAACCTTAGAGAGATGTATATTCGAGTGATTAACAATTTTGCGAAACGATTGCTAGTCTCTTTCCAACGGCGAGGAGGTCATTTGGCACACATTCTAGGGAGAAGATAACTTTTGTGCAAAGCATCCTAGATTACTGAAAGTTTTAGGCATAATCATACACAGAAAGAAGTTCGAGTGTACGGCAAAAGAATTATTTTGCTTTATTTTTTTTTAAGTAATAAGCATGTTTATGGGTTGGTGTTTTTTTGTTGGATCACCCTGTATATACGTGAAAGAAACTTAAGAAACCAATTTTACAGAAAACACAAAAGTCAGCCCGCGATTTGACTACTAATAAAGTTAATTTATTTGTAGATCATTTTAACCAGTAAACTTGAATGGCACAACTAAAAAATATAAGAGTTTCCTTCAGTTTCCAAAAGTTATTTGGGACGGACCGGAGAGGATGGTTAAATAAATACTTTTTGCTATAAAGTCGAAAACGTGACAACAGATGTCGAGGAAATAAAAGATAAATTCGAACAGACCTTTTCCAAAGATTTTTCAGCTGCAATGAGAGACGAATGCAACGTAAAAACGCAGAGAAATCACTATTCTTTGATATTGAACATTGTTAAAAGAACGCTAAACTATTCTTTGATATTGAACATTGTTAAAAGAACGCTAAACTATTCTTTGATAATGAACATTGTTAAAAGAACGCTAAACTATTATTTGATATTGAACATTGTTAAAAGAACGCTAAACTATTCTTTGATATTGAACATTGTTAAAAGAACGCTAAACTATTCTTTGATATTGAACATTGTTAAAAGAACGCTAAACTATTCTTTGATATTGAACATTGTTAAAAGAACGCTAAACTATTCTTTGATATTGAACATTGTTAAAAGAACGCTAAACTATTATTTGATATTGAACATTGTTAAAAGAACGCTAAACTATTCTTTGGTATTGAACATTGTTAAAAGAACACTAAACTATTATTTGATATTGAACATTGTTAAAAGAACGCTAAACTATTCTTTGATATTGAACATTGTTAAAAGAACGCTAAACTATTCTTTGATATTGAACATTGTTAAAAGAACACTAAACTATTCTTTGATATTGAACATTGTTAAAAGAACACTAAACTATTCTTTGATATTGAACATTGTTAAAAGAACACTAAACTATTCTTTGATATTGAACATTGTTAAAAGAACACTAAACTATTCTTTGATATTGAACATTGTTAAAAGAACACTAAACTATTCTTTGATATTGAACATTGTTAAAAGAACGCTAAACTATTCTTTGATATTGAACATTGTTAAAAGAACACTAAACTATTATTTGATATTGAACAGTGTTAAAAGAACGCTAAACTATTCTTTGATATTGAACATTGTAAAAAGAACACTAAACTATTATTTGATATTGAACATTGTTAAAAGAACGCTAAACTATTCTTTGATATTGAACATTGTAAAAGAACACTAAACTATTCTTTGATATTGAACATTGTTAAAAGAACACTAAACTATTCTTTGATATTGAACATTGTTAAAAGAACGCTAAACTGGTACGGATAATACCAAGGACACAACCGTACAATAATCCTTGTAAATGTATTAAAATACGTCGAATCCGGAAATTTACCTACTGAGACTCTGTCGCAGAGAAGCTGATATAGCCTTTTTTTTTTATAAATTCCTTTCTAAGCAATCAAAATTGCGTAAGAAAATATACGAATATAAATAATGCTTTTATCCTAAAGAGGAAGCTGGGTTTCTTTCAGAAGTTTTCAAAACAAAACTGATGCTTGTGGAATTGCGTACAATCATCAAGAGGAGTTATATCATACAAAATCCGAGATAAACTCATAAACACCAACGAAATCAGTTAAATAAACACCACTCGGATGAGACTAGTGAAACATCACCCGAAGAAGAAGTGCTGATGGACGCTACTGTTAGACGTACGATCCGAACCAACAACGACGGCCAGACAGAAAGACAATATTTGCCGACCTCCAAATTACCCATCTGAAGCAGAAAAATACATTTTGACAGCTTTTAACTTGGCCAAAAGTCTTGTGACAAGATAGTGTGGCTATTCAGTTATACGCACCATACGCACTTTACTAACGGTATAATTATACCCAGATGTACCATTTGAGAGTCACTCGTAGTAAGCCATATTTGCATTGAATATTACATATATCGTTATCTTGTTATTCTATCTTGTAGTAAATAGAGATACTTTTTTCTAAACTATATCTGTGACTGAGTCTTTCTATGTGACTTTTCCGTGTCACAACAATTACCTTCCTTGATAATTAAAATTCATAATATTTAGAAAAGAGTTTGATTAAATTATACATTGTTTATTAAAACATGTTAAGTAATTACTGTTAATATTGACGAATATATTGCATGTATATAGAAAATAGGACAATTACAAATGAATAACACTAGTTTTGAATTTATTAAAAACTTTTCGATCCAAAAATAGTTATGAATATTAGGCATACATACATTTTTATTTTTTCTTCTCTATTTGATTTATGATATTTCTAAAAAAAAAAAGATATGGCGTATTATATATTTTTATAATATTTAACTTTCGTTAACGTTTTAAAGTTGACATAAATGTTAGAAAAAACTTTTGCTTTTGTTTATATATTTGTCATGTAAGCTACGATGAGAAAAAATGATAACGTCGTTGTGTATAATTTTGTTTAAGAACATGTAATTTATTTCAATGGTTATGTAATAATAAACACACTGAGGACGTTGGCTCGGATTCAGAGACTAACAATTTTTTATTAAAAAGCGAGAAAAAGTCGGTAGATCTACAATATTTCGTGCGCACAAAGTTACAAACATATTTACAGATAGAGCCTTATATCAAACTAGCACAGCTACACGGTGTTGCATGGCACTGTGAAATAATTAAATAGTACAAGCAAGACATGTTTATATAACATTGTTATAATAAAACTCTTCTTTACCTTTCTCAATATGGCTTTTTATCTTTGTTTCTCTCCCCTGCTCCGTGTTTCTAACATTCCTTTCCGTCACCTTTCTTACATCTCCCTTGTTTTACTGTATTGGCAATAATAAAAATGTAATTATTTAACATTGTCCTTTGAGGTTTTCTTCTAAATTTTAGTGGTTATTCATCTAGGACGACGCCGATCAAGAATATACCAACTTTGTGGGTGTTTGTTTTGTAGTTTCATTTTTACTTTTAACTTGATAAACATACATACATACACATAAACTCAGAAAATAGCCTTTTATATAATAATAATAATAATAATAATAATAATAATAATAATAGTAATAATAAAATAATAATAATAATAATGATTAAGAAAAGAAACGTAATAAGTGACTGCACCCAAATCGCAAACAACGTCGTAATGCATGTAAATACTATAAACATCGATTAAAAATCGAAACAAAGACGATTCAAGACAGCAGATCTTGATTAGTTAGTTGGTTGTTTTTGTTTTACGGCATATCGACCGTTTTCAGGTTATTTAATGTCAAATCCAGTTATTTTAAAGAAAAAAAAATTAATAGAATTAATTTGTTGTTTTCAAGTCGGTATCTATTTACCCCACAGTTGGGACCCCAACAGGTACTACCACTCCTGGTCAGAGTGAACCTGAGAGCAATGGCAATTAAAGGGTGGCTCCACACTCCCCAAAGCCCGCAAGCTGTGTCCTAACCATCAGATATAGTTTAAGGTCATATCCAGGACCAGCAGATCTTGAGAATAGAGCTCAATATACTTTCAGCCAGAGTTTTATGACATTAATAAAATGTGAAGTTACATTTATTATTGTTACACTACCCGTGGCCAATTGGGGCAATATTTGTTATATGTAATGAGTTATATGTAGGAATTTTAGGTTTTCATTGTGGCTGCTTTTTTTTCTTCCAAATAGAAATAGGACGACGTCACAGTGCTAACTTTACTGGCAGGTGAAGGTGCTGTACTGGTTAACGACACAGACCGACATCCTGGGTGTTACAAGTTCGAGTTCAGCTCGTTCCAAATAAATTTCTTTCACTTAGAATGTTCGCAACCTTCTTGTTCTAAGGACACGACGTCTTTCTAAAAAGGAATTCAAACTTGAAAATAGTATCGGCGAAACCAATACCAGCAATAGAATCTTTGGATTTATACGATGCTTTCTTTCTTGAAAAGTAATCCCCCCCCCCAAAAAAAAACTATCGTCCACTCTTCATGATGTAATTAAGTGTTTACGATTATGAAGATTCTAAAACGTCAGGTTTGTGATTTTTCGACGCTTTATAGAGACCATTCGTTTGGTAAATAATGTAAATATTTGATTCAGAACAACAAATGTACGATTCTTCAGCAGACAACGAAATGCACTTCTTATATCGTTCTTACAGCTTGTGGAAGGCCGGCGGAAATCCTCTTGTGTGAGCGTGTCAATGATCCTCGCCACAGCTTTTTCCATCTCCTGAATTGTCTCAAAACGACAGTTTCTAGGGTTTTCGTTGAGCAAGTCACGGGGAATAAGGTTGGTGCGGTTTTGTCTTTATGCCAGATAGTCTGTGACAAGAAACGAGTTGTGTACTGATGTATTCGTGCAAATCTTCCGAGTGTTCTCTTCTTCGCGAATAAGTGTGTGTACATTTCCCATACTGACATCAAATTTCAATTTCAAACTGCATTTATCGTTATCCTCAGTAAACGTTCTTTAAAATTCACAAATACAATTGAGTATTAAAATCGATTTGTGGTTTTACGCCTTATAAATATTTTCCATCATGAAACATGTAAACTTGTTTCCCGCCGGAATCGCAGCTATCTAAATCAAAACATTCATTCTCTCTCTCTCTCTCCCTCTCTCTGTCTCTCTCTATTTCTCTCTATCTATTTCTTTCTTACTTAAACTCTCTCCATCTCTCTCTCGAATCAAAATTAAAGCATATAGCGTTCCAGCCTTAGTCCTTAAGGTTGAAAAGTTTGCTAGAAATGACGTTATGACGTTTAAATCTGAGACTGTTGGAAACAAAATCAGAGTTTTAGTATAATATATATATATATATATATATATATATATATGTGTGTGTGTGTGTGTATGTGTGCGTGTGCATGTGTTTTCGTGTGAATGATATAGTTTACTATTATTATGTGTGTAAGTATGTGTTATGGATATATTGTTCGCCGCTATCCACGCGAACAATTACGATACTAAATAAAAGATGCTCAATATATTAAAATTTATCAAATATATTTATTCGGAGGCTAGCATGCTTAGCTTATTCATGACTTGGACAAACACCTTTGGACGAAGCATTTTTTTTTTCGTCCTAATTTTCGTAACATTTATTCATCGTGTGGGAGTTGTATGATTTTCTTCCGAACAATGTCTAACAAGCTTCCGACCTCAACGAAAACGGGTTCACGATCCGCCCAATCATAAAATACTGTTCACCAAATGGATAGACAAGAAAAAAACTGTTTAATCTTTATTCTTGTAGAGAAAACAAAATTATTTTTTTCTAGGGGAGGAAAATTAAAAAACAAAACAAAACGAAAGTAAAAATTCGGTTTAGATAATTATTTGTAAGTAGAAAACGGAAGTGAAGAGGGAACTTTGGGCATGCGCAAATGCTACGAATTGTAAATTGAATAAAGTATTAATTTTCGACACACGGTGCTTTTTGCGTTTATCTTTGTTAAATAAGAGAAAGAAAGAAAAACGGCAGTTAAGCTAATTGATTTGTTTGATATTTATGTATGGAAACAGTAATGATGGCCATAATAGGGCAGAAGGGAGATTTAAAAAAGTGATCTTGTTAGTGGAATAATTAAGATAAAACATGATGAGATAATCAAAATTCGCGTTTTGATAAGAAACTTCACTTTTATACTTAAGCATTGCACATAAAAGAATATATTTCCTTAAACGTAAGCGTAAGTGGTAATCAAGGATAAACAGCAGATCGACTGAAAGATTCGAAGTTCCTTCGGTATGTTACCTGACTTTTTTGTAAAGGCATTTAAAATTGTCGTGTACTCCTGAAAATTCAGTATCTTATTGCTATATATCTTATGAGATGACCTACTATTTTTTTATGAGTAAAAGTTCAAGTGAATGACTACAACATTGTAATACACCCTACTAAAGCTGGATTGTCACAGCTGGTGAATTTCAAAAATGCATTCTGGACGTAAATACACTTTAGAAGAACCATATGCAATGAAATTCTGTTTGAAACTTGGAAAATATGCCAGATAAACATATGAATGGTTCAGACTGCTTTTGGACCATCTTGCATAAATCGAGCCTCACGTTTGTAGTGGCATAAGAGATTCAAGGAACGATAGAAGTCTGCGAGTGATGTTGAGAGGTCTGGAAGAGAAACGGCAGAATTGATTGGCCAAATAAATATCATGGATACGGACCGTAGTGTGTCTATAGAGACGATAAGTGCACACTTTGGTTTCAGTTTGGGAACTGTACACACAATCATTCACGAGAAACTGAAGACGCAGGAGATTTACGCGAAGTTTTTACAAAAGGGTTCTCAGAGAATATCCGTATTTTTTTATTGGCATCAATACGGTTCCTCACTCTCCGTATTGTCCAGACATTGACGCTTGTGATTTTTCTTATTCGCTAAGCAATAGGAAAACCTTAGAGGCTATCGTCATGAGATATTTGAGATGAAAAATACTGCGACGAGGGTTATTGACACGCTTACATAAGAGGACTTCCATAGGGCTTTCCAGAAGTGGTTGGAACGGTACAAGTACATTATAGTCAGAGGATATTACTTTAATGAGGATTAGAGTTGCATTGTGTACTATCATTAAAAGTGCCCATACGAAAAAGTATAGAAACTCATTAAAGGTAACTCGTAGAAAGTTTTACATAAAAAAACTCTGTCACTACCAAAAAGTAAGACGCATTCCTGTGCACGTTTAGGTTCGACCATTAATTTTTTAT
>NC_136514.1:34111614-34174114 GCF_053919585.1 Euprymna scolopes | reverse complement strand
AAATGTACTTTGTGTCTGTTTATGTTCTTAGACAGATTTTGTATTGGAATTTGATGAGTATCGATAATCGATGATCGAAAAACTCCGATGAAATGAAGAAACATGCGATTTTGACCAAAGTTTACACCTTATACAGCCTAACATCATGGGTGAATCTCAGATGTTTTATTATCACACAAGTCGGAACGTCCGACAGTAGGTTCTTTGATTCGACAGGGGCGCGTTTGAAATGAATGTTTCTTTTTTAAGAACAACAGAACTATGATACTTGACTTTTATATTTTAAATTTTAATCCAAGCCATTATCACCGCACAAGCAGAAAGGCCAGGCATGTACAATCAATAGTAGGTTCTTTGATATAACAGGGCTGCGTTAGAAATGTTTCTGTTCAGAGCACAACTGAACCATGATACTTGAACTTTGCATTTTAAACTTTAATGCAAACCGTTATATATGAAAATGCTTTTATATAATAAACCGTAGGTTCTTTCCAATACAATATAGACTGCGATGTACTGTGGACTAAGTCACTGCGATGAGTAACGTGAAACTTTTCCACGCGCACCGTGATGGCTCCCCTAAGCAGAGCAGGAAATGAATCCATTTGATTAAAAAATGGGCGATTACACCGATTTCGATAACAATAAAAATTTGGATGTGTGAAACGTTCGTTAATTGTCATTCAATCCCAGGAAACTTCGGGTCCCTCTGCTAGTCGAATATTATATTTGATTACAAGTAATTCCGCTTCAGACACACAGATGCCAAATCTCCATTTGGAATAGATATCATTGTCATACTTTGATGTTTCATAATTGTCAGTTTGTTATAAGAAATATATATGAAAACTGGAAATAATGTATGGCACTGAGTCACCCATTGAGCTCGCAGTAACTTTTTTGTCATAGTAAAAAGTATATTCCTAAGGCCAGTTTAATTATAAAAAATAAAAGCACACAATACTAAATAAACTTATTTCTGATCGTTTTATCTCTCACCTTGATCATTATCTATTCCCCGTTCTCTTTCTCTCATCCTTATAGACTGCACGCTAAATAGTATTGGTACTTGTGCTGATATTTCTTTTTATTTATATAGGCACCGCCAAAACTGGAGGGCGCCAGGTAAGTACTTTTTGACGGACCCTCTTTTTAAAAATCTACCGAAACTCAGGCAATTATCCAATCAATACGAAATTTTCAGCGATTATTAAGAGAAGAATGAACTTTATAACAGTGTACGTATTTTTCATAAACGATATATATATATATATATATATATATATATATATATATATATATATTCTTATAAACCCCCCTTGTTTTTGGAGGAGTTCTAAATATGCTTAAAATAATCATCTGAAACTGAACAAAACATATTTTGTGAGGGACAGGATTATAGATTAAAAAACAAAAACAAAATAAAACTTGTTTGCATACATTATTTTGACGTCTGAATATCAGAACTTTAATTGTGTTTAATTATTCGGCGTTTGAGTTTTGAAGTGTGAAATTCGGTGAATATGTTAAGTAAAATAATTAATTTAAATTAAGAAAAAAAATGTTTAAATGTTATAGCCATGCATTTTTAGCGAGCCGAATAATGCATTACCATTATTAAACAGGGAATGCTTTGAAGAATCGATACAAAAAATGGATTAATATTGTGCCCTTTGTGTTAAAAATATAATCATTTTTTCGATCCCGTTTGATAACGTTCGCCGCCTTTCGACTACGGTGGACCAAACGCGCTGAAATAATTTGTTCAATGAAGTAAAAACGTTTCTAGACTGGGTCATTTTTAATTTTTATCCTGCTTTAAATTGCCCCCCCCCACATTTTGGGGAGCCTTAAAAACCAAACTCATCAAAATGGTCACCCATCTGGTACTAGGCAGCATCAGCGTTAATAATACATTGAAATTTTCGTCACTGAAAAATATTTTTTTTTTTGCCTGTTTGGTCTTCCGTAGTTTGCTTTTAATCAAGTACAAATGTAAACTGTATCAAATCGACGCGAAGTAACTGGTTACCTATATTAATAAGTGGAATTATTTGAAACCCAGATACGTATATTATAATATTTTTGCATATTCTCATAGAAAATCACCCTAAATCTTAGACTAAAAATAAACAAATTAAATCTTTCAAAACCCCTTTTTTTAACTATTTATATACGTCTTTTGTGCAAGACAAAAAATGTCAATTCTTAACTTTTGGGGGAAATTTAACATTTAAAATTTAATTAAAAATAGTAGAAAACGTTTTGCTTTATTCTGCTTTCTATATGATAAAATTCGGGGTTTTATCTTTCTGGAGAAAAAAAAAGTTACTCAGAAATAATGGATTTTAATAAATGTAATTTCTTTTTAAAAAACAACAACTTGATTTTTCGGCCATTTTTGGCGGTATCTATATTTTTTATTTGAGTATGTTAATGTGCTTGTTCCTTTCTTTATTTCCCACAACTGTTAATAAAAAGATACAGAAGCAGAGTGAGCGAATAGTCGGTGCGAAATTTATAGACAATCTATAGAGGAAGAGCACAGCTTGTATTGAAAAAAGAAAACGTTCTGCCTTCTGTTTCTCATAACTTTGAAATATCATATTTGTCAATTTCCTGCGCATGAATTTGAAATATATTTTTGTAGTTCTGTCATGTTTAAATTAAGATCACTTTCCCATCGCGCTGAAATGTAAGACATTTTTTTATGTCGTCTTTTATGCTTTAGTTTAAAATAACATTTTCTCCGACTGTCACGCATATGCTTAGAATAGAAGCTTTCCTTTTGTGATACAATAGTGGAGAGCCCCTTTTGGTGAATTTTCCACTCCTAAATTTAGGAGCCTTACACGTGCCCTAACTTCTCATTAAAGTAGACGGTACTATGGAAAATATGGTTACGCCAGTGCGCGTTGTAAATTAGAGTCGATTTTCATTCAGTTGACAGATTGTTTATATAATCGAATGCCTGAATTTACTAATGCAACGTCATGTAACATTTGATCTGAAAAACAAAACTGATTATATTCTTTGTTTTGATCCCCTTTTTTGTTAGTAAGTATTCATCTCTCTCTCTCTCTCTCTCTCTCTCTCTCTCTCTCTCTCTCTATTTATATCTCCCCGCTTTTTTCCCATTTTGTCTTTTATTTGACCCCCTTCTCTTCCTCTATCTCTTTTATTTTACTTATAGTTAAAGAAAGAAATGATCAGTTGGAAAGTACGAAACGTCGTGGAAAAACGAGTGCCAGCTCAACTCTTGAGTTAAAGAAAACACTCCTCCATCAAATGTATAGAAATAAAGTTAATATATATAAATACATATTTTTTATATAAAAAAGAAACTGCATTGTTTATTTATTCCACACAAGCGTTCTATTTTAGCATCGAGAATCCTGCGATTAATGGCGCCGGAGACTTGAAGAGAAGACCCACCAGCAGACGTACCCGACCTAATATCATATATATGCCATACATCATATTTCCCTAACTGAGATATATACATGCGGCTGAGGAATGCTTGTGAATTTGATAACCTCTGTAATTTCCTCCGTAGGAGACAGTCGCCATAGCAAACCCAGGGCTAATACTAAATCAGGTATTACTGGTTAAAAGTTGGCTGCAATGTAACCCAGAGTTCCGCTATTAAATGACCAAGCCAGGTCACGTGCAGTTATGGACGACTCGCGTGTCGAGATAATGTCGTGTTAGGATTCCATACCGTAACATGAACGTGGCGTCTCTAAATAATATACATATATATATATATATATATTCAAGCAAATATTATTAAATACAACGGAGACATTTTTCCTTATAATTCTTTTTTTTCAATTTTTCAATTTTTCGTATTGTCTTTTTTGTTTCAAAATCAAAAATATTTATAAAGGATCCATACATGTTGCTGTTACGAGCGCTTTCGATTCGTCCATGAATCATCATCAGGTGTTAAAAAATACAGGATTGCGAAAATGAGAATTAAAATGAAAACTAAAATATATATATTCAGTGATGAGTTAAAATAAAAGTCGGTTAAGAATAAAAGTCGATTAAAAATTCGAGTGTTAAAACCAGCAAGTTCGTAGACACAATGTACGAAGTCCGTCCAACACGGACTACGCAAGACATTTCAGAACGTTACTGCTTTTTTGAAATGCAATGTCATTTATATTAGGTTGAAGAGTTCTAATGTACGACGCTTCAAGATATATATATATATATATATATATATATATATATATATATATATATATATATATATATATACTGGATTCTTGGCAGCATTCGAACATCCTGAGCTCCGACCCGTTCAATCCGATTCTCCATAACTCAACTGCCGACATCTTGACTGCTGGCCTTATATTCCCTCATTCCAGTGTCTAGCTTCATTAGTAGGCAAATTAAGACGCGATCGAACCTGATTGAACATTTGTCGCCTTTTCGTGTCCTATCGGTCGGGTTTCGAGTTCTGAGCGTCGCACATGCTACCCATGGAAGCTTGCCTTCGTGACTGCAGTCACACATAGGAAAAAAGGAAGTGAAAGAGGAAGAGAAGAGAAAGGAAGAGACGCGTGGAGATTTGGAAGCTGCGCTGGACAAACACGCGAGTCTCTTCCTTATACCTATTTCAAAACGAGCCAGCAAACTTGTGAATTCGAGAGAGGATCAGGGCAGCACAACAGAAAGAGAGAAAAAAAATGAGAGAATATATCATGCCGTGTTGGAAAATGAGTGTCGGCGACTTGCTTGTGGAAACCAACAAAGAAAATAACTCTCCTCACAGTTTTATTTTCTTTGCGAGTTTCTAAATACAACGTTCGATCCATTTTATCAATAATAGCAACGTTACACCGGCCCCAAAACCTAACAGCCGTTCTAGGAACGAACCAAGTTCTACTCCCGGCAAACGATGTTGTAATAGCTTTGTCTTGCTCGCTTAAGTTTGAAATGGAATTCCCCTAAGTTTACCTAATAGAAAATAAAAATATCCTTTACTTGTAGAAAGACACGACGTTGCTCGGGATTGAATGATGAACAACGGATGTTTCACTGCTATTTAAATCCTGTTATTGCCATCGAACTCAGAGAAATCGACCCTTTTCAATCAAATCAATTGATTGCATTGTAGGGACCCAACGCAGTGCATATAAATAAAGCTTCGCATGCCTCTATGAAGTGACTTAGTCCACAATACATTGTAACCTACAATGCATTGTAGAGAACATATGGTTGATTTTATAAAGTTATGCTTATATAATGGCTTGAGTGTAAGTTTAAAATGCAAAAGTAATGTACCATGGTTCAATTGTGCTGTAAACTATAACATTTTTTTCGAACTCGCCCATGTCTTATCAAAGAATATACTGGATTTTTATTTTTTTTACGCCATGTCTTTTTGCTTGTGCGATTATAATGCTTCGCAGATGTCCTTGTGATGTTAGACTGCATGGGGGTGTTAAAGTTTGTCAAAATAGGACTGTTTGTTCTTTAATCGGATTTATTCGATTATCGATTTTTGATACTTATCGGAGGCACTGCGACACAAAAATCGATCTGAAAGCCCTCATAGGAACGTAAAGTAAATGTTTGTGAAATTTTATAAAAATCAGCCGAGCCGTTTCAGAATTCAGAGCAAACGATCTCACACAGACACACACACAGACAAACTGGTTTTTTATATATAAGTTGAGGTATTAACAATAACTCTTAAGATTCAAACCTTATATCAGTTTGTTTCTTAGTCTTCGGTTTGAAATATCATTTGTAGACTACCTGACCATATTACAGTCCGTTCGCAGATTGCTTCATCCATCAGTTTTAAATACCATCTTCATCACTAGACGCGCAAATTACAGGGACACTCTCGAAGGACATTCTTTCGACCTTACTTTACTTTTTCTTTCCTATTTTTTTACGTTGTCTTTGTGTCTTTCTTAATTTCTTTTTTTAGGTCTTGCCTCATTCCCCTTCACTTTCTTACCTCTTCTTTGTCGCCAAGACTATTGAGATTCTAATTACCAAAATTATTGCGACCACTATTCTGCGAGATAATTTCCCTTGCCTCATCAATGATCAGCAACATAGAATGGCAATTAATAAAGAATTTGAATAGTCAGGAACAGTTGCTATCCTGTTTTCGTTTCGAGTAAGAAAGGATGGAATCTCCTGCAAATTCTAAATGTTTATCAATCGATAATTCTTCAGAAAGAAATATGTGCAAATAGTTGTCCTACATTATTTATTTAAGTTAACATCTCCTTCATCCTCCTCCTCCTCTTCCTCCTCCTCATAATCATCATCATCAACTTGTTTATTTTTGTTTGTTTCATTATTCTTCTTCATCCACAATTTATTAGATACTAGCCTAGGTACTCGGCGTTGTCCGTGTGTTTGGTGTTGAGCCCACCAAAACAAGTGGTAGTAGGCAGGCAGGATCGAACCCGTACCACGAAGGAAGAAAAGAAAGTGAAAAAAAAAACATGATATCTTCGCTGTTGCATCAATCACCAAACCGGAAGTGACGTAGGTTTAAATTAAGGCTAGACAATCGAAAAAAGGGGATGACCTTCGAAAAATATCGGCGAAGAAGCGACTCCTCCCAGTTGAAGGTGAATAAATAAATTTTTTAGCCAATTTTTAGATATTTGTCATCCGAAGGGTCGAGCTTCAAAATGATATCTATCTCCTTAAAATTCGTCACCTCTGTCGAAACTTGTAAGCAGACATATAAACATACATACATACATTTAAACAGACAGGTTAGATTTCTATTATAGAAAATGATTAAAAAAAAGTTTTATGTCAGTGTTAGCTTTACACCAATATACGAATGTAGATGTACGATTTTACTGAAATTTAGAAGTTTGTGAAAGTTACGGATTCTATTACTTCTTCTTTGCCATTTTTTCTACCTATTGTGTTTTTTATTTCATTTCTTCTTCTATTTTTACATCTTCCATACTTGATGATACGAGTGTCGTTCAAAGATTAAAGCCTTCTATTTTTTTTTTTACTCAACAAAGCTGAAGAACTACGAAGACAGAAGAGGTGCCATAAAAACAGGCGAACTAACATGCTCCAGAATTTACTGTTCTACATAGTCATTCCTATCCCGAATATAATTTTGCCAGCGATTAACGACGGCTGCACAGGAGTGTCTGGCGCGCGATTCTGCTTATGAGGGCCGTTCAAAAAGTAAACATTCATATGTGACTTTGTTAAGTACGAAAGTTGAAGCGCTATCAAGATGGGAGTTGTATCATTAAAGCGAGCGACCTTTTGGGATCCAGAGTCTCCTTTTTTTGCATGATCACATGATCACTAGCATTCTCACTGCACTTTTGCCAGGAATTTAATTACGCATCTCTGCTTCTGATGTCGGTTTATGACAAGAGTTGCTTTTTTTAGAGTCTTACACTGTCAATATCTGCAACGGAGAGATGTAACTTTCAGGTCATTAATGCATCGGTTCAGTTATCATAACACTTAAATTTGCAATTACGCCCCCCCCCTGACTCATTCACACGGAATTCTTTTGGAACGCCCCTCGTTGGCACCGAATAAACAACAGTACACATTCTCTGGGATAGTACCCATCCGGATACGCATAGATTATAAAGCTTGACTCATGTTTAGCGGTTTGATGTTTCATTTTATATGAGAGAAGATAATACTACGCACGGCTTTTCTGGTTCCATTTCATTGAAGACATAACAACTACTTTTCCAAGATATTAACTCCTTTCCAAACAAACGAAAAATAAAGCTACGAAATAAACGTAAACATCTGCAAATCACAAATTTAAAGACGATTATTTTGGGGCTCCCCTTTATTAATTTGATCTCTTCAATATGCGTAATATATGTATGAAAGCGGTACTATTTTCTCTAATATCAAATAATTTATGATCATAACATTATGATAATAGATAATTTTCTTGTAGAAAAAATGCAAGTGTTAGTAGGTAAATGGCATTATTTAAATCGATTTGATTGATTTACATGATTTAAAAACATTATTTCCTTTCTTTCTCTCTGTCTCACACTTTCGCATTCTCCCTCTCTTTCTCCCCCTTCCTCTCCCTCTTTCCCTCTCTCTCTCTCTCTTTATATATATATATATATATATATATATATATATATATATATATATATATATATATAATGAAATTACAATTGAATTTACCAAAATGATCAAAGATGGTAAAATTAAAGTAAATTATAAATATTAAAGAATTAATATTTATAAAATTATCTCAGCCAGACATAAAAGCTCGATAAAACTAAATAGGAAATAGAGCTTTATTAATATTTTTTTTTTTTCCTTGTACACATGTTTGTGAAGTATTCCATGGATTTCTTCCTTTGGATTATTATGGACGATCTTCTTCCAATTACGGGATGTCTTTGGATTTTACTTGTACAAATGGAAATTCTTTTAACTTTCTTGAAGTTTTACATTTGGATTTTGCCGTCACTGGATTTTTTTTATCTTCCACCAGACTATCCATTCATGTGTAATCACCTTTTTCTTTACCACATTCCCTCTGCTTAACTTATTTTGTTTTCAAGTAAGATCTTTGACTTACTTGTTGTTTCATCAAATACTTCTGCATACAAAATCCGATCCCGCATTTTGCTAATTCCTACCCTCTGATGAGAAGGAAAGTATTTCTTCGAAACTCCGCGGATTAAGGACTATCCATTTATCTAGTGTCTCCTTTTCAGATTAAATATGTTTTTAACTCATTTCAAAGTGTTTTTTAACATATTTTATTAACTGTTTGCTCATATATATATATATATATATATATATATATATATATATATATATATATATTTCTTGCTCAACATACGCATTCAAACACCCGGACTACACCAGGCTGAAATGCTAGTATATATATATATATATATATATATATATATATATATATATATATATATATATATACATATATATATGTGTGTGTGTGTGTGTGTGTGTGTGTGTGTGTGTGTGTACTAGCATTTCAGCCCGGCGTTGCCAGGGTGTTTTAATGTGTATGTTGAGCAAGAAAAAAATGTGGTAGTAGGAAGGCAGGCTCGTAAGCCGTACTGCGAAGGAGGAAAAGAACGGGAGGAAACCCCTGACGTCTTCGATGTTACGACCACAGTCAAACCGTAAGTGACGTAGGTTTAAATTAGGGCTAGACAATCGAAAAGAGGGGATGGCTTTCGAAAATATCGGCGAAGAAAGCCACCCTCTCCCTGTAGAAAAGTGACCAGTTGAGGGTGAAGAAATTAATGTTTTTAGCCAATTCTTCGGTATTTGTCGTCTGAAGGGTAGAGCTAGCTACTGATCTAGTAAAAATCTGTCGCATCTGTCGAAAGGTTTATGCAGACACGTAAACATACGTACATACATACATGCATACATGTATATATTGATAGCTCAAATTTTCGATCCAGACCGATTAAAAAGCTTGCCCTATCTATGAATACTCTTTATGTAAAATTTCAAATGGTTAGACCAGAAATTGTCTGAGTAATTTGGTAGAGACCGCAGAGGTATATTTTTTTTTAATTTGACCCCTACTATAACCCCTTAACATTTACTGTTTTGGGTTCGAATTAAGTTATTAAGTTAGATTCGTGTCCAATGAACCTATATCCAAAATTCCAAGTGTTTAGACCCAAATTTAGCGGAGGAGTTTGGTAGAGTTCTCAAAGATTAAATCGTTGAACTTTGACCGCTTAACAGTCAAATTTCACTTAGACACCAGATTTTTTTGCATTACTATAGATTTCTTATAGTATATATAACACACACGCACAAACACACACACACACAAACACACACACACATATATATATATATATATATATATATATATATATATATATATATATATATATGGGGGTGTAGATATATATTCTTTATCTTTTTACTTTCGAAGTAAATTTTAGTTGTGTTTTTCTTTCTCGTAATCAAACTGGCAATCCAAATAAATTCCATTGACTAAATCACGTACGTACATAAGTCAGTAAAACTCATTCAAGGTAAATAAAAACTCCTACAAAATGCGTACCCATTTGTTAACTTGTAAAATGTACTGATAAAAAAATAATCAGTTTTAAGTGCCTTCTGAGGGGGGAGGGGAATGTTCAACCTTCAGCATTGACTATAGTTAGAAATATCATTAAGAGTTGACTAAGCAATTAATTTTCGTACACGTTCCTGGAAAGATTCCCGAGATTGACGACGCACCTGAAAAAGGTCGGATCACTTAAAGCGATATAAGAATAACATTCAAAATAATTCCAAAATAATAAATCTCTTATTCTATGTAATTTTGAAAGATAAACTACATTAAAAAAAAAAAAATTTTCTTTCGAATCATCTATTTCAGATGGACGAACTCTCTTAATCGGAATAACTTGCTAAAACGACAATAAAAAAAATAAGATAAAAAAAAAACATTCGAGAAAATGAGAAGCCATTGACCTTTTTACTGACTTATGGATCGTGGTGTATCCCTCTCAGGCGAGGGTAAATAGCACTTGGCTTTCCCTTAGTAATTTTGATGTTGGGCGTCGGAATAAGATCAAAGAAAGTTATAAAGCTATCCTTGTCTGTGACTAGATATGACAAAAGGTCAAACGAAGACGAAGAAAGATAAGAAAAAATGAATACACAAACATCAAATAAAATATCAAATTCTTATTCTTTTCTACGTGATGCGATTATCGTTTTAACATTTTCGGATGATGTTACTCATTCTTTATATTGTTTGCATTATTCGGACTACTGTCTCCGTTTTTGACGTGTTATTTTCACATGGTTATTTTCTTTGTCTTCGGAGTCACCATTCATCAAGGCCCGAAGGCCACTCGAAGACAAGGATTAATGAATGCAAGGTGGTAGTGTAGTAACTGTTAATGGTGTAAATTGGGTAGAATCTGATTATTTACGGGGACGGCTCAGCAGGGACTTGTTTACATTGGATTTGAAGGCTACCATGTTGGATTCACCCGGGAAGCGGGCCAGCGGAAAAGTGTTTCACAGGCGGGAAGTTTTAGAAAAAAAAAGCTTCGTTCATGGAATCTGAGTTTAGAGTTAGGCACAGTGTGAGTGTTGGGGAAATTGTATATAATGGTTGTAGCTAGTTAAGTGTTTTTTTTGTGTGAAAATCGTATATAGTGGTTTTAGCTAGTCGAGTGATTTTGCGAACGTTTGGCAAAGGAGGAAGCATAGATTGAAGTTGAATAATTTCGACCTTACCAGCAAAGTCTCTGGCCGAAAACCGATTACAAAGATTTTCCCAAATCTCAGTATCCTGTGTATAAAATTTTGAGTCTTCAGACTGAAAATTGTCAGAGATATTGTGTAGGGAAATGTACACAGACATACATACAGACACTCTGACAGACACTTTCACAGATATATAGATATAGACAAACAGGCAGAGATTAGTATACTGTAAGAAAATATTTATATCATCATTATTTATATAAGTATAACGAATTCAACATCTAGTATATAGTTAGCAGTTCTAACCTCCATCCCATGGGATCAGTGCTTGTAATCGACCTCATCAAATGTCCATTTGTATTAATACAGACCCACCTCATCAGACCAAGTGTCGCTTCTGTCTTCGGTATGATGAAGAAAAGGGTGATTTCACGTGAAATAACCTTTTTCTTCACTCTAATCCCTCTGCTTCACTATTTATCAAGTAAGATCTATGACTTACTTGTAGTTTCATTAAATACTTTTGCAAGCAAAATCCAACCCCGAATTTTGCTAAGCCCTATGCTCTGATGAAAAAGAAAAGTATTTCTTCGAAACTCCGCGGATTAAGGACTATCCACGTATTGTTTGCTTCCCTTTTTAAAAAATTAAATATGTTTTTAACGCTTTTCCAAATTGTTTTTGACATGTTTTATCAACTACTTCTTATTCTTTATATGTATAATATAAAGCTGAATGTGTGTGTGGGGGGTGTCTCGTCACGAATAGGCTCCTATATGGTTGACTATTTT
This sequence comes from Euprymna scolopes, assembly GCF_053919585.1. Taxonomy (NCBI): domain Eukaryota; kingdom Metazoa; phylum Mollusca; class Cephalopoda; order Sepiida; family Sepiolidae; genus Euprymna; species Euprymna scolopes. The sequence goes on along the minus strand of NC_136514.1, from coordinate 34,162,094 downwards.
ACAAAACTTATTACATATAATGATAGAAGATGTATCGAGACACAGGAATGGGTATGTTTGATTTGGCAGAACGGTGGTTCATTAAAATTGTGGGGTCTGCGTTTGCGCCTGGTCCACAAAGTATGGAAATAAAAAATTGAAAAATTGAAAAATAAACGTTTACAAGTGTTTTTGATATAGATGTACATAAGAATACTTTGATAAGTATGTTTTTACTCATGATGATATAATAAAATTGTGGGGTCTGTGTTCGCACCTGACCTCCATAGAATGGAAACAGGCACAAACTTTAATAAAATCTTTTCATATCTATCTGCGTAAGTATACTTTGATAATTATGTTTCAGTTTGAAGAAATATGGTATAATAAAATTATGGTGTGTTCGTTCGCACCTGACCTGCATAGAATGGAAATATGTCACAAAGTTTAACAAGGTTTTTTTTTAATATAGATCTACAGTATATTGTGATAAGTGTTTCAGTGTGAACAGGTACGGTATAATAATTGATGAGGTTTATCTATTTTATTTTTACTTTTATCATATTTTGCTTTGGTTTTGATACTCAATTTACAACCCTTCCTTTCCATAACCTATCATACTTTCATAAATCAGAGTCCATTTTTTGTAGGCTGTTTTTGAATCCAATCAACGACGAATACTTTTGCTAGTACATATATATATATATATATATATATATATATATATATATATTTGTAATCATCGACATATAGTCCTGTTTCGTTGTATCACAACTCATCAGTAGGTGTATCAGAAATTTCGTGAAAATAGTGAATAATTCCACCTCATCTTTCCAAGCTTATAACTCCTCGAAAAATGTAATTCAAGCCCTAATTTTTTTCAATTAAAGGAGCAAGAACCAAGATTTCATTAAAAAAAAACAAAAAAAAAAAACAATGTGTTTTTTTTTTTAAAAAGGTTTTAAACTTCGGACTTTACAGGTAAATTTCTAAAAAACGGGTTCTTTTTGTTGTTTTAAATTTGAATATATTATTTATTGACCTTTTCTCTTCAATTTGTGATTTATAAAACTTTGAAACATAAATTAATTATTTACTATTTAATAGACATTTCAAAATGAGAGGCGTGAATTATTCGACCCCCTGTCTTTCCAAGCTTATAACTCCTCGAAAAATGTAATTCAAGCCCTATTTTTTTTCAATTAAAGGAGCAAGGACCAAGGTTTCATTAAAAAAACAAAAAAAAAACAATGTGTTTTTTAAAAAAAAAAAGGTTTTTAACTTCGGACTTTACAGGTAAATTTCTAAAAAACGGGTTTTTTTTTGTTTTAAATTTGAATATATTATTTATGGACCTTTTCTCTTCAATTTGTGATATATAAGACTTTGAAACATAAATTAATTATTTACTTTTTAATAGAAACTTAAATATGGGGGGCATGAATTTAAAAAAAAAACGTTTGTCTAAAATATTATATTCGGTTTATTTGAAAGAACATAATATTTCACATTGACCCTGAAAATATCGTAAAAATAGAATCAATAGAAACAGTTTGATAGATTTTTAAAGTTTAAAAATTGAAAAATATTGAGTTCGGAAAATTCATTACTGTTTTAAAAAAAAATATTTCTATTACTTTTAAAACAACTTTAATAGTTTATTTTGGAAGTATAATCCATAAAGAAAATAAACAACCCACTTTTAAAAGAGAAATTACGAGATTTTTATATTTTATTCGCAGTTTCGTGTTAGGGGTGTCAAAAATTCCTACAAAAATTCTGATACACCTAACTCATCAGTGTCACTAGACTAGCACCCCTCCCAAGCCGAGGATTGAACTTAGAACCATCACGTTGACAGTCAGAAATTCTAGCAATCGACCGACGGGAGCGGCGCCCGTAAATAATCTCGCCAAATGTTTATTTAAACAGACATCCGTCCATCACTTGTGCAGTGCTTTAACAGTTTTGTTTATAAACAAAAAGTGAGCGTCGCATTTTTCAGCCAATTAAGTAGCGGATGCTAGTACTTACGACAGTGCTCTACCCAAAGAGAGAGGGGGGGCTAAAATATTTATCAAATTCTTCTCTTTTCATATTCTCATACTGCTACTCACTATTCTATTTCTTTGCTATTAATTATCGATGGATAATAGGTGATATATATATATATATATATATATATATAATGTGATAAAATAGATGAAGATTAAAGAAAATCTATCGAAAGAAAGAAAGAAAGAAAAAATGGAACCAAGCTCTTTTTTTATATGGTATCAGTTTAATCGCTTTTTCCCTTTTCCCTCAAGGAATTAATCGTCCGCCATTTTTGTCCTCGTGTATTTTTCTTTTAGCCAAGCAAATAAAATTTGGTCGGCCAAAAGAAAATTGAAAGATAACAGAAGTCGTGGGCGTTAAGAATGTCGTTTCTTTATAAATGAAATATGCTGAAAACGATTTGAATATCCCTTGTGAATTAAAAAAAAGGGAGATCCACGCATCTCAATGATTGGTTATGAATAATAAAAAAAGGCATCGAATCTTAAGAATCCTTGATTCAAAACATATTGAAAGAAAAATTCATTAATTGACGTCAAATTCAATTGAACAATAATCACTCCTCCTACTAATAGTAATAATTATATTATTAAAATAATTAATTTCGTTCCCATAACTACGTTAGTATTAATTTCATGAAGCTGAATGAAGCGTGTTTGTTTATTTAAAAAGAAATCATAAAATATACGTACAGGTCAGCTCTCTTGGCCATAATACATATAATCTGGGGTTCGACTGCTAGACCCAGCCAAGATACGCTGACGAGAGCTAGTACCTCGATACATGCGTGTACGTAGATTGCTGTTTTATAAAGTTTTATGTACTAATGAAAAAGTTTTTCACACAATATCTCACATATATAAAGTCACAACTATCTTTATTTTTATCTTCGTGGATGGAAATATAAGTAACGACAAACGCCTCTATCAAGAAAGCTTAATTTTATCCGTTCCGGAACGAACATTCCTTGTAGTAATCAATTAATGTTTATGTAAATTAAACGCGCAGAGAACTTTAAAATCTCTGAGGACATACTGTCACTCAGATTACAGGAAAACTATTAGTTAACACCAGTGGATAATCACTGGTTAAAGTACTTTTGAGAACTATTCTGCTGATGTTATTTCATGAGAGAGTTACCACTTATGAAGGCCTGAAGGTCACTCGAGTATAAGGGTTCCTATTTACTTGCTTTCCCACGAGGGCAGAGTTAGACACAAGGTCGGTTTTTTAATGTGGAGAAAATCCAGCTTCCCCAAAAGAGGCACTCTGAACAGGAACAAAATAAAACATTGTCTCAGTCACGAGGATTTCTCATCCACTGATTAGAGCAGAAAAAAAATTAAGTGTAGTATCAGAACAAATACTATACTATGTTCCTAACAAAAAGGCCAAGGAAAATTGTCGAGTATAAAGATTAATGAATGTAACGTGGTCGATGAGACGAAAGCCAAGGAATCGATAGTGGTGGATAGAAGTTTGATTGCACATTTGGTACTGACGAGGCTCAATCTTGCTTGATTCCGAGTATATAATAAGAATCGGTGTGTCAAAATTATTATGCCCTACGTGGTATTCAGCCAGGTATCCACTGATTAGCCTTTTACTATGAAACGGTGTAGATACAGCATCCTGTCAGATCACTAAAGTTAAGCAACGATGAGCCTGGTCAGTACCAGATGGGTGACCATTTGGGACTTCCAAGTGCTGTATATGCTGCAGCTTATCTCGGCATTGTTTCCAGTCGTCCTGAACTTCTCCTTGCCACTCGATTAAGGAAAGGTGTAGTTAGGCATTGCACATCTCTGGTCACATAATCACACGCGCAGCTGCCCCTACAGGAGGTATCCTTTATAAGTTTATTGCAAATCATTCGCGTATAGGAAATTCATATTGTCTTTTATGCGTAAAAACACCGCTCGCAGGACAGAGCCTTTCGTGTAAGAATCACAATTTCTATCACTGTTGTGCATGAAAAGAATACGTTCATAACAGATAATTGTCATGAACTCTTCTAGTCATTATAAATAACCCCGAGTTTAGTACTCTCCTGAGCAGTTATCGTGACCCTAAGATCTAAATGTTCGACACCCTTACTGACAAAAAACTAGGCCATTCTCTAGGCCTTTTCTGCTGTGGGACTGCTACAAATATTTCTTGGTAGTCCAAGAAGTTTCACATTCCAGGCCGTGCCTCCCGGCTTTCAGAAGAAGCAAGCATATCGGATGTTGTCTGAAGCATCGTTTCCGGGGAATGCCAACGAGGCTTCTCAGTTTTATTTTTACCGGGAAAAGCACTCCAATTCTTAGAACACTGACCTATTTGCCTACCTTTCGACCTTGTAACTCATCCTTTCGCAGCGGGAGACAGTTAAATACCGGAATTACTGCAACATTGTTTGACAATAAGTCCAGCTGTAACTTGACGATTTCGGTGGCCTTTCTGTTGTCAGACTGCTACAAATGTTCTTAGTAGGCCTTTCCTTAGTTCTTAGTTCCTATTAGGCCTTTCCTCTTGGCTTCCGGAAGGAGTAAGTTTATCGCTTGTTGTCTGAGGCGTTTACACCCGGGAATGTCGACGTGGATACTCAGATTTATTTAATATACATATTCTGTGTCTCAATCTATGTCTCTTGTTTTAGATATATATATTTGAAGGTTAACTAATTTGCATATTCCTTTGGAAAACGAGCTTTAATTAATTGTGTATTCATTTTTTAATAGTATTGTATCAGATTATTCTTTTCGGTATTCGCTATTTCACTATTACTATAAGTGACCTTGTCGGTGTGTGTATGTGTTTGAAGATTCTCTACCAAACTCTTCTCTGAATATTTGGTTTCCAGAGATGAACTTTGATATATAGGGTATTTGGAACTTTAGCACACATTTGATTTGATTTTTAGCCAGTACAATAGCTTCTAAGAGAGTCAAAAGTATTATTATTATTATTATTATTATTATTATTATTATTATTATTATTATTATAATAATAATAATAATAATAATAATAATAATAATAATAAACAACAACATTGATCTTAGCCTGGCGTAACTTTACTATTCCAAGTTTTTTCTGCGCATGCGCTAATTGAAATTTATACATCAAGCAACGATATTTTTGCAGATATTTTATACTTATCAATTAAGGTTATATGCTAACAGAAAAGGCTTGATAGCTGTATGTTTTTGTTTCGATTCAAACTGATGGTACACAAGTCATTTATGTTTACTTTTGAAACCATTATTATATATGAGGCACGATATAATAATCGATAGAGAATTGGATCTACGATAATAAATACGAACTCTGCATAAATTAAAATATCATATTTAAGCGTATTGTGCGACTGGGCATACAAGTACTCGACCAAAACGTTAATAATTAAACGCTTCCCGTCGCTCTTTTTTAGATTTAGTTCCAACATGATTATCTAGCGAATATATATCGTATATTTCTAAGAACACGTACTTTGAAATTAGCTTCACTAAAATTGAGAAGCGCATTACGGGTCAAACTTTTGATTCCAGCTAATAAAAAAAAAATCGTCGGCTCTTGGAGGAATCAACACACGCGCCTACCTGCCTTTAGGGATAAACAGCAAAACGTTGTTTCAAAGGGGATTAAAATATTGAACCTAAATGTTTATTTGGTTTATCTACATCGGATAGTTCCAAAAGTAAAACCTCCTATTTTTAACACGAAAAGCTGAAAAGCTACGCAGACGGGAGTGGTACCATTAAAACGGGCGACCGTTTGTGCTCCAGAATTTATTTTTCTATATAGTTACTACAATTCTCAACACACTTAGCCATTAATTCAATCATGCATCTTAGATTCTGACGCACGTCCGTGACAGTTGTTTCTATTTTAAAGTCTCCCACCGTTATTATCTGCAACAAAGAGATGACACTTTCAGAACATAAATGCATAATGCCAGCCATCATAACAATGCAATTTGCAGTCGTCTCTGATCTACTCGGGCGGAATAAAAATAGGAGGCATTAATTTTGGAACGCCCCTCGTATCTCTTCTACTGAAGGTTTGGCACAGGATTATGTGATTGTTTTGAAAAATCAACGCACTAGGTGAAAATACACTAGAGACATGCCTTAGAAGCCCCGTCGGCATTTCCCAGCACAACAGTTTAAATCGGTTAGCAGTAAATGAATATTTTCTTAAAGAGAAAGTAAAGGCTTGAAAGGTGAGTCTCCCTGGACTGAATGAAAATGGCGCGACAGAAACAAAACGCATGTCGGACTGATTAGCGAGGACGTAGGTCAATGCATAAGTATCACAATTTTTGTACTGCAAACTAACATATATATCTTGATTTACATATACAAAACCTTAACAGTACAAATTAGTAGCAGCAATAGCTATGCAATGTGTCCCACACCAGATGTTGGGTTTTACTTTAAAGTGTTTTATTTTATTTATTTTTTTTAATGTGAGAAGTATTAAAGGATGAGCCGGATTCAGAGAAATATTTTCCGTGATAATGGTTTGCTGGATTTATAATCAAATGTGAGGAAAACGAGAAACATTGTCGTACGGTAAACAAACGAGAAACAATACGTCCCGAAGGTATATATTCAAAAATAGATATTTTATATGTGTTTAAAAGTTAAACTTTATGAATATCATAGAGTCCTTATGTAAAAAAAAAAACAAGTGAAGCATGCATGGTATCCCGCTAATGCACAAGCATAAAACATGACTAAGTTCAGTATTTTCCCCCTTCCATTTAGTCCCAAAAGTCCCCAGGGGACGTCAAATCCTGGTGAATAAGAATAAACAGTACAGTTTTAGGCCTTAACATATGTAAATTTGAGTTCTCCACCATGCAAAAAAAAAAAAGAGAAATAACTAAGTCCATAATTTGCCCCCTTCATTTAGTCCTCAACATCCCCAAAGCATTTACATATTTAAATTTGAGTTCAACGCCATACAAAACTGCTAAATAGACATACCCAGAAAATGTTAGACAAATATGGTAAAATAATTCCAAAATGGAGTGTTTTTATTAGATTTAAAGAGCCCCTGGGGCACACACAAGAGTTATCGCGAAGCATAGACAAACAAAATAATATAGAATTTTGTAAGTTACAACTTTTCAGAAAGTTTTATGAAAATCGAAGGCATCAATTTTTTTTTAATACGCATAAAAGTGTCAATTTTAGCCATTTTAACCCGAAAGGCACCCCTATGGAGGCAACCGGAGTTTTCTCGAAAAATTAGTGTTGTTACTTTTTTTTTTTACTCATATCATGTTTAATGTTTGTGCAAAATTTCCAAAAAATTCCAATGCGTAGTTATTGAGAAAAGTGCAGACAGACGAACGGACGAACGGACAAGGGTGAATTTACAGGCCATCCCTCCTTCTGTCGTGCGACCATAAACAAGATCGGATTCATTAGCTAAGACACTGAAGACGTCCAGATCGATTAATTAAGGGCCGTATGTTACAGGTATTCAAAAATTCATTATCAAAACTTCCGCTTATTGATATTGAAAGTTGTTTATAAGAGTAATTGTTCATTTGATTTCGTATTAAAAACGGAGTTTAGTGAAAAAGATTGGCAATAAAGTTTACACAGATTTGCAGACAATAATAAGACCATGATTTATTTGTGTCTGTGTCTTCGTAAATATTTGTGTGTGTGTGTGTGTGTGTGTGTGTGTTGAGAGATGTTGCAGAGATGAGCACTCAAAGAGAGACACCCAGCAACACCGATCCGTAGACTCCGCTTAACTGAGTTCTAATGGTTTATTGAAAAAACAAAATTTTTGGCTTTAAAAAAGATATAGATGGCTCACAGCATGACCATTTCAAATGAAATCACAAAGTTTTCTCATTTGTTCTAAATATAATTATTTGTTTTTATTTAGGATTCTGTATGCACAGACGACGTGCAAACAAACGCGTTTACGCATTTTGATTTTGTAGATCGATGTATTAACATCGACTACTACACAGCGACGGAATACGAATTTGCAGCAGTCGCCATAGCGTCAAGAATGCAAATAATTAACCAGAGCAATGGCGGCGCTAAAAGACGAAACGTGTTCGTCGGTTATATCTCTATCGAGTACAACAATTATATATGAAAATGTCAGACACTAATTTTAGGTCTACATTATTTATACAAGTGCATAATTCATTTTGTCAAAAAATAAAAATAAACATAAATAATAATCGAAAAGCCTTATTCAACTTTAAAATAATTAAGTCCGAAGTTTAAAATTTCCGTTTCAAGAACTTGTCAAGACATATTTAAACTTAAATAACAAATTCAAGCAAAACCATGAGAATATAATCTTAATTGAAGTCAATTGGCAGATTTATTAAAATTAATCCGAATTAGACAATAAATGCTTCTCTAAACAGATAACTGCTCACCGAGAGACGGAGACGCTGAAAGTAACACTATCGCTTCTCACGAAAGATGTCTACACCTACAGCTGCCATCACCTAAAAAAAAATGATCCCTAGCAACCAGCAACAGTAGAGTTGATAGACTTCGCGATCAATTCACAGCGTCACGGAGAGCGGTTTGTCAACGTTGTTGGTCGTTAGAAGGTCAACAGCCACAACACCAGGATCGCTATATTCGTGTGACCGATTAACCCTTCGATTCGGCAAACAACGACACATTGGATCTACGATAATAAATACGAAATCTGCATAAATTAAAATATCATATTTAAGCGTATTGTGCGACTGGGCATACAAGTACTCGACCAAAACGTTAATAATTAAACGCTTCCCGGCGCTCTTTTAGATAAACAGAAAGTAATACTAAGCTATTTAACAGAAAGTAATACTAAGCTATTTAACAGAATGCAATACTAAGCTATTTAACAGAACGTAATACTAAGCTATTTAACAGAAAGTAATACTAAGCTATTTAACAGAACGTAATACTAAGCTATTTAACAGAACGTAATACTAAGCTATTTAACAGAAAGTAATACTAAGCTATTTAACAGAAAGTAATACTAAGCTATTTAACAGAACGTAATACTAAGCTATTTAACAGAACGTAATACTAAGCTATTTAACAGAAAGTAATACTAAGCTATTTAACAGAACGTAATACTAAGCTATTTAACAGAAAGTAATACTAAGCTATCTAACAGAACGTAATACTAAGCTATTTAACAGAAAGTAATACTAAGCTATCTAACAGAACGTAATACTAAGCTATTTAACAGAAAGTAATACTAAGCTATCCGGAATAAAACTTAAAATCTAAACTTAGTTTGTCGTTCCTGCGTCCATATATGCCCATTTGTATTACAATAAGTAATATCAGACGTTGAGAGACAACCACGGGTGTCATTTACAACATAATGATTAATCGGATAAACAATTTTTTTTTTTTAAATATGATTTTTCATGAAAATAAAACTGTTTATATTACTTTAATATCCTGTAATTCATCTTGATTTTCACCTGCAAGTGTTTTTTTGTTTTGTTTTATAAAACCATGTCTTAAGCAAAATGACATGAAGCAATAAAAACAAATCGAATTCCAATGTCACAGTGACCGAGACAATGGAAGTCGACTTTCTATTAAGATTAACTAAAGATAACGAAAACATCAAAAAGCGGAAGACATCAATCAGCGATTAAAGCTGAGTCACTTTTGCTTTTTGTTACACACTAGTTTTCTCCCTTGGTTTGGTTTGGCACGTGGCCATTTCAAACAAATCTATACGCATGTTGACATGTTTGCTTTAAGTTCATTTTGATATAGTTTTTGGATATATTAATATTCCTCGATAAAGCCCATCCTTCTATCTTTCACACTCTCTCTGTTTGTCTTGGCCTACTCTCACCACCTCTCTCTCTCTCTTTATATATATATATCGACAACCTAGTTAAATCCAGCGGCATCTACTTCATATATATATATATATATATATATATATATATATATATATATATATATATATATATATATATATATATATATATATATATATATGAAGTAGATGCCGCTGGATTTAAATCCAGCGGCATCTACTTCATATATATATATATATATATATATATATATATATATATATATATATATATATATATATATATATATATATATATGAAGTAGATGCCGCTGGATTTAACTAGGTTGTCGATAGTGCCGAATAAAAAGAGCAGATTAATATTTTATTCAATTTAAGTAAACAAAATTACCATATGTCACTACAATAAATTACTGTTTCAATCTAAAAAGATTCACCAGGCGAAAGAAACCTGTGTGCGTCATGAAGACTGATATATATATATATATATATATATATATATATATATATATATATATATGTATATATATATAGAGAGAGAGATTACTATAATTATTTTTAATACGTACAGACACTAGTGCTTCATCATTTCGGACATCATCAGTGCAGGGTATCACGATTACGGCCGATCGGGAGATTCGAACCTGGCAACAGAGCCATCTCTGACTCCATTAGCAACGAACAAACCCACACGGCCATTGTTAACCGCGAGAAAGATAGTTGATATTAAAACATTCATTTTTAAATATTTAGACGGTGATAGTGATTCCTTGCTGGGTTTAAACGTGTAGTTTCTTGTATACTTTACTTACCATAGATTAAATTTAATGCTATTATTTACATATAATATATATATATATATATATATATATATATATATATATATATATATATATCAAACATTATAAAATATTTATTTTGTAAATGTGGTTTCAAACACTAATAGATTATGATGTAGAGGATAGAGCATTCTTATAGTTGAGTTAGAACAGGAAAACAAGTATAAAGTTACATAAAGTACCTAATATGTTTAAAAGTTCAGATAATAGAGCACAGTTTAATATAATAGATAATCCCTATGATCTAAGTTGAAAAAGTCTATAATGCATGTAGGACCTCTGAAATCCTTTATAATTCAAAATGAAAAAAATGAAATCAGTAAGAAATATATTTGAAACAAAGCAGACATATATTCATATAAACATAAAGACCCAGCATTACCCGGGATTGAACACGGATAACCGACTTTTCCACATTTTCACTAAATTTATTTTCATCAGAATCGGTGAAATAACATTTTTTAGTCGAATATATTGATTGCACGCTCCACGGTTTTCACCGCGGTGACTTAATCCATAATAGGTTGTAGTTGTAGTGTATATTGCACTGTAGAGAACTTACTGTTAATTTTAGATTTTCTTTTCGGAAAATAGCTAGAATAAAAGTTTAGAACTCAAAATTCAAATATTATGGTCTCATTATGCTCTAAAAGCAAACATTTGATTCTAATGCGACGCTAGGTAAACATCATAAGATATTTTTTTTTTTTACACAGTGATCACCACTTATCAAGGCCCGGAAGCCACTCAGGGATAAGGGTTATTGTAAGTACATTAAGTTAGTGAGGAGATTTGCTGAAGTATTTACTTAAGGGGGCGGTTCATTAGGAATTTGTTAACATTGGACTTGAAGACATCCAAGTTGTAGTCCGGAGGGAAGCAGGCAGACGGAACAGAGTTCCACAGGCGTGCAGTTCTAAGAAAGAAGCTTTGTTCATGGAATCCGCGTTTTGATTTAGACACAGATATAGAGTGGGGAAAATTTTTCACAGTGGATTCCGCTAGACGGGTGTTTTTCGTGAAAGATTGGCGAGGGGGGACCAGAGATTGGAGTTCAGACGAGCATCTGCCATGGAAATAACGATAAAACAAGGACAGTCTCGCAACGTCTCTTCTGTGGGAGAGAGGTTACAGGGTAGAGAAAAGGGTAAAACTATACAAACACCGTGACAGCGAATTAACCCTAACCCTAACACTAACCCTAACCCCAACCCTAACCCTAACCCTAAACCTAACCCTAACCCTAACCCTAACCCTAAACCCTAACCCTAAACCCTAACCCTAACCCTAACCCTAATCCTAACCCTAACCCTAACGCTGTCACGGTGTTTGTATAATAATACACATCCCCCACTAAGCCATGAAGTCTATTGCAGGTATTCAACTGATTCTAATTTGTGTTAAAAAGTGCGTGTTATTATTGTGCTAATATTGTATTAATATAGTGTGTGTGTTATAAAGAAAATTTAAATGTTGTCAAAAGATCACAAGTATTATATGTTTGAAAAAGACCAGATTCTAGGAATTTCAATATAAGGAAGGCTAATACTACACTAGGAGAATTACCATAGGAAAACCAAAATATTGCTTTTAGAAATTATGGTTAAATTGAAAATACGTCATGCCGATTATAAATCTAACAATTTTTATAAAGATGTCGGAGGGAAAAAGTAAGTTAATGTTGATTTCTTTAGAGGTTAAATATAATCATTTCTAAATGGGAACATTAGTTTATAATCATCTTACATCTAAGCTATGTATAGTTTTCCTTTGCGTATTTATCTTTTGTTTATTGAGTAAATCCCCAATGTGTGAGGTGCTGATAACGTCCATTAACCGTTTGTGACCTGATTTAACTAAGTCATTCAGTCGTAACTAAATGAATATAACTGCGTAAATAAAGTGCGAGTCAGTTAAAATAGTTTAGTATAAGATACTTCCAGATTGCAACTGTCCATTACTTATATTAAGTATGCCGCCATCTAAAATCAACAATAAATATTTTTTTAACTAGCAGTTCAGCCTGGCTTTGCCCGGGCCCTTTGTACTGTTCATAAGGCTATGTGCATATGTATATATTAAAAGGTGTGAATATATAAAGTAATGCCTTTCTGTATAATAGTCTTCCTTAACTACCATAGAGAAGGACAGACAGAAATTTTCACTTATATATATATATATATATATATATATATATATATATATATATTTTCCAATCATAACAGTCTCGATTCAACACACCAAATCTTTTTTTTTTTTTGCAATGGATCAGGATATTCTTTCCGAAAGAACTCTATACCAAAGCAAAGACTTATGGGATGAGAATAAAAAGTATCGATTAGAAATACGGCAAACTGATTTCCTATAAGCTTTATCGCTTGAAGAGGTTTCTGATAACTGGTAACTAGCTGACTGAAACATGCTCATGACTGTGTAGCAACATATTACTGCTCATTTAAAAACAAATAAAGAGCCTATCCTGCTCTACTTCAGTATTGAGCACTCTTCTGTTAACTTCGTTAAACTTCATTGGCTACTTTACCTTTGGAAAACAGTATTCTCAGATTATATATGTGTGGGTGCGTGTGTGCGTATGTGTGTGTGCGTGTGTATGTACTAGTCAATTAACAACGGTAGTCTGTCCGCAATTTATTAGCAATTGAATGAAGTTGAAATACATCGAAATACGAACAACTGTTTTCAAATTCGAACCGGCGATAGTAGGAACCTGAGACGTTATAAAAACACGCGTTCTTTTCCCTGTCATCAGTTATAAGCCGGATCACCGCGAGAACGGTAGGAGTGTCTATATATCTATTTCGCATATGTTTGCTTTCTTGCCACCGTTCTGCATCTTTATTCAATCAAGTGCTTACCAGTGATGATAAGTGGGGGTTTCCAAAACTCCCAAATGTTCCAGACTTTAGTAGTCTCCTTAAAATGCTGTCCCTCAAGACCGCTTATTCATCCACGCAAGATTATATCTTGTGTCTGGTGGACAGATCGTAAACCGATTCATTATGAACTGCTAATAACGGACCGAATGATCGCTGGAGACCTATACTACGTCCATAGTATATTCGTTACCACTCGTGCAACATACAGGCCGTATTTCGCACGAGTGGTTAGGGATACTATACGGCAACTTTAATTGGAGATTTGTGCAATCTACCTTATTGTTTTTTATTACATTTTCACCCCAAACAACGCACATTGCCACTTTGATGTAGGGGGCTACTATCAAGGACATAAACTACAGGGATGCTATGTGGGGAGTTGGGCAGCAAGATGTCGGTTTACGTTATACTTGAACTTCTGCATGTCAATACACTTGGGGAAGCAGAAATCCGGAAGGGGATTCCAAAGTCTAGCTGTTCTGGGGAAGAAACTACTGGAGTAGAAGGCTGTCTTAAATCTAGAGATCCCAACTGTGAAGAGGTGGGATTTTGCTGTCTGGTTTGTCGGGGGTATTTACGTCGACGGGGTACAAGTGCTTGAAGTTATTTATATGACCAGGAGCCACCCGATTACCACATATTCTAATTCCTGGTTGATCAACTTCGTTCTAAATCCTTTACTAATGAAGCTGACTTGCGCCAAGCCAACACTGGCTTTGCGCCTAAAAATCACCAAGTTCTGTCCCAAAGAGATTGAACAAATGGAGAAATATTGGCAGCGCGTACTGGATGCTGACGGCGACTAATTCAAAGACCAAGTATAAATTACACATACTGTGAAACGTTTACTATTGTTTTTTTTGGTCTTTTTTGTTTAATTTTTTTATTTTTTTGTCTTTTTAGCTAAAACCGGGCAGGAAAGTTTTGGTCACCTTGCAAAATATTTTTCAATATTCACAGAGAAATATATTTGTTTTAATCAAAATTCATCAGTTTGCCTATCCAGAAGTCCAAGTAAGTGTGTGTGTGTGTGTGTGTGTATGTGTGTGTGTGTGTGTGTGTTTCCAAGCGTTTCAGTCATTTGTCATACCTAGCCTTACTCTAATTCTAATGGGGAAATTCCATCTACCCTTTCCTTATATTAAGAATGGTTCTATACTTATCCTTTATTTGCACACCTTCCTGTTATCTTTCATCAGAACTATTCTTTATTAAAACTCCCATTTTATGTGTGTGTGTGTGTGTGTGTGTTTTTCAGGTATCGAATGTATTTTCTTTCGGGAAAATGTAGATATTCTATAAAGGACTTGAAAATTATATACTCAGAAATATTAATAGCGAAATACTTAGTTTGGATGTGAAATATTAAGTGACGCCTAACGGTGAGTCGACGAAAACACGGGACTACTACAAGACGAATCAGTTTTTGTCTGTCTTGTTAACACGTCAATATGTGTCAAATGCACCATAAAACATGGCGGACGAAAGCGCAAAAAAAGTGTCTATATTTTATTCTATTTTCCCTGATTTTTTTTTCTCTTTTTAATAAACTATTTTGTTTATGAATTGACCTAAGCATACAAGTGATTCTGTCGAGTGATAACGTAGAAACTGAGTTTTCGAAGGGGGTATAATAATTTTGAAACGCGCCAATAAGTGAAAACGCAGTCATAAAGTGTTCCACTAAACAAGGGGGGTAATCTTTGCATTTACGTTATTGTTAGAAACTTGACATTTTTCGTTTAAGAACTGATTTTCTTTTTAAAAAAAGAAGCTTTACATATATACTAGCCTTCACGTGTCGTTGAGTTTCCCGTGAGTTGTACATTAATTTACGAAATTGCACGTATTTCCGTGTGTGTACATACGCACATGCCTAAGTTAAAACACAGTAAGCCTCTGTAGACACTTCGATCAACCAAGTGAAGTTTACATTGCAAGAGAAGCTTACATTTTAAGTTTTCCTTATATACAGGGTGTCCCAAGAGAAGCTGATGGTTAAAATAATTTCATAACTTTCTTAATTTTTTAACTTTTTTCTTTTACTTTTTCAAATCCTCTAGAGTAACCCTCCCAAGGTCATCAGGAGTTGTTACACTACCGGGCAGCTGACATTTATCGTAGAGTCGTAGTTTCTGTTGAATGAGTCAATATCAGAAACTCAAAGAAAATTTCGACGAAACTTCAACACAAGAAATTACCCTACTCGCAATGCAATAAAAGCTATGGTGGCTCGATTTCATGAGCAAGGGTCTGTATGTGACCTCCCTAAATCTGGTAAGCCCCGTACGGCAAGAAGTGATGCGAATCGTTAGAGATTAGCAGAGAGTGTGGCCGAGGATCCATCCACATCAGTAAGAATATTAAGTCAAATTGGAGTCTCTCGATCATCTCTTCACAGAATGCTTCATGAAGAGGGCAAATTCACATATAAAATTCAATTGGTGCAAGAGCTTCAGCCAATGACAATGTACGATGCCCTGCAGAGAGCACAAGAGTGTGAAAATGAAAATGGTGGACATTTGAGTAACATTATTTTTCATAACTAAAATTAGACCTTGTGAAAAACATACCCTAGATTAAGTTGTGTAAATAAAATTAGACTAAGTAGACTATGATATTCTACTATATCTCACAAAATCACGGAGAGGCTCGTCTACCTACATATGAAAATTGTTAAGCATAACTAAAATATTGAGGAAGTTAATTAAATTTAAAACCCGTCAGCTTCTCTAGGGACACCCTGTATAATAAAAACGTCGCTGTTTTCCCCTCTAGAGCAAAATAGCGTAGGCTTAAAACAACAGATGCCACATACACATTTATTATATTTACACTAGTAGCCATTATCTTATATAACTATAGAACGACATTTTGGCACATACATTCGTTATAATAAACTCCTACATTTAATCCTAGGAGTGACATCATCACGATCGCAAAGGTATACACTGGAATTAGTCGTTACTTTTTATATTGTACTAAATAAGAAATACTTTTCTTTGCAGAAACTTTGCATATACTAGCCTACCTGTGTCCCGACAATCCCCTGATATATTTACTTACAAAATGACACATTTATCTGTAGATACTTTTGTAAGTAAAAATTCAGTCAGCCTTCATAAAGTGCTCGATAAAAAAAAAGGGGAATGAACGTGGTAATTATGCTTTAGTTCAATGTTTTTTTACATTTCCTCTTATGTGGTTTTCTTTGAATAGAGATTTATATACATACTAGCCGTGCTGTGTCTCTGCGTTTCCGTTTGCAAACTTTCGCGTATATCTGTGTGTCTGCGTGCATGTGTGTTGTGTTTGTGTGTGTGTGAAATAAGTCGTCGTATCATCTTTTCCGTTCTCTAACTGGCAAATATTGATATGCCAATCAATATGTCAGCTGTCGAGAAGAAAGCGTAAAGATTGCTTTACAGAAATGCGATAATAATAACTAGATATTCCTCGTGAATGACTAATTTCTATTGATTCAATATCACCTCTCCCCCCATCACGTTTGTACCTCCCAACTAGTCTAATTTGAATCTCTTCTTCAATCCTAACTTGACAATCCGTCAATTAAGCTAATTGTCCGAAGACATGATCGACGCTCTGTAGCGACGCACTCGAAGAGGGTGATTTATCATTTTAAAAAAGTTTCAATTCTTTTTTCGCTATTTTAAAACGGATTATTTTGTAGATTTTATTGTTGCTATATGAAATATGTAAAAAAAGTTTATATCACAAATTTTATACGAGCGTTTTTTTTTTCGTCTTTTCTTTCTATTTTTTCTGTTTTTCTTTCTTTTTCTTCTTTATAATATTCATTTCTCGACGCTTTGAGTTCGGAATCCAAACTTTTTATCATAAAACTAGCAGGCCGCACAGTGTTGCGCGGTCGGAAAATACGTATAAATATTATTATCTTTTTTTCACGCAGGGATCACCACTTATCAAAGTCCGCAGGCCACTCGAGGATAAGGTTTAATGGGTACACATTAGTAAATGTGATTATAGCGTAGTAAACATAAGTAGTGGAAATTTTGTAAATTGGATTACTTAGGGAGTGGGTTCATCAAGAACTTGTTTACGTTGGACTTGAAGATAATCAGATTGTAGTCAGCTGGAAAACAGGCAAACGGAAGAGAGTTCCACTGGCGTGACATTCTAAGAAAGAAACTTTGTTCATGGAATCTACATTTAGGTTTAGGCACAGATAAAGAGTGTGGAATTTATTGATAGCGGTTTTGAAATTCATGCAAGTCTCTTATTTATTATAAACAGAAATATCGTAGGTATTAAACGTAACGTTGATTTCCTTATAAAAAAATGAAATAAACGGAAACCAACTGAGATATGTGCATGCGAGTATTTCTGGTAAACAGTTTACTTTTTGTAAGTAAAATAATACTAGAGCTGAAATCGAAACCAAAACTTAAAGACAGTGAGTGAAGTATGATTACCATTCGGCCAGCGGGACACGCTTTTTAAAAAAGTTTTTCAAACCAACTTATGCTTAACATACAGAATCTATGCTGTGAACTATTCACCCATGCGCAATCGTGAAATAGTTTAAAAAAAAAAAACAGATAAAAATACGACGACATCCACGTACACTTTTTTTTCCAATTTAGAACCCTTAAATACCTTTTTTTCGGATAAAAATGTTTTCCACGTGTCTGATTAACCTATATACCAGATTTTAAGTCTGTAGATAAAAAAATTCGTTAAGTATATAGGTTGAGAAGTGTCCTCGCACACACATTCTTACTTTTAAAGAATATAAGATGAGGTAATATTTTATATATCATTTTCTTTTCTTGCGTTTTCACCCCAAACAAGGCACAGCGCCACTTTGATGTAGCGGCCAGTATCTGAGAAATAATTTGCAGAGATATTGTGTAGGGAGTTGAGCAGCAAGATGCCTGTTCACAATACACTGGGACTTCTGCATGTTAGTAAAGTCAGAAAAGCAGAAAGTCGGAAGGGAAATACAAAGTGTAGCAGTTCGAGGGAAGAAACAATAAGAGTAAAAGTTTGCCTAGCATTTAAAGGTTTCTACTGTGTAGAGGTGGGATTTTGCTGCTTTTCAGGTTTGTCGAGGGGTACAAGGGCTTGTAGTTCTTTGGAGCACTGACCATTAATATACTTGTAAAACAGACAGAGGGGTGCAACAATTCGTCGATATGATAGCGGTTGATGCCTAGCTGAAAATACGGAACTTATTAGGTGGAGAACTCTCTTTTGAATCCTGTCTATGAGTGAGGTACGTAGCAGATAAATCAGACAAAATATGACAATAATATTCCATGGTCGAATGGTGGCCTTTTGGGGGTCTCGCTTCTCTCTTGTTCTGTCTCTCTGTTCTTATTCCCTCTCTCGTTGTATATTTCTCTCTTACTCACTATTCCACTCTCTCCTAATATTCATTCACAATACACCAGTTTTCTAAGTACACCACTTATAAGCTTGTCCATCCGATCATCAATTTTCTCTTTATTGCCCTCTAATTTGACCGCGCCTATTTCTCCTCTTCTGTTCTCTCTCTCTCTCTCTCGCTCTCTCTCTCTCTCTCTCTCTCTTTCTCTCATTTTTGGACTCATTCTTTTCTCGTTCTCGACACTTTATTCTATGATTTCTTTGATTTTTTAGGTTTCTCCCGTCTTCTTCTTCTTCTTCTTCTTCCTCTTCTTCTTCTTCTTCTTCTTCTTCTTCTTCTTCTGCTTCTTCTTTCAATAAATTATCTTCTTCTTCTTTCAATAAATTATCGTTGTTACATATAAACTTGCCAATACTTATGGACTAATTGCGATGATTTTCTTTCTAATTTTTATTTTATTCTCCTCATCATCTTCTCCTTTTCTCTCTCACACATGCACACGCATATATATATATATATATATATATATATATATATATATATATATATATATATATATATATATAACTACTTCATTTAATCACGTAAATTAATATATGAATATATAATTTTATGCTAAATTTTCAGTATTTACTTCAACAGTGCTCCATACATAGGTAGAAAGTTATAAAAATATATATGGCAATATAACCACGCAGAATATTCTGCGTTTCATTCTCGTGAGAATTCGACAGGCTTCTAGCAGAAAATACTATCACTAATTCCCCCCACTCTTTATCTGTGCCTTAACCTAAACGTAGTTTCTTTCTTAGAACTGCACGCCTGTGGAATTATTTTCCGTTTTCCTGCTTTCCAGCTGACTACAATATGATTGTCTTCAAGTCTAACGTAAACAAGTTTTTGATGAACCGTTCCATATAAGTTAACAAATGTACCGAATTTCCATTATTAACGATTACTATATTGTCCCATGTCTACTTTACACTCTTTAACCCTTATCTTCGAGTGGTCTTTTGGCCTTGATAATGCCTATGTAAAAAAAAGCGTCAAGTTTGTGCGGCGCATTTCTGTGAGAAAATAATTGCTATATTGGTAACAATAGGTATTTTTATGCTTATGCTATTCAATATGCTACACCTTAAGCAGAATGTTTTTTTTTTTTTTGTTTTTTTTACAAAGGCATCACCACATTATCAAGGCCCAGAGGCCACTCAAGGATAAGGGTTAAAGAGTGTACAGTAGAAATTGGTCAATATAGTAATCATTAGTAATGAAAATTTGGTAAATTTAATAACTTATATGGAACGGCTCATCAAGAACTTATTTACTTTAGACTTGAACACATCCATATTGTAGTCAGCCGGAAAGCAGGAAAACGGAAGACAATTCCACAGGCGTGCAGTTCTAAGAAAGAAGCTTTGTTCATGGAATCTACGTTTAGGTTTAGGCACAGATAAAGAGTGGGGGAAATTATTGATAGTGTTAACAGCTAGACGAGTGTTTCTTGTGAAAGTTTGGCGAGGGGGGACCATAGATTGAAGCTCAGTTGAACACTTTCCATGAAAATAACGATACATCAGAGACAAACTCGCAACATCTCTTCTGTGAGATAGAGGTTGCAAGGAGGAGAAAAGGACATCTCCTACGAGGCTACGAAGTCTATTTTGAACTCTATCAAGGCAGGACAAGTCCTTTCTAGCAGCTCCTGCCCAGATGTGGCAACAGTATTCCATCCTTGGACGTACCTGGCTCTTATATAGGTAGAGAATAGCATCAGCAGTGAGATATCTACTGGATCGATAGAAAGATCCCACCATTTTTCCAGCGGCCTTGGCCACAGATTTGATATACGTGTTCCATTTAAGATCAGGAGTAATGGTCAAGCCCAGAAGCTTGTCAAAACTTGAGGCCTCCTGAAGACGAGAGCCATTCATTTCAATTGATGACAAATGTGGATTAGAATGTTGATGATATAAAGAGAGAAGCTTGGTTTTAGATGCATTAAAAGTAACCAGCCACTCCTTACCCCATTGTACTACGTGCTCAAGATCAGAGGAGAGAGAATTGGAGAGAACTTGGTCGTTTACTGTTTTAGATATGGTACCATAAATGGTAGTGTCGTCAGCATAAATGTCTACAAATGATGTAAGGATATGATTTGGAAGATCATTAATGTAGATCAGGAAAAGAGTTGGGCCCAGGATGGATCCCTGAGGCACACCGGCATTAATACTGTGAGCTTCTGATTTTTGCCCCTCAACTACTACTCTTATGAACCTATCAGAAAGAAATGATTTAATAATTGAGAAGACTTTTCCAGCTATACCATAGCTAGCGATCTTATGAAGTAAACCTTTATGCCATACCCTATCAAAGGCTTTAGATATGTCAAGAGCAATTGCCCTAGAAAGATTGCCACCGTCGAGAGATTTGCTAATCCTATGCGATATAACTGTAAGGACATCTGCTGTTTGATTGCATATTAATACTCTTTTATATAATTCCCTGTGCCTTTGCATGTTATCCCTTGAATGATTCGAATGCCAGAAACTATTGAATATAACCTTCTATCTTGCAGCGGTTGTTTTTCAGTGTCACTTTAGCGCCTTTTAATTAACTCCGGTCGAGTGTCTAATTGAACGGACTGAAATACGAGCTTTACATTTTCCCAGTGGATTCAATAGAGAAGAATCAGTAAATATTTGCTTTGCTATTGATGATTGTTTTTCGGAAACCCAATTTGTAACAGGAGTGATAAATAGAATAGAAAAAATAAGAAAAAAAGAAAAGAAAAGAGCAAATCACGTGTATCATTAGCGAGTCGGCGTTCATGGCGCCCTACATTCAGATGACGGCAAGGGAGATAATTCATATTGGCGGCGGACGAACGAATGATCATCGAAATCGCTTTTATGATGTCCACGACTCCATTAAACAAAGAGACAAGGAAATTAAGTTAATTTTTATTGTTGTCAAATTAAATCAAACATGAAAATGAAGAAAAATAGTCGAATATGCGTTTATGCGTGATTCTTAAGTTAACAGCAAAATAAAAAAACGGAAAAATAAAAACAAAAAAAGAACATGTGGAAAATTTAAATTGTTGCTTTCAGGAGAATCAAGTCTATTAGCTGCAAGCGAGAATATTTCATATTTCGTTAAATTTACATTCAAACTTGTTGTTTTAACTTTTTTTTGTTAGTTTTACACAGTTTTGCCAGAATTTTAAGGAACTTACTGAGTAAAAAACGGATTAGACTAAGTATTACATTATACAGCCATATTTCGATTAGCCATTGGTACCTGATGGTTCAGTAGGTATAAACAATTCTGACCGTTGCGCTCAAGCCTTCCTCATATGCGCGTTTAACAATCATCATATATATATGTACATATATATACATATATATATATATATATATGAGCAAACAGTTAATAAAACATGTTAAAAACACTTTGAAATGAGTTAAAAACATATTTAATCTGAAAAGGAAACACTAGATAAGTGAATATTTCTTAATCCGCAGAGGGAAAAAAGGAAAAAAAATCCAATAATATTAATAACGTTACATGATAAGGGCTGTCCCCTTTTCATGTAAGTATAAAAAAATAGAGATATTTAGTTAAAATGAAAATGATATAGCATAGACGAAATTCGAACCTCGTAATTTAGGTTTAGAAATAGATTACGTGTGAGAATTAGAAAATGGAATGTAAAACAGCTTAGAGATAAAATAGTTTCAAGAAAAGAATGTGCACTGTCAATTTTGTTATGAAAATTCAATTGAAAGAATGCAGCTACAAGATAATTTAATAAACATGTTTTTAACATATTGGGAATATAGGTTACTGAGTAGAGGTTAAAATTCCTTTTGTAAAAAAAAGAAAAGTTTTGGACACGCATGTCCAGAGCACGTGAAAAGAAGACACATGTTTTAACATGTGTATGATGTCATGGAAAAATGGGAAGTTCTAGATATAGATAGAAAAACTTTAGAGTTAAGCAGACAGAAGCAGGGGGAGAGACGGAGAGGGAGTTTGAGAACGACAGACGATAGTCTGCAGTTTGGAATTCGAACGTCTAGAAGCGAGACGGTCACTTTGAAACTTAATATGTTAAGCTTTGAATTCTTGATGAGGAAACCACGGCCGGTCGTGAGAAGAAATACATCCATCATGTGTTTTGATAAACGTCGTCTTTGTGTTGTGATTCTACCGAAAGGTAAAGTGAAATTGTTATTATATGTCTATATATCTGTGTTATAAAATGTCATGACATCTACATCTCATATCTAAACTAAGACTGTCTGAAGACTCCTCACTCCAAGAGCTTCCTCCATTACACATTCTAAGTAATGAACTTTTAATATAAATATGAATCTTCATAACAGAAACAACGACATTCTTAATAAATATCTCTCTTACAACAAACTCTCAATAAGACTCCCTAAGTCTCTAAGAACCTCTCATTAATAAGACTCTCTTTTAATAAGAATATATAACAAACATAATTTGGTGCAACGTAACAATAAAAGAAAAATAAGATATGCTTTTCACTCTACTGCCGAGGCATAAATATAAATAAGAAAGATCAGGGAATAAAAAGAAGAGGAAAAAATTAAATGGTGATAGAATTAAATATAAAATAGAGAAACAAATGTCAAAATAACCCAGACAGGAAATGTATAAAGCGTGAAAAAATATATAGGGCAAAAATAATACAGGTCAACTGAAATGTACAGGTTATCACTTAAAAAATGTCAGCAAGAGTTGTTAGAAGACACTAAATGGAAAATAAATTAATTAATTTTTCTTTTATTAATATTATTGGAATTTTTTCTTTTTTCCCTTTTACACATTTTTGTGAATTATTCCATGGATTTCTGCCTTTGGATTATTTTGGACTATCTTCCAATTACGGGATTTCCTTGGATTTTACTTGTGCAAATGGAAATTCCTTTAACTTTCTTGAACTTATATTTTTGGATTTTACCGTCACTGGATTATTTATCTTCCACCAGACTATCCATTCACGTGTAATCACCTTTTTTCTTCACCATAGTCCCTCTACTTCACTTTTTTTGTTATCAAGTAAGATCTTTGACTTACTTGTTGTTTCATCAAATACTTTTGCATGCAAAATCCGATCCCGCATTTTCTAATTCCTACCCTCTGATGAGAAGGAAAGTATTTCTTCGAAACTCCGCGGATTAAGTACTATCCACTTATCTAGTGTTTCCTTTTCAGATTAAATATGTTTTTAACTCATTTCAACGTGTTTTTTAAAATGTTCTATTAACTGTTTGCTCGTATTATAAGCTCTATCTCCTATTTAGTTTTATCGAGCTTTTACATCTGGCTGAGATAACTTAAATTTTACCATCTTGGATCATTTTGGTAAATTTAATTCGAATTTATATATATATATATATATATATATATAAAGTAATTTATAATATATATATATATAGTACACAATTTTGTTGAAATTGAAAGACTTACATTTTTTTTCTTTTTTGTAACTTTTATTTGATTCATCTCGGATTTTTTTTAATTACAGTGATTTCGTTAATGGGATGGCAATTTTATGATTTTATGTGTCCATAAAATTTCCTGTTCTCACCAGCTCATAAGATGTTGTTTCCATTCGATGTTACCAGAAAAAGTTGATTTTGTACATGATAGACTTGGTGTTTGGGGAAAGAAATTCCTTCCCTACGTTGTTACAAGTCGGCCATATGATAAGTTGGTGAGAACAGGAAATTTTATGAATACATAAAATCATGAAATTGCCATCCCATAAACGGCTGTAATGAAGAAATCCAAGCTGAAATAAAGAAAAGTTACAAAAAAGAAAAAATGTAAGTCTTTGAATTAAAAAAACACATTTTATACTATATATGCTCTACACCTATAAAATGAATACGTTGAGCTCCACTCGAAATTAACGGTGATTCAGTTTTTATCATAACCGTCTCACCCGTTAAACGAAAACAGTATACATAAAAAATTAACTATATTTCAAAAGTAAACATTTATAAAAAGTTATAACAATTACTATATATATATATATATATATATATATATATATATATATATATATATATATATAATTTACACTGTGTGTGTTTGAGGAAAATTCACAACCTATATACCTAACGAATTTTTGATCTACAGGATTGAAACTTGGTATACAGAATATTCAGAAGTGTGGAAAAAATGTAATCGGTTTTCATCCGGAACAAAAGGGCTGCAAAGTGGTCCAATTTAAAAAAAAAAATGGTACATGGGTAACGTCGAATTTTTATATGTTTTCTAACTGTTTTCACGAATGCGCACACGTGTCACGCTCGTCCAATGGTTATCGTACTTGACTCAGTGTTTTTAGGTTTTGTTTTCGATCTCAGCTTGAGAATTTTTATTTATTTTTACTCACATGAAGTGAATGGCTTTTAAAATAACATAATACTCGCATGTATCCAGCTTCTGTATTAATTAAAATATAATCTTCATACGTAATTTATGATCGGGCAACGCCGGGCAGCCTACTAGTATATAGTAAATTTCCGATCATTAAAAACGGCCAAAAGCTATTGCATGTTGAATTGAAATGAGTAGTTTATGCCAAATTACTGGTTGAACAGGTTACATGTGTACTCGTTTTTGCATAAAATACTGATCTATATTGATCCTTAATAATCCCTCATTGTGCATTGAACGGATATAAAAATCGATAGCCCGCTGTACCATATCATAGCAAAGGTCCATACAAAATTTACCAGATTAGCGGAGTAGTTTCCAAAAATATCGGACAGACAAATGATGTTCAATTATAACCATTTTTTTTTCAAATCTTCAGTATTCGTAAGCAGCTGACGCCGAGGACTTTTTGTAAATCACTGCCGAACCAAAGTTATCGGGTCAATGATTATGTCGCATAGGAAGAGAAGAGATAGGGAGTTACGACAAGCATTTAAAAATGTGTTCATTTGCTTTAAATGCGAGGTGTTTTAGCCGTTTCTTTTTGGTTTTTATATAGATGGCTACTATTTATTTTTAACATTTTTAAATTTATTTCATGAAGTATTATTTTTGCGTTACTAAGATTAGTCTTACGTCGGAAGGGAGCAGTTATGGTGTTTTGGTGATACTGAAAAATTGCACTGCAATCTACATTGTGGATGCTATGGTTCTTAGATAAGTTTTGTATTGCAATGCCTCCCAACGGTATCAAAATCGATAATCAAATAAATCCGATTTAAAAAAAATAACATTCGGATTTCGACCAAAGTTAACACTGTTATACAGTCTAACATCACAAGTGAAGTAATATCGCTGCACAAACCGAAAGGTCCGATATATAATATCAACATTGGTTCCTTTGATAATACAGGAACACGTTCGCAATATGTTTCTGTTTAATGTATATCTGAACAATAATACTTGACTTTTGCATTCTAAACTTTTACTGAAACCATTATATAAAATCTCTATATATAAAGTAGTAGCGCTCGCGTGTGCGTATGTGGGTGTGCGTGTGTGCGTGTGTGTGTGCGTGTGTGTGTGTGTGTGTGAGTGTGTACAACTCTGCCACAAGTTTCGAAACCAGCATTACCTATGTGATTTTTTTTACATGGGCATCACCAATTATCAAGGCCAAGAAGCCACTCGAGGTTCAGGGTTAAAGAGTGTAAAGTAGAAATTGGACAATATAGTAATGGAAATTCGGTAAATTTGTTAACTTATGTGGAACGGCTTATCAAAAACTTCCTTACGTTAGACTTGAAGACAACCATATTGTAGTCAGTTGGAAAGCAGGAAAACGGAAGACAATTCAAAAGGCGCGCAGTTCTAAGAAAGAAGCTTTGTTCATGGAATCTACGTTTAGGTTTAGGCACAGATAAAGAGTGGGGGAAATTATTAATAGTGTTTTCTGCTATGATGATAATCCGCCTAGAGATGTTGCACACCATTTTTCAAGGTTAAGGTAAAATGCTAAGATCATAGCCTATGTATATACACTCGTCTACAGCCAACAAGATTAAATCGATCATGACTAAACCTGATATGATGATGGTCTTCGACCTAGCGATAGTACACACTGTTCTTCAATGCCAGGGTCAAATTTAAGGTTGAGACTTTGCTGTACACTCGGGTAAAGCAAAATCTCGCGCAAAGCATGGTTATCTGTGCTAGTATTATTTTCATAAAATCAAAAGTAGTTTCTCTACAGGGAAATGTAGCTTATAATTTATTATGGACTATGTCACTGAAGGGAGGCAGATGAAGCTTCCTTCTGATGCCCTACGGTGAGCCCTCAATCAAAGCAGACTAACGATCTTATTGATGATAATATAAAAATTAGATGTATAGAACATTCTTTGATCTTCAGTTTATGCGGGAAACATCGGGTGACACTGCTATTATATATATATATATATATATATATATATATATATATATTGAATGAATGACAAAATCTATATTCCAAATGGCGTAATGGAAACATATTCTAAGTTATTTAGAGATTCTCTTCCAATTATCGGATTTTTAAATTTTTTTTTACACGGTGATCACCAATTATCAAGGCCCGGAAGCCACTCAGGGATAAGGGTTATTGCAAGTACAGTACGTTAGTGTGGAGATTTAATGAAGTGTTTACTTAAGAGGGAGGTTCATTAGGAATTTGTTAACGTTGGACTTGAACATATCCAAGTTGTAGTCAGGTGGGAAGCAGGCAGACGGAACAGAGGTCCACAGGTCTGCAGTTCTAAGAAAGAAGCTTTGTTCATGGAATCTACGTTTTGATTTAGGCGTAGATAAAGA
Source organism: Euprymna scolopes (assembly GCF_053919585.1). NCBI lineage: Eukaryota > Metazoa > Mollusca > Cephalopoda > Sepiida > Sepiolidae > Euprymna > Euprymna scolopes. The sequence goes on along the minus strand of NC_136514.1, from coordinate 34,134,312 downwards.
GAGGGGAAACTTTTTCACAGTGGATTAAGCTAGAGGGGTGTTTTTCGTGAAGGATTTGCGAGGGGGGGCAGAGATTGGAGTTCAGACGAGCACCTGCCATGGAAATAACGATAAAACAAGGATAGGCTCGCAACGTCTCTTCTGTGGGAGAGAGGTTGCAGGGTAGAGAGAAGGGCATCTCCCACTAAGCCACGAAGTCTATTTTGTACTCTGTCAAGGCAGGATAGGCTGTTTTTAGCAGCTCCTGGCCAGATATGGCAGCAGTATTCCATCCTTGGACGTACTTGGCTTTTAAATAGATAGAGAATTGCATCAGTAGTGAGATATCTTCTGGAGCGGTAGAAGGATCCCACCATCTTTCCAGCGACCTTGGCAATAGTCTTGATGTACGTGTTCCATTTCAGATCAGGAGTAAAGGACAAACACAGAAGCTTGTCAAAACATAGGGCTTCTCCTAGACGAGAGCCATCCATTTCAATTGATGCCAGATGGGGATCAGAGCGTTGATGATGTAAGGCTAGGAGTTTAGTTTTAGATGCATTAAATGTAATCAGCCACATCTTCCCCCACTGAACCACGCACTCAAGATCAGAAGAGAGAGAATAAGAGAGAATTTGTCATTTACACCCGTTGATGTGTTGCCGTAGATGGTCGTGTCATCAGCATATATCTCAACGAATGATTTAAGTACGTGTTTAGGGAGATCATTGATGTAGATCAGGAAGAGAGTTGTGCCCACGATTAACCCTTGAGAGACTCCAGCATTAATACTGCATGCCTCTGGTTTTTGTCCATCAACCACTACTCTTATGAGCTAGTCGGAGAGTCGGAGATTCAATGATAGAGAAAACATTTCCAGTTATACCGTAGCTGGAAATCTTGTGAAGTAGGTCCTTATGCAATACCTTTTCGAAGGCCTTTGATATGTCAAGAGCAATTGCCCTAGAAAGAAAGCCTTTGTCAAGAGATTCATTAATCCTGTGAGATATAACGGTTAGAAAATCTGCGGTTGATCTTGCAGAGCGGAAACCATATTGTGTGTCACTAAGAAGGTTATTTCTGGTGAGGTGGTTGACTATTTCTCTATTTAATATGGACTCCAGCAACTTACTCGTAACACACAGGAGACTTATAGGCCTGTACTGAGAGGTAGATGACTTATCAACTGAACTCTTAAATACAGGGCATACTGATGAGGTTTTTCAGGGAGTCGAAAAGCACTTCTCCTTAAGGCAACGCTTTAACAGTTTCGTACATATAGGAGCAAGTTCTAGTTGAAGCTTTTTTAACACTATAATTGGGATGCCGTCAGGGCCAGTTGCTTTACTGGAATCAAGGTTCTTGTTAAGCTTGGCGACCTCACGCACAGATATTTGTATGTTACCTAGCGTTTGTGTGTTGTAGGAGGAAATACGGGGAGTTGATGGCCTTCGTCGAATGGGGTAGAATAAGCTGCAAAGTTCTCTGCAAATAGTCTGGCCATGTCTGATGCTGACGAGATGACCTCTGGTCCATTGATAATGGTTGGGATAAAACGCACACTTCTATTCAGGATCCTATTTGTTATTTACCAAAACTGGTGGGAACCAAGCCGCTGATCAGCTACTTTGGATTTAACAGACTGGGTATATAGCTCTCTTGCATTTTTTATTACTCTTTTACAGTGGTTGCTGGCGTTCCTGAAAGCAGCTTTTAATCATGTCAAAACGCACTTCATTTCATTTTGATGAATTGATTGTTGATATTTCTTATGATGAGTTAAGGACAAAATAGTTTCACTAAATGATATAATAATTAAGTGATTGATTTTGTGCTACGACACAGATACTGTCAAGAATTATAAATATCAACTGAATTAAAGGAATAAATTATAAGATGGTCAACATCATAAACTTTTGTATGTAGATATTTGTCATGCATTCACTATATCGCTCTGCATTTACATTGGGCTTCTTAAATAAGGATTGATATATATTATAAGGAAATAAAGTATACTGCAACAGAAGTATATATATATATATATATATACATTTTTATATATATGTATCTGTATGAATTTGTTTATGTCTGTGTATCTACATATTAATACAGAGTCAGCATTTTTTTTACTTGAATCTATATTTCGTACTTTGTGTCTCATTCCGCAATTATTTATATCTGTGTTTGTTTTACAAGTACTTCTTTCGCGGTGTACTCCGATGACCTTCTGCATTTAACGTAAACATGTTCGAGTCACCGACTAGCCACAGATTCGAACTTAAAGATTCCTAGATATCAGACTGTTTTTCTATTTGTTTGGTTTCTTACCTCAGGCCGTTTGTCTTTGGAATTCCCTCCGTACTGCCCGTTTCCTAAACCGCACTATAATGGAGAATATGAATGCATGCGAATAAACGTTTTGTTGCCCTCACACAGGTTGCTCCAAGCCAGTTAAATCTGGCTCATATAACAGTAATCCTTTATCATTAGCAGGGGTGTGCTTCTATTATATATTTATGGTTTACCATATATGGTTTACCATTTACATAGCTTAAGGATAAAATTCAGAAGGATTTGCAGTTGTTTTATGAGACAATGCTATGAAATGTTTAGGAAATATCATCAATTTGCACAAAACTTGGCAGATAGTTGCTTATATTTGACTCGAAAACAACCATATGGTAGTATGTATGGACATATTCCCGTTGTAATGTGTTTGACAGGTGAGATGTTTTGGAAAGAAACTTTGTTCTGGGAAGTCCCGTTTTATTTTTAGCATATAGAGAAAAGAAAGGGCGTTATTTTGCACTTGGTTGCAATATGATTCTATACTGAGAAAGTTTGCGGAGGGAAAGGGAAACAGAGCTTGAAGATGAGTCAATATCCTTTCATGGATATATTGTTAAGATCCTTCCTAGGCGGTTAGACACAACGCCCAATGTGGTTTGGAGATAAACTCATATTGGCGTACGTAGTTACCTAAGGGACTCCGTAAAATTTTACCAGTTTGCACACGTAGACCTAACACGTTGTACCAATGTACGTCGACAAAGGAACCAAAGAAAAATAATAACTCGTCTCCATTTTTTGTAACAAGTAAAATTATTTTCGGGTACATTTCCAAATAAAACTTGATCGTGCTCATCCTCTCTGACCGTTGTCCTCTCGAACGTTGTTTCAAACGTGATCTCGAACTTGCTCCCAGAGGGATTTTCTGTCTGTGCAAAAGTTCTTTTTTATAGTTTTTTTCTTTTTCCTTTTTTCTTTATCGTGACGTCATTTCGCACACGGATCGGTATTTGTATATGTGCGATCCCGCTTTGAACTAGTATGACGATTACTACTTCTTATGGAGAAGGTAAAACCTGGGCACTTAGACTTGCTGGAACTGAACATAACCCTAGTTTCTTTCGATAGAAACAAAGTCATTGTTCGACTGATTTGTATCACAGTTCTATGGGATAGCTAGAGTAGAGAGAGACTTGAAACGACCTTTGTGTTAAACGTGTGTTGTACAGAACAACTTTAAAGTAAAAACAAATAAAAATAGAGTTTAACCGACTTATGGACAGAACTTCTTAAAGAGATACAGGGACGGATCTAAAACGAATTGAAATGAGTTAACAGATTCTGTTGTATAGAGATATATTTTCCATTTAATTGAGAAGTAAAAAAAAATGAATAAATATCTAATTATTTCCATGTGATTGAAAATAGCTCGCTTGTAGACTTCTTCTGAAAATATTAAAATCGTAGAATTATTAAAATTATTTTTTTGTAATTATTCTTTAAAATTTATTAGAAAATAATTTTTTTTAAAATCCCTCAGCGCCAGGATTCCTATCTAGAAACAAATAGACGGATATCGTTCACGAATTTTCAAACAACATTCTTTTTTTTTTGTCTGTTTTTGTTAAGGTTATTTAAATAAAACAATTCTGGAAACGTTTAAAAATTGACAACCATGTTGACAAAAATGAAAAAGTAAAACAAAGTCAATGAAAAAAACAAAACAAAAAAAAAAACGTCAGAAACATTTATCAGTTAGTTTTGTTATCTCCAAGGAGAAGAATTATATGAGGAAATCGGTTGGAACTTTTGTTCTTGGTTTTTAGTAATTGGATTTCTGTAAACAAGTCTGAATTTTATTCTAGATTTATCTTTTCTAAAGAAACAACGATTAACATTGTCCAAGAATTGTTAGAGAGCACAACTCTCCGCCAACGTAAAATATTAGATATTTTACAGTTTAGCGTGTGTCTTCTTCACGTATCAATTCTTTCATTGCAGACATTGATGATCATGGCTCTCCAGTTATCTCTGGGGAGATCTATAGTCGTGTTTGCAGTGACTATGTTATAAGTTTTTTTTTTACATGGGGGTCGCCACTTATCAAGGCCCGGGGGCCACTCAAGGATAAGGGTTATTGCGTGTACAGTAATCAATGAGATAGTATTGTAGTAATCATTAGTATTGGGGGTTTTGATAGAGTGTCAAACTCCTGACAAACAACCCCCTTATTTACATAAGGGGGCGGTTTGTCAGGAGTTTGTTTATGTTGGACTTGAAGACGTCCAAGTTGTAGTCAGGTGGGAAAGAGGCAAGCGTCAGAAAATTCCACTGGCGTGCAGTTCTAAGAAAGAAGCTTTGCTCATGGAATCTACGTTTGGATTTAGTCACAAATAAAGAGTAGGGAAAATTATTGATAGTAGTTTCAGCCAGACGGGTGTTTCTCGTGAACGATTGGCGAGGGGGGGGATGAGAGGTTGGAGCTCAGACGAGCACTTGCCATGGAAATAACGATAAAACAAAGACAGGCTCGCAACGTCTCTTCTGTGGGAGAGAAGCTGCAGAGAAGAGAAAATGGCATTCCCCACTAAACCACGAAGTCTATTTTGTACTCTGTCAAGACAGGATAGGCTGTTTTTAGCAGCTTCTCCCCAGATGTGGCAACAGTACCCCATCCTTGGAAGTACTTGGCTTTTATACAGATAGAGAATTGCATCAGTAGTGAGATATCTTCTGGAGCGGTAGAAGGATCCCACCATTTTCCCAGCGTCCTTGACAACAGACCTGATGTACGTGTTCCATTTCAGATCAGGAGTGAATGTCAAACCCAGAAGCTTGTCAAAACATGGAGTCTCCCCAAAACGAGAGCCATCCATTTCAATTGATGCCAGATGGGGATCAGATCATTGATGATGTAAAGATAAAAGCTTGGTTTTGGCTGCATTAACAGTGACTAGTCACCTATTCCCCCACTGTACCACACGCTCAAGATCAGAAGAGAGAGAATCAGAGAGGATTTTGTCATTTACGGCCTTTGATGTGTTGCCGTAGATTGTCGTGTCATCAGCATAGATGTCAACGAATGATTTAAGTATGTGTTTTGGGAGATCATTGATGTAGATCAAGAAGAGGGTTGGGCCCAGAATGGACCCTTGAGGGACTCCAGCATTAATACTGTGGGCCTCTGATTTCTGCCCATCAACCACTACTCTTATGAACCTATTGGAGAGAAATGATTTAATGATTGAGAAAACCGTAGCCGGAAATCTTGTGAAGTTAGGTGGTTGACTACTTGTTTATTTAATATGGATTCGAATAACTTACTCATGACACACAGGAGACTTATTGGTCTGTACTGAGAGGGAGATGACTTTTCACCTGAATTCTTAAATACAGGACATACTGATGGAGTTTTCCAGGATGTTGGGAAGCACTTTTCCTTAAGGCAACGCTTAAACAGTTTTGTAAGTATGGGGGCAAATTCTGGTTGGAGCTTTTTCGACACTATAACTGGAATGCCGTCAGGGCCAGTTGCTTTACTGGAATCAAGGTTCTTGTTAAGCTTGGCAACCTCACACACAGATATTTGTATGTTACCTAGCGTTTGTGTGTTGTAGGAGGAAATATGGGGAGGTGATGGCTTTCGTCGCATAGGGTTAAATTTGCTGCAAAGTTAGTGGCAAATAGTTTGGCCTTGTCGCATGCTGACGAGATGACCTCTGGTCCATTGATAATGGTTGGGATAAAACACATACTTCTGTTCAAGATCCTGTTTGCTATTTGCCAGAACTGGTGGGAACCAAGCCGCTGCTAAGCTACTTTGGATTTGACGGACTGAGCATATAGCTCTCTTGCATTTTTTATTACTCTTTTACAGTGGTTGCTGGCAGTCCTGAAAGCAGCTTTAGTCTCAGTACATCTATTACTTTGGAAGCTATGGAAAAAGTGATTTCTGTGCGCGATGACAGCAGCATAATCAGGGGAGAACTATGGCTGGCTGTTATGTTTTAGTTGGAAGTTTTTGGATGGTATGAATCGGTCTATGCCTACAATTAACCATTCGGTCAGGTCTGATACTATAGAGGACACATCCTTTTTTAAACATGGAATGCAGAGATAGGTCAGATATGAATGTACGGAAGCTATCCCAGTTAGCCGTAGAGTATCGATATACAGTACAGTGGAGAGGTACGTCTGAAGACTTATTACATTTCATTTTTATCTTAACTGCTACAACAGGTATTCATTGATTAATGTGGTAATTGCTATTGTCAAATTTTTACAAGTATGTGGTTCATCTGAATTTCCGCAAATTTCTTGTTCTCTTTGCATACAGCAAAATCAAACAAGATAAAGTTACATGTAACAGAGTGCGGGCGCGCGTATGCAAAATGACATCATGGAAAGGAAAAAAAGAAGAATACAAAAAAGGAGAGGGCACGTTCGAGAAAACTATCACGTTAGAGACGTAGCCGACTTTTGAAGGCAAATTTAAGAAGACTGTTACGTGAGAGACGTCTCAGCCGTAACGAGAAGTCACGTGTGCTGGAAGAACAAGGAAATCAATTTCGTTGTTACATGAACAATTGAGTTCGAGAAATTCTTTGTCTTGGTCCCCTTTACAACGTATATCGCTACAACGTGTGGGTTCTGTCTTTAAACGTGTGTAACTTTACATAGATTACGCAGCGTTACGTAGTGTGCCTATGTTCACAATCCTCGATTAATTAGTTAAAGACGAATTTCTTCCATACGCATACAAACAAACAAACAAACAAACAAACATACCCATGCCAAACTTTATATATAAAGCTAAATAATAAGTATAGCATAGTTTTTCATCTAGAAGACAAATCTTTTCATTGTTTTTCGTAAATGAATATAAAAAGGCGACATTACGTCTGCAAACATGGTTTCTTTTTCGATAAATATAATTGTAGGTTTTCACTGTGAAATACTTCACAAGATGTTTTATCAGCTTAATCATTATATAAGTGGCAGGTCGTTGCACGAGTTTTTGACGGTTTGTAGAATGAGTATTTTAAACCATCGTAATTTATTTCATGAATATTGTTATTAGTTTAACATAGCACCATGAATTATTTTTTACTTTTACTTTCAGATTATTAAAATACTAGCAGTTCAGGCCGGCTTTGGTCGGGCCCTATATACTGTTCAAAACTTCATGTGGATATATGCATATATATATATATATATATATATATATATATATATATATATATACATATATATATATATACATATATATATATGGATAATTCTTGAAGTTATATTTTTGGATTTTACCGTCATTGTGTTATTTACCGTTCACTAGACTATCCATTCACGTGTAATCACCTTTTTCTTCACCCTATTCTCTCTGCTTCACGTTTTGTTATCAAGTATAGTCTTTGACTTACTTGCAGTTTCATCAAATATTTTTTCATGCAAAATCCGATCCCGCATTTTGCTAATTCCTACCCTCTGATGAGAAGGAAAGACCGCGGATTAAGAACTATCCACTTATCAAGTGTATCCTTTTCAGATTAAATATGTTTTAACTCTTTTTCAAAGTGTTTTTGAACATGTTTTATTAACTGTTTGCTCATATTATAAGCTCTATCTCCTATTTGGTTTTATTGAGCTTTTACATCTGGTTGAAATTACTTTATAAATATTAATTCTTTAATATTTATAATATACTTTAGTTTTACCGTCTTGGATAATTTTGGTAAATCTAATTGTAATTTTTTATTATATATGGTAAACAACTGATGATCCCTTGACAAATAAATTATTGGTACTATAGTATATTCGAGAGCGAGTTGATGCAGTGATTGCAGGTGATTAAATAACTTACTGACTAGATGGTTTTCTAACGAATGATAAAAATATTTTTTGTATAGTTTTAAAGGTTAAAAACTTCAAAGACTATATATATATATATATATATATATATATATATATATATATATATATATATATATATTACAAAGTTTGATTCATGCCCGGGTAACCTACATCTAAGATTTTATGTGTTTAGACGCAGAATTGACAGAAGAGTTTGCTAGAATCTGCAAAGGTCAACTATTTCAACTTTCACCTCTCGGCATCCAAACTTTCGCCCCAAAACTCATGCAAAAACTTGCTGCATGTCTAAATACCCTTTATGGAAAATTTTAAATGTTTACACCCAAAATTGGCAGGATAGTTTGCTAGAGACCGCAAAGGTAAAAACTGTTTCAACTTTGACCCCTTGGCTGGCAAATTCTTGGCGAGAACCGATTAAAACGCTTGCCATATGTCTGAATACACTTTATGTAAATTTTCAAATGTTTATACCAAAATTGGCTGCGTAATTTGGTAGAAACTGTAGAGGTCAACTTTTTAAAACTTTGACCCCAATTTTGACTTCTTAACATTTAATGTTTTGGACTCAAATACAATTTAAAATTTGGATCCATGTCCAATGAATCTACATTTTAAATTTCAAGTATTTAGACCCAAAATTAGCGGAGGAGATTGGTAGAGTTTTCAAAGGTTAAATCGTTGAACTCTGACCCCGTGACAGCTAAATTTCTGTCCAAAAACCAATTAACACGATTTTCTCAAATCTCAATACTGCTTCTGTCAAATCTTGAGTTCGTAGACTGAGAATTGACAGAGTAGTTTGGTCGGGAAATGTACATACACAGACACACACAGAGACAATTTCACTTGTATAGAAACATCGATCATTCATATTTCTCTGCAATATGCTCAATACCGTACTTTGGGGTAATTGCGCCAAGTCCGGGGTAATTACGCCAACTAGCTAAAAGAGCTTTTTGGCAACCACGCATATAAAGAGCACTTTTTTTTAGTTGGCGTAATTACCCCCGGATTTGACGCAATTACAATGTTGAGCCACAAACGACCTTCTTTAATCAACAGAAAGAAATCATCTTCTGCCATGATAATGCTTGTTACAATACAGCAGTACTGACTTAAGATATCTTATAGAAATTAGATTGGGAAATCTTGCCTCCTCCTGCATATTTTCCTGACAGTTTCCCCAGTGAATCACTTATTTTGAGGATTACAAAACCATTTAGATGGTCTTAGGTTGACATAACAAGAGGAGAGATTGAATATAATTTAGAGATGCATTTCTAAGCTTGTTAGAAGATTGGATCAAGTTATAGAGAGAAAAGTTGATTATTGTTACGAATAGAAATTTTCATGAACACAGAGATTTACATTTTCAAAATTAATTTTTGACTCGACAAAAACATTTCAACCGACCAAACAACTTTGTTATTTGGTGTGCGCATTTAAACACGTGTCGTTACGAACAGAACCAATTCTAGGCAAACATTTACGAAGTGCCTTAAATAAGCTTCCGGACTTTTTCGTATTGGCACTTTTAGTGATAAAACACGCGTGAAATTCTAGTCTCCTCGAAGTAATCTTCTACGGCTGCAATGCACTTGTTGTGCCGTCCTGACAACTTCTTAAAGGGTCACATGGAAATTTTCTTGTGTGAGGGAATTAATCAGCCTCATCACAGTTTTTTATCTCCTCGATTGTCTCCTAACGACAGCCGGTAACGTTTTCCTTTAGATTAGGGAATAACTAAAAGTCACAGGGAGCAAGATTGCATTTTTGAAATTCACCAGTTATGACAATCTCAAGACTACGTTGCAAAAATGCTTTCTATTCTTAACAATGATAGCAAATTCATCTGTTTAGGTTCCCTGGACTCCGATGACACTCCTTCAATTGAAACTAAGCTTCAAAATAAACTACTTCGATGGCATAAACTTTAATATTTATCTAAGGAAGTTTATAATAATATCCGACCGGTGGGCTCTCAACCCCCCAGGATGTACGGATTGCCTAAGGTACACAAAATTGATACTCCATTGAGACCAATTTCCTTTAGTTTCAACTATGTGATGTATCGCCAGTTCGACGGTATATCTATGGGATCTCCCCTTGGCCCAACTTTGGCCAATATTTTTGTGGGCTTTTTAGAACAGACGTTGTTTGACAAGTGCCCTAGACCAGCATTTTACATGCGTTATGTTGACGACACTTTTTCTTGTTTCGCAACGCATGATGAAGCTGTGTCCTTTTTCCACTTATTAAATAATCTACACCCTTCTCTCAAATTTACGGTGGGGGTGGAAAAAGATAACTCCCTTCCTTTACTTGATGTGTTAGTTTCTAAACGTGGGCTTTCCTTTATGAGATCTATTTATAGAAAACCCACTTTCACTGGTCTTTATCTCAGTTAGGATTCTTTTTCACCCACAACCAGGAAACTTAATCTTATTAGAAACTTAACCCATCGGGCACTTGCTATTTGTTCCCCACCTTTTATTGATGTGAAAATTGAAAACATTAAAAGGAGTTTTATTACGAATGGATATCCACCTCCATTAGTTAACTTTGTTATTAATAAAAAAATTCAATCCTTTTCTTAGCTACCAAAATACGGTCCATTTAGATTTCCGGTATACCTTAAGTTACCCTGGATTGGACCTGAAGGCCAACTTATTTGCGATAAGATTTCCTCTCTGGTGTCTTCTAATTTTGGTGCTCTATCGCTCCATATTGCTTTTTCCACAAAAAAACGCCTTTCCCTCATTTCGTAAGGATGTCTTGCCTATTTCTCAAACAAGTAATATTATTTATAAATTTCAATGTCGGTGTGGTGCCGTCTATATAGGCAAGACGACCCAGCGTCTTCAGGTCAGAATCGCCCAACATGTTCCCCGTTTCATCCGAGATCATCAACCTACCACCAGAAAATCTCAACTGATAGAATCGTCCATCGGCCAACACTTGGTCGATAAAAAGGAGTGCGGTCTTGTTTTCTCTCCGGAGTGTTTTTCTGTTTTGTACCGAGGACGCACAAAGTTCCACCTATCTGTCCTCAAAGCACTTGCCATCATTGCTAACCCCCCTACTTTGTGCAAGCAGAGAAACCTCCGGCTTCAATTAGAATTATTTGGGTAGTCAGGTTTTTTTTGGGTTTTTTTTTCTTAACCTCTTCTCCGCTCTTACTCCATACCACTTCCAAATATTCTAGAAAAATAATAATTTATGACTTATGACCCTTGAAAATGTTAGTCTGAACGAAAAGCGCTTTGGGTCTATTTTAACGATCGTTTTTTAATCGACTTATTTATTTTATTGAATTGTACATATAACTTGCCCCATTATATATTATTTTCTTTTCCTCACCCCGTATTCCATTTTTTAGTTGATTGAATTTACGCGATGGTTCACTTCTTTATAATTATTCTAAAATGTTGCCAATCGAATAAAGTTATATATATATATATATATATATATATATATATATATATATATATATAGTAATTTATAAAATATATATGGCGATTATCTACACTGAATATTCTGCGTTTCATCCAACTATAGGATTCGTCAGGCTTATATATATATATATATATATATATATATATATAATTCAAATTGTGTAATGAAATAAAATTAAAAGGTATTTGCAACTTCTCTTCCAATTTTCGGATTTTTTAATCATGTCCAAATGGATTTTATTTCCTTTGGTGGATTGATTGCTGCTATTTCCTCTGATGAGTTACAGGAAAAATAGATTCACTGATTGATATAATAATGAAGAGAATGATTTTGTGCTACGAAACAGATACTGTCACGAATTGTAAATGTCAACTGAATTAAAGGAATAAATTGCAAAATGGTAAAAATCATGAAATTTAGAATATAGACAGTTGTCATCTATTCATTATATGCTCTGCAATTACATTGGTCGTCTTTAATAAGGATGGGTATATGGTATATACATAAATGAAAATTTAAGTGAATCAAGAATATTACGCAGAGAAATATATATATATATATATATATATATATATATAGGGTGACCCTAAAAAACGGGCCCCCAACTATAATTAGGCCCCGTTTCTTAGTATTTTTCCAAATGAAATGAAACTTTGGTCATAACTAGTTTATTATATTCAAAACATCACATCAAACACTAGGGTCTTTGGCCTTTTTTCTCCGTTCTACAGCATTTAAAGACATTGTGTCTTATTCTTTCCAGCGTTTTTTTTGGGGGGGGTGTCACCCTGTATAAGAGCACTAGCCTGGCTGTCCAGCGTTGCTCGAGTGTTTGTAAGTGTGCGTTAAACAAGAAAGAAAAGTGGTAGTAGGCAGAAAGGCTCGAACGCGTGACACGAGGGCGGAAAAGAATGTGAAAGAAAATCTGACGTCTTACCACTATTCCATGACGTGAGCGGAAGCTGGGAGCGTTAAAATTAGGCAAAGTCAATCCAATCGATACCATGATGGCTCGCAAAAATCGAACTCTCCTTGTAGAAAACTGCCCAGTTGAGGGTGAAGGAATTAATATCTTGGACCAGTTTTTCGAGAGTTGTCGTCTGAGACGTTGCGCTTCAAAATGATACCAATCTTGTGAAGATCCATCGTCTCTGTCAGAAGTTTTAGGCATACATACATGCATACATATATGATGATTGCAAGGTCTTGTCAGACGAGTGCCACTCCCCTCAGACATTTAAAATCCATGAGCCCAAATGTCTGAGGGAGTATCTATACAAATATGATGTTACAGAGTCTTAGCTTTGTACGACAGCTAAGTCTTTCTCTCGGTTCAAAATGTTGAGACCAAGCAACAAGCAAGAGCAAGATAGCCAGCAACAAATTAAACTGCAGACCAGCTTAATGCGGGTTCTGGTCTTCCGCTTTATGGTTTTTTAAATCAGAGATTTGCTTCTCCTAGAAAGGTTGCCTTCACCACGGTTTACGGGAGCCCTCTCTACCCCAATACACATATACACACACACATAAATATACACGGTGCTAGTTGGCCGTTGACCCAGAAAAAAGAGTTCATTCGCCCTTTGGAAGGTCTTGTTGTTAATCCTCCAGGGAGACTAGCCGCCCTCCTCACCAAACAAGTCTGGTGGGGGAACCAGTTTAGTCGCCGGTGACCCGACCATGAGGCAGGTAGTACTGGGTTACATGGTACCAGTAGCATATGACATGTATGTATGTATATATGCATACATATATACATACATGTATACATACATGCATATATACATACATACATACATTAAAACAGAGGTGAGATTTATATTATACATGGCGTTATTTCAAGGCCGATTTATGGTGAAAAAACAGCCGGTTACTTTTTAACATTTATATGAAGGTGGCGGTTATTCAGTGGTGAACGAAACTGACTGACAGAACTGAATGTCCAAAGTCCGAATTCAGTCTCCTCTAAAATATCCATTATCACTTTAGATGTTGGCAACTGTCACGTGTTTCTAAGCAGTAATTACTTGGACACTTTTTTATAAATGATTCTGACTAGAAAAATATCGGGGAAACCAATGCAACTATTAATAGAATCTTCGAATTCATACCGTATGATGACGATAACTATTCGCATGTAGAAACGTGGCATTATGCCAAAACGGTTTATAGTAAATATGAGCATTTTTTGCATAACCTTAAAAGAGAGCCACACTGAAACATTATTTTCACAGCAATTTATTATTTAAGAATATACCATTTCTCTTCAACTTTCACACATGGGTATATATATATATATATATATATATATATATATATATATATATATATATATATATATATATATATGAACAAATGATTAATAAAACATGTTAAAATACATCTTGAAAAAGAGTTAAAAACATATTTAATTTTAAAAAAGGAAGCACAAGATAAGTAGATAGTCCTTAATCCGCGGAGTTTCGAAGAAATACTCTCCTTCTCATCAGAGGACAGGAATTAGCAAAATGCGGGATCGGATTTTGCATATAAAAGTATTCAATGAAACAACAAGTAAGTCACTGATATTACTTGGTTAAAAAAAAGGGTGAGGTAAGGGGAATAGGTGGTAAAAGAAAAATGATAAAAAGATTTCACATGAATGGATAGTCCGGTGAAGGGTAAAAAATCCAAGAATGGAAAAATCCAAAACGGTAGAATTTAAAATTTCCAATCCAATGGGTAAATTCCAAATGATCCAAAAGGCAGAGTTCCTTGGAAAAAAATCGCAAATGTAATGAATTCCAAATCATTAAAAGAAAAAGCACTGGATAGAATATTTAAAACACGTCTGTCAAGGCTGGAGGAATCAAGTAAATTATATATATATATATATGTATATATATATATATATATATATATATATATATATATATATATATATATATATATATATATATATGAACACATGTTATTTTCTTAATAAAAGTTGATGTCAAAAACGGCATTTTTTTCATAACTCCCCAACATAACGGAGAGTATTCGGACGAATCCAAAGAAATAGTACCCCTCGATGTAACCACCCCCGACAAGCCAGAAAAGCAGCACAATCCCACCCTTGCATTATGGAGATTCCTAGATGCCGTAAAGGCTCCTACTAAAATAGCATCTCTTCTCAAACTGCTAAACTTTGGAATTCAGTACCTGGCTCCTGTCTACTTGACTGTAATGGCATGCAAACGTTCTAGTGTAATGCGAACAGACATCTTGCTGCCTAACTTTATACATAGTGTTCCGGCAAATCTGGTCCCAAATATTAGCCCCTTACGACTTTGTGGCACTGTGCTTTGTTTGGGGTGAATGAACGGTAAAAAAAAAACAACAAAAAAAAAGGTTTGGCATTATATTCAGAACGGTTTATGATAGAAGCGAATTATTTCTCTTCAACTTTCATATATATATATATATATATATATATATATATATATATGTGTGTGTGTGTGTGTGTGTGTGTGTATTACAATAGAAAAATACGAGCACGAAAAGTAATACGCTTAAGCCTAAACATGGAAAAGTAAAAGACTAGTTGTTAAAACTAGAAAAGAAAAGGACAAGATATTCTAGTAAAAATATAATAAATGTATTACTTAAAATATTGCAGCATTAAAAATTGATTATATAATCTTATAAATTGAGTTAAAAAAAATCTTAATGGTTCAATATCTTAAGTTATAAATTTATTATATTTTTTACTAGAATATCTTGTACTTTTTTTCCAGTTTTAACCACTAGTACTTTACCATGTTTAAGCTGAACCATATTACTTTTCATACTCGTATTTGTCTATTGTAATCTATGATTTCTCCAGGCTTCTAATGAATTCACTTGTTCTTTGTTTAATTTCAGTCTTATTTTTTGCCCCCAAAAACATAACATACACATATGTAATAAAAATGTACGGCACTCGTCTGCTTTCAATAAAATCCCCCCAATTATCTCCTTTTCATTCTTTCAATCTGTTTGTTTCACTTGTTACTTATCTTTTCGCAAGAGCGATGAATTGGTAGCAGCAGTAGTCGCTGTAGTGGCATGTGTGCTATGGAGACCAGTCATAAAAACATCGCTCACCTCCTAACGTTTTTTTTTTTACGATTTTGAACATCAGTAAATTCATCATAACTTTTGTTTTACCGGACGCAGATTACTTTTTTTTCCACAATATAGGTGAAAAAGTGATCTATAAACTGTAATAGTTGCTTATAGTTAGGTCCAAAAATGAGTGAGCGGTGAAGCTTTAAAGACGTTCTAAACGGCTAAAACTGCCACTTGACCATATAATAAAACACTACCGTGTTTGAATTATATATATATATATATATATATATATATATATATATATATATATATATATACTAGCAGTTCGACCCGGCTTTGCTCGGGCTCTATGCACTGTTCATAACTTTATGTGTGTATATATATATATATATATATATATATATATATATATATATACTAAAAAGTGTGCATATGTACGATAATGCCTTTCTATATAATAGACTTCCTTAATGATAAAAGTTCGTAGAGATTGCAGAAGTACAAAATTATTAAACTTTGACCCCAATTATGACCCCTTCGCATTTATTGTTTTGGGCTCAAATCAAATTACAAAGGTAGATCCACGTCCAAGTAACCTATATCTAAAATTTCAAGTATTTAGACCCAAAATTGTCGGAGGAGTTTGGTAGAGTTTTAAAAGGTCAAATCGTTGAACTTTGACCCCTTAACGGCAAAATTTATGGCCTAATCACGATTAAAAAGATTTTTTCAAATCACAAAACCCCGTATGTTAACTTTCGAGTCTGTAGACCAAATATTGACAGAGTTATTTGGTAGGGAAATGTATACAAACAGACACACAGACATTTTAACGTTTATAGATATATAGATTGGTATAGAATATTATATAAATAATAGTTTATCGTAAAAATATGAATTTATTTTTATAATTCGGCAACGTCCCCATATGGGAATATGTTATTATCAAGACAGTTTTAAAGTATAGACATTCAATTTTTTTATAACCCGTCAACGTCTCGATGTGGGTGCATGTTTAAAAGATATCTGAGTATGACACGTTGTGCATTTCGTGTCTTGCACACAAATGAAGCACATTTAAAATAACATCTTTGAACTCAAGTGGGATTTTAAATATGCCATATAAAATGTTAAGAACAAATAATTCTGGGAAAAGAAAACGACGAATATTTATCATATTTTTTTTTTGGGGGGGGGGTATCTCCAAGGGAATTATTCTTGGAACAAATGAATTTAGTTTTCGTCTTCCGACAAAATGTTCTCTCTAAATACGTTTCGATTTAATTTTGGATTTTTACGTTCAGTAAAATAAGAATAAATACTATTATAATAAAAAAATATATTTCTAGGAGCACTTGAAGAACACGGACATCCGCCAAAGCTCAACAATAATATTCCTTCAGAAACAAAAAATTGAACGAATCAGAGCGAATTCTTTTCTTAGAATTTCTTTATCATTGCTCTACGCACATTTTTATTTACTTTAGATGGATCGCCGCTCATCAAGACCAGGAAGCCACCTGAGGATAGGGATAACGAGATCATTTACAATATCGTCTAATTGTCAATGAGTCGTATGGACATAATTTGATGTAGTTCTTATTATTAGACTTAAACTCGATAATGTTGTAGACGGTTAGGAAGCATACCTGTTGTATTGTTTCATAATATTTTTAATTTTTCATCAACCGAACTTTATTCATGTTAGTTCCGTGCGGTTTCTATATATGCAGAGAGAAATTAAATCTCTTTGTTGCTGTTGTTGTAGCTAGATGAGTTCTTCCTGTCAATGCTTTACAATGTCTACAGGGACTTGAGATCAGTCATATAGTGCTACCAGTATAGGCTGTCTGAAGATATTGGCTCCCTGATACGAAATGCACTTTACATTGATGTTTTTTTGTTTTTCTACTTCCTTTGCAAATACTAGAGTAGTTCATGTCGTTATGTATGCATTTTTATGTGTACAGCTAAACGTATCACAAATCTACTAATTGAGGGTCACTGATTAATGTCACTGACAACGAAATTGGCGAAATGGCCACGCCCCTTTTTTAGCGAAATACGAACAGCCACCAGCATTGCATCTCTGAAACTAGGTGGCTATGTAAACACTCAAAATGTCCGGAATTGCCACATTATTTTATTTATTTTTTTATTTTTTTATTCAATTTTTACCCCAAACAAGGCACGGTGCCACTTTGAAGCAAGGGGCTACTATCAGGGACTTAATTAGCAGGGTCATTATGAAGGGAGATGAGGAGAAAGATGTTTGTTAACATTACACTTGAACTTCTGCATATCAGTGCAGTTGGGAAAGCAGAATCCCGGAAGGGAGTTCCAAAGACCCGCAGTTCTGGGGAAGAAACTATTGGAGTAAAAGGCTTTCTTGCATCTAGGGATCTCTACTGTAAAGGGATGAGACTTAGTAGCTTGTCGGGTTTGTCGGGCGTAGTTACGTCGGAGAGGTACAAGTGTTTGCAATTCGTCAGAGCATTCACCATTAAAGTATTTGTAGAACAGGCAGAGGGATGCAACATCTCGTCGATGGGACAGAGGCTGAAGCCTAGATGACAGTTCAGGACCTATCAGGTTGGCGACTCTCTTTTGAACCCTGTCCAGGAGCGAGAGACAAGCAGCAGATGCACCAGCCCAGATATGACAACAGTACTCCATACATGGGCGAATGGTGGCCTTATAGAGGTATAGGATACTGTCAGGCGTAATTAGTTTTCTAGCACGGTAGAGGGAGCCAACCTTCCTTGCAGCAGCCTTGGCAATGCTCTCAATGTATCTATTCCAGTTCATATTCCCTGTAAACGTTAGAGGAGTTTAAAAGAAGTACTTTCAGGCAATGTGTTCTTGGTCATTGCTATTGATGGTAGGGGGGCTCAGTAATTGTTCTGCTGTCATGCTCCCCTACTCATATTAATTACCTTCCATATTTGGGGGGGGAACAATAACTAATTATACGTGCCTATTTACTTGTCTCCGCACGAAGTAAGGTGTTTTTAAATTTGGTAAAATCCAGCTTCACAAAACGTGGATCCTGGATTAGAAGAATAATAAAACATCACTAAGGACAGAGTAGCATCAAAACATATGCTACCCTTTGATCCAAGACAAAAAGCGAAGGGTTTGAAATATGTACTAAAAACATAATCGACCAGAGGAAGCATGCGTTTGCTAACTTTAATAATGACTGTAAAAAAATAACTAATCCCAATGGCTTCAATATCGTTCAAAACAAACAATATATCCGCCTGACAAAACACATCAATCCGATTACGTTACTAATGTTTTCCACGTACATGTGTTTATGGACAAATATCGAAATGCCCGTCGACTTTTCGAAAGTCCGATTCGCACGTGCGTGTTTCGCTGCTTATAAAGAATTCGGAGTCGATTGTCTGTCTCTTCGTTGGAAATTCCAAATGATCGGTATACGCTAATCGACTTGACGACTTGCTATTCGTGGTTTCGTGTTGTTAACAGGTGAAATTGGACGCCCCGGGGTCAATAAAACAAAAAGACCGGAAACTACTAAACATCCGACGTCCTGTATTTGCATTGTTCAACTAAACTAACGTTTATTGACGGATTCGCGTGTATGGCTTACTCGAGACTGTCTAGTACTACTACTGCTACCGCCACTACCACCATCACTAATTCTACTTTTACTAGAGCGAATACTACTACTATAATTGCTACTAATAAGTATATAAAAAACGCACATGCATAAATTAATTGAAACTAGGAAACCTCTACAGCAGTATAATAATCTTTAAGTATTCAGTCTACGGTTTCTAAGGAAAGCCGTGAATTAATTTAATTTCACAATTGCTGTGATGAGGATTGATAATTTATATTATTCGGATTTGTCGACGACTATTTTTTTCTTGAGTATTATTCGCACAACGTTGCAGCCGATTTAAACTCTCACCTTCTTCAGGTGGATCTTGCTGAACCCGAACATTTTTTTGTCAGACTAAAGAATCTTCCTGTCGAATTTGGGAATCGTCCTATCGAATTTGGGAATCGTCCTGTCGAATTTGGGATTCTTTCTTAGGTCCTTAGCTAAACGGATAAAGTGCTTGGTAAAATGCAGTTGTAAGTGATACTCTTCTGGTGATTGGAGGTCCAGTCCTAAATGTCGGCGATGCAAAGAATACAATTGCGAATTGCTTCAGGTTTCTACGCAGTCATCGATGACGCAATGAGAGCATGCTTTTCCCGTGGACTAAATAAAATGTTCCGTTCGTAATTCCCTGCAGATTGCGGAGTTAGATCGTAAGATTCTGGAGTTCAGCAAGATACACCTGGAAAATGGTCGAAGGTTACATCGGTCGAAACGCTGTGAAAATAGCATCAAGACAAGAACAGTTGTGCTAGTAATCGCCCAAAATGCGGTGTTTTTGTTTTGTTTTGTTTTTTGTTTTTTGTTACATGGGGTCACCACTTATCAAGGCCCGTTGCATAAGAATCTTTGATACTTTCAATACCCTATCTCTTTATTTTCATTTAACATAGATTACGTCAGCATCATACTTTGAACACAGCGCATTGTGTTGTATTTTGGATCCGAAGACAATCCCAGCACTAAGCAAGTGGGGTTTTCAATTAATGTATATTAAAAATTCCGGAAAATAAGTGTTTATTGATCCAGCTTTTGTACGAGGATCATTACTATTTTTAACCCATCTAAACGAACTTAACTAAAACGTTGAAGAGCTACGAAGACAGGACTAGTACCATTAAAATAAGCAAGATTTTGTGCCTCAGAATTTATTTTATACATATTCACCGTTATTATCGGTGCACTTTAGCCAGTCGGTGCTTCGATTGTAAAATCCGCTGCGCACATTGTCACTCACATCTATTTCGTCACTCTGAAATCGAAGAACCCATCTCCTAACTGTATTGACAGCAACTACATTGGTTTTGCAAACTTTCAATAGGCACTGGTGAATGTTGATTGGTTCAATTTTTTCTGCCTGTAGAAATTCAATGACGCATCTCCGCTACTGACGCAGGTCTATTCAGAGATGTGTTTTTTAGAGTCTCACATCTCCAATATCTACAACGGAGACATCAAGCTTTCAGGTTATGAATGCATAAGTTCTGGCATCTTTACAATACAATAATAATAATAATAATAATAATAATAATAATAATAATAATAATAATAATGGTTTCAAAGGTTGTCACGACCGAGGGTGGTAGTGGAATACATTCTCTCTTCCTAAAAATTACCCTCCAGATGTGCGTCTCAGATAGCCTCTAACAACAAAGTCCAGTTTCTTACCTTCTTTTATGGTTTAGCTAATAACCCCAGCGAAACTGTTTACACTAACGGAAAGAAGGGGCCAAGGATGTCAACTGGCGCCAGTCATTTCAGCAGTTGGGTCTCGTCAATTTTCGATTATAGCTTGCCTAGGAGAAGGTAACTCTGATTCAGAATCTTCGCTGTATTGCAAGATAACCCCATTAGGGGAAAGGCTAAAGGAGTGAATACCGGCAGAAAATCCAGAGATGCAGTCCCTAAGGCGGCTTGCCTGTATATTGTCATGCCGTTAGAGCCAAGCTGTATCAATTCCATTTCCCTTGGATCCTCTGGTTTCGTGGAGAAGGCGGGACTGTTACACAGGTAATACCTATCCTCCCATATAACTCTTCCCAGGCTATATAACTCCACTACTAAACTATCGTCTCCCAAGACAGACGGTTGCCAATGGCAACGATCGTGATGATGGTATTAGTAGATGTAATAATGGTAATGATGATAATGGTAGTTATGATGTTCGTAGTAATGATAGTGGTGATAATAATACTCAAGCGAAGATATAGTCTTGCATTGTGGGTAGAAAGTGCTCTGAGTTTGGGCCGACAGTCTTTCTAAAGTTTGTATTTTGATAAAAAATACTGGTTGGCTACAACCGTAAAACACAAACCCCGTGGTAGGTAAATGTCAGCTTGACATTCATCGTGGCTAATCAGGTTCTACATGCAGTTAAAGCGCTCTTCAACCTTTGTTGCAGTCACCTAGAGATGCTGTCTCGATAAAAATACAGACGAACGAACGTCTACAAATACAAATCGTTATGATGATGACTACCAATACAAATGAATTGAAACTGGGGAGGACTGCACCTATCGTGAAGCGCTCCGAGCCCTCATCCTCAGAGCTTCAAACGGGCAGCATTCTGTCTTTGGAGTATTGAGTTTTCCTAAGTAAAAGGAATTTACTTCACTGGTAGGAAATCGGTGAAAATGTGAGTTGGTCTGAAAAGAAGTCGGAACAACGAGGGACACAATTATGCAGTGGAATGTGAACTGAAGGCAGAATTGTGTTGTCGCACAAAAAGGATTGGAAATGTGACGCTGAGGTACTGGAAAGAAAGAGATTTTTTGTAAATGACGGGAAATAAGCTAATTAATCGGATAAGAATAATACTTGGATGAGAATGGTTTACGTCAGTAAGAATAGCATCGATCAAAAGGATAGTAAACAGCCAATCATACAGTCTTGCTCGAATCTGGTTCCGTTTAACATATCTTCAAGTCCAGCATAAACAAATTCCTGATGAATCGCTCCCTTAAGTAAGACACTTTATAAAATCTCCAATACTAACGATTACTACGATACTATCCCATTGATTACTGTACACGCAATAACGCTTATCCCCGATTGGTTTCCGGGCCTAGATAAGTGGTGACCACTATGTAAAAACAAAAACACTTCCACAGAGTGTCTCAAATGGGCTAAGAGAAAGAAGTAGAAATTATAGTGACAGTACAGATTACAATACGATAATTAACACATATAAAAAGAAACGATGTACAATTAAGGGATGCAGTATGTGGATTATCATGGGATGTGTCCAACACGAATAGCGAGGACAATTTGAGACAATCGCAAAAAGAAACGCTTCAAATGAAATTAGGTTCGATAATAAGATTTAACACGCGACCGAAACAGAGTTTTAGTAGGTGGATACGGTGATAAAAACACACTTATATAATAGGATT
>NC_136514.1:34066614-34106614 GCF_053919585.1 Euprymna scolopes | reverse complement strand
ACAATTCAGTAAAATAAATCGATTAAAAACAAGATCGTTATAATACACCCGAAGCGCTTTTCGTTCAGACTAACTTTTCAAGGGTATAAGTCTGAAAATTATATTTTTTAGAATATTTGGTAGTGGATTGGAGTAAGAGCGGAGAGGAGGTTAAAAAAAACCGTGACAACCCAAATAATTATAATTGAAGCCGGAGGTTTCTCTGCTTGCACAAAGTAGGGGAACTGGAAATGATGGCAAGTGCTTCGAGGACAGACAGGTGGAACTTTGTACGTCCTCGGTACAAAGCAGAAAAACACTCCGGAGAAAATGCATACATATATAAAACAAATAAATGAAAAAAATTATATTCAAAGTTTCATGATCTTGACCATCGTACAATATATTCCTTGAAGTATATGGGCATTCAAAATACTTGTCTTTTATTCCTTACTAGTCTGGGTTCCCAGCGTTGCCCGGGTGTTTGGAGGTGTGTGTTGAACAAAAAATAAAATAAAGTAGTAGTAGGCAGGCAGGCTCGAACCCGTACCGTGAAGGAGGAAAAGGACTTAAAAACGTGACATCTTTTCCGTTGCGTTCATCGGTAAACCAGAAGTGGCGAAAATTTAAATGATGGCTAGTCAATCTAAAAGATGGGATGACTTTCGAAAATAACGGTGAAAAAAAGCGACCCCTCCGTGTAGAAAAGCACCCAGAATAGGGTGAAGGAATTGATGTTTTAGTTAATTCTTCAATATCTGTCGTCTGAAGTGTCTAGCACCAAAACAATACCAATCTTGGGAAAATCTGTCACATCTGTCGAAAATTTTAGGCAGACATACAAACATACATATATACATTGAAACAGACAGATGAGATTTATATTATAGATATGCTATATAATTACATTGAATTTCATAAATTATAAATTGGTATGCATAAAAGGTGAAATAATGTACAAACATATATTTACACACACACACACACACACACACACACACATATATATATATATATATATATATATATATATATATATATATATATATATGTATAAATTAATAGAGATCCACTCCATGTAAGCATAGTGGAAAAAAAAATCCAAAACATGCCGGTTAAAAGATCAGACTCGTGCATGTTTTTTTGTTTTTTTTTTCGAAATAAATATATATTTATTAAAAGATGTTTTCGGTTTATAAAAAAGCTTTCCTCAAGAAAGTTTAGAGATTACTTTTATTCTGACTTGCCATGATGGCGTTTCACACAATCGGTAGTTGTCGAAGATAGAGGTTGTATCGTTCAGTTCAGTATCTTAGCGCTTGATAATGAGCACATTTATTAAAATTAATAGAAATCCACAATGCAAAATGTAATCCAATACATGACGGTTAAACATAATAAACATGCAGTATTTTTATTTTTTGAAAAAAGTATTTATTTCTTTAAAATTTTTCATATATATATATATATATATATATATATATATATATATATATATATGTATATATAAATATATAAAATCTTACCCTTATATATATATATATATATATATATAATCTTACCCTTCAGCATACTATCCATTCACGTGAAATCACCTTTTCCTTCATCATATTCCCTTTGCTTCGCTATTTGTTACTAAGTAAGATCTATGACTTACTTGTAGTTCCATTAAATACTTTTGCAAGCAAAATCCGATCCCGCATTTTGCTAAATCCTACCCTCTGATGAGAAGGAAAGTATTTCTTCGAAACTCCGCGGATTAAAGACTATCCACTCATGTTGTGCTTCCTTTTTAAAATTAAATGTGTTTTTAACTCTTTTTCAATTTGTTTTTGAACCTGTTTTATTAACTACTTGCACTATATATATATATATATATATATATATATATTTCTGTGTGTGTGTGTGTGTGTGTGTGTGTGTGCGCGCGCATTTGTGTCTGAATAGTACAGAATAGTGAAAAATGAACTAAATTGGATAATTCTACCAATCTGGTAGATATTTCAATCCTCTACCTCTATAAAAGTCAAGTACGCCATACGATTGACTACTGTTTTGACGCATCTAGGCAGAGACTTCTCAGAGAAATTCATCTTGCATTGACAGAGTTCAAAATCGTCTAGTAGGTGAAACCGTTTCTCTTGCCAGCAACCTTTTTACCACGAAAGAATCGTTTGTCAGTCTTTATATTTTAGGCAAATGTTCATGTGAGCTTTACTCCATGGTCCCCGCTTGCCAAACTTTTACATAAATCAGCCACAATCCATGATTTCCCCTCCCCTCTATCTGTACCTAAATCTAAACACCGATTACATGAACAAAAGCTTTCTTAGAACTGCTTGCCATGGAAATCTGTTTCTCTAGCCGGCTTTACAGTTGATTGCGATATGGATATCTTCAAGTCTAATGTAAACAAGTTCTTGTTGAGCCGTCTCCTTATGTAATCAAATTATACCCAATCTCCACCATTAATGATTACTACGTTCTGATGACCGCCGTACACCCATTAACTGTTATCCTCGAATATTTTTCGGGTCTTGATAAATGGCGACTCCCTTGTAAAAGAAACAAAGCACTGATATTAATCCACAATTATTTATTTATTTATTGTAAATAAAGCAATATCCGTAAATATGAAACCTATTGAAAATATTACAATAGAAAAATGCGAGCATGAAAAGTGATATGGTTAAGCTTAAACATGGAAAAGTAAAGAACTAGTTGCTAAAACTGGAAAAGAAAAGGACAAGATATTCTAGTAAAAAATATAATATATTTATAACTTAAAAATTGCAGACTATCAATTTATAACCTTATATAATCAATTCTTAATGCTGCAATATTTTAACTTATCAATTTATTATATCTTTTACTAGAATATATTGTCCTTTCCTTTTTACTGTTTTAACAACTAGTCCTTTACTTTTCCATGTTTAAGCTTAACCATATTACTTTTCATGATCGAATTTTTCTATTGCAATTCATGATTTTTCCAGGCTTCCAATAAATTCACTTGTTCTTTGTTTAATTTCAGTCTTATTTTTTACCCTCATATACATAACATACACATATGTAATAAAAATATACGGCACTCGTCTGCTTTCACTAAAATCCCCTCCAATTATCTCCCTTTCATTCTTTCATTTTCCCTGTTTCACTTGTTACTTATCTTTTCGCTAGAGCGGTAAATTGGTAGAAACAGTAGTCGCTGAAACGACATGGTTGCCGTGGAAACCAGTCATAAAAAATGTCGCTCACCTCCTTATTTTGAATACCAAGTAAATTCATCATAACTTTTGTTTTACTGAACGAAAATTGGAAAGACTATTTTCACAATATAGCTTAAAAGATTTTTCTATAAACTGTAATAAGTTTTTAAAATTTAGTCTAAAAATGAGTGATCGGTAAAGCTTTAAAGCAGTTGCAAATGACAAACACTGCCATTTAACCATGTCTTCAAACACTACCATGTTTGAATGATAAATCAAACCCAAGTTGTTGGAAATGTTTTGAATTTCGGGAGAAAAAAATTTCCTCCTTCATACCAAGAAAACCAAGTGTAGTAGTAGTAGTAGTATTTAGTATAAAATTTACATTATTTTCCTCTGTGTTCGCATACATTTTGCTAGTAATTTATATCAATTTTAATATTTTAATAAATAGACGTAGTAGATAAATTACACTTTTAAATTAGAGGTTGAAACGATAAAATTGTCACCCGAACAAAAAAAAGAAAACATGGTTCTATTACCGTTTGATAAAAACCGGTTTTACTTTTTCTTTCTTGCAGACCATCTACTAGTTGGCCAGTTGTGTACAAATCCAAAGAGCGATAAGAGCTTCTATGATACCTGAAAGTGACACCATATTAAACGAGCGAGATCAGAGATGCGCTGCTGTATAATTCATGCTCTCTACCGATCCAGTTTATTATAGCAGGCCCATTGCCAGCACACTCAAAATGCAATTCCGCGCGGTTCAACGATTAAAGGAACAGCTCAATCCATCGGACGACCCACGGTTATGGTCATGATGTGATTTAAAGTGAGGGCCACATCATGCCACCTCACATCTAGTAAGACGGCTTGATAGTCACCACCTAAAAGTAACTGGATGTGCTAAAGAGCGTGGTGCAATTAGGTGGCCGCTGGCAAACTCGGTGTGTGGCATCAAGACAGACGTGGCTTCAGAAGTAGTGCAACGACTTTGTACTCTTTCTCACTGGACTCCTGCTTCCCCGACCTGAAGCCGCTAGACTATATTTGGTCATACGCTGAGAATATCACATGAATGACTTCCCACAACACTAAAGTCAGCATGATCGTTGCCATCTGCCGAGTATTCACTGAGCTCCCGCCGGCACTCGTGGAAAGGCATGCTTCCATTTCCGGAACTGTATCGAGGCGCTAATTGAGACTGAACGTGCCACATTTAATAGATGTCAACTCTACTACATAATCAAGTTACCTCAATTAACTTTTTCAATAAAAATTTTAAAATAAGGCTATTGTGTTGTTGTCTTTTAGGCGACAATTTTATCATTGTGCCTTGTTAAAAAAAAAAAAAAAAAAATTAAAAACCTCGTTTAGATTATTTGGCTGATATTAATGTTATATTTCTATTTTGGTAACCAGACAGTATGGTTAACATCCGATAAATCCAAAACATAACATAACATAATATACAACAAATAAATATTATGAAACATAAGTTTCACATTTCAGAAACAATTTGCAGGGTTTTCCACAATTGTTTCTTGTTAGGTTTCGAGTCTCGTATAACTTGAACAAACAATTGTTAAACACGTGCCGTCATAAATTTCCAGACACTGCATTTAATTTTAAAATAAAATTTTAGTAAGTTTATAATATACAGATCGGTGGAAAATTATTTTTTATGTGTTTAGGGACACTTATTAGTCTTCATTTTCGTATTTTTTGTAAAATATGCTTGATTGAAAACTTTAATGAAGACCTGATGATGACCATCAAATATTGTTTTTGTGAAACAATTACAAAATCCTATATTGCAATAAAAACACAATAAAACTGTTTCAGAACTTTAAAACTATGCAGGTCTGTAATAGGTCTGTAATATATATTAATAACTATTAATAAACATGCCGGTAATATATGTTAATATTTATTAATAAACAGTGATATTTACAACTAGAAATGAAATAGGACCTTTTCGCGTGCTACAAAAAATAATCCTGTGTTTTTCTCTCTTACTTTTTCTCTCTGTACTGCTCTAACCAAGTATGCCGACCTGTTCCACAAATCCCAAAACCTCAACATAAAATATCTCCAGAATAAAAACTCGAATAAACCTAGAACCCCATCTTCCAACGTAGACCCCTACTACCAGGTCTCCTTCTCCAACTTCAGGGGTCTACGTTCCAACCTTCAAGAGGTTGAAACCCAATTACAGGAGACGAAACCGGACATATTGTTTCTAAGCGAAACTGGAATAGGGCCGATCAATTCCCTACATGAGTTCATAATTAACGGATACTCTAACTTAACATCTAAATTTGACCCCCAAAATCGCCATGGGCATGGAATATGTGCCTACATTAAGGATGGCTTCCCGTGTGGCAGGGATATCTCTAGAGAAGATCCTAATTTACGGTATATGCGCTTCAGGGTTGCACTTGCTAACACCACTGCATTTATATTTGCCCTCTATCGGCCCCACAACAGCGGAGTTACTATCTTTAAGAGCATATCTGAGAAAATAGACCACATCCTGTCCGCACATCCCTAAGCTAACATCCACATCTGTAGTGACTTCAACGTCCATAACGTGGAATGGCTGACCCATTCAAATAAGACAGATGATGAGGGGAAGTTTTGTCATGATTTTGCCATTGCTTATGACCTCACTCAGATTGTTCGCGAACCCACCCGTGTGCCCGATACACCCGGTCAATATGCAAGCCTCCTAGACCCTTTTCTCTCAACTTCCCTGAGCTATGTTCATGTTCCGTTCATTCTCCACTAGGATCCTCCAACCACTCCGTCGTATCAGTTAAGATAAAAACGAAATGTAAGAAGTCCCCAGACGTACCCCTCCACCGTACTGTATACCGATACTCTATGGCTGACTAGGATAGCTTGCGTACATTCATATCTGATTTACCTTCTAAAAAAATCCAACAAAAACCTAACAGGCAGCCATGGTTCTCCCCAGAATGTGCTGCTGCCATTGCGCACAGAAGTCACTTTTTCCATAACTACCAACGTAATAGATGCACTGAGACTAAAGCTGCTTTCAGGGCTGCCAGCAACCACTGTAAAAGAGTAATAAAAATGCAAAAGAGCTATATGCCCAGTCTGTTAAATCCAAGGTAGCTTATCAGCGGCTTGGTTCCCACCAGTTTTGGCATATAGCAAATAGGATCCTGAACAGAAGTGTGTGTTCTATCCCAACCATTATCAATGGACCAGAGGTCATCTCGTCAGCATCAGACAAGCCAAACTATTTGCAAAGAACTTTACAGCTAATTCTACCCTATGCGCCGAAGGCCATCAACTGCCCATATTTCCTCCTATAACACAGAACAAGCTTGGTAACATACAAATATCCGTACATGAGGTCGCCAAGCTAATCAAGAACCTTGATTCCAGTAAAGCAATTTGCTCTGACGGCATCCCAATTATAGTGTTAAAAAAGCTTCAACCAGAACTTGCTCCCATACTTACAAAACTGTTTAAGCGCTGCCTTAAGGAGAAGTGCTTTCCGACTCCCTGGAAGACCTCATCAGTTTGCCCTGTATTTAAGAATTCAGGTGATAAGTCATCTCCCTCTCAGTACAGACTAATAAGTCTCCTGTGTGTTATGAGTAAGTTGCTGGAATCCATATTAAATAGAGAAGCAGTCAACCACATCAGCAGAAACAACCTTCTTAGTGACACACAATATGGTTTCCGCTCTGCAAGATCTACCGCAGATGGTTTTATCTCACAGGATTAGTTAATCTCTTGACAAAGGCTTCCTTTCTGGGGCAATAGCTCTTGAAATATCAAAGGCTTTTGACAAGGTATCGCATAAGGGTCTGCTTCACAAGATTTCCAGCTACGGTATAACTGGAAATGTTTTCTCAATCATCAAATCATTTCTCTCCGATAGGCTCATAAGAGTAGTGGTCGATGAACAAAAATCAGAGGCCTGCAGTATTAATGCTGGAGTCCCTCAGGGGTCTATCCTGGACCCAACTCTCTTCCTGATCTACATAAATGACCTCCCTAAACACATACTTAAATCATTAGTTGAAATTCGTTGAAATCTATGCTGATGACACGACTATCTACGGCAACACATCAAAGGCTGTAAATGACAAAGTTCTCTCTGATTCTCTCTCCTCTGATCTCGAACGCGTGGTTCAGTGAGAGAAGACGTGGCTGGTTACCTTTAATGCATCCAAAACCAAACTCCTATCTTTACATCATCAACGCACTGATCCTCATCTGCCATCAATTGGGATGGATGGCTCTCGTCTGGGAGAGGCCCCGTGTTTTGACAAGCTTCTGGATTTTACCTTTACTCCTGATCTGAAATGGAACACGTACATCAAGTCTGTTGCCAAGGTCGCTGGAAAGATGGTGGGATCCTTCTACCGCTCCAGAAGATATCTCACTACTGATGCAATTCTCAATCTATATAAAAGCCAAGTACGTCCAAGGATGGAATACTGCTACCATATCTGGGCAGGAGCTGCTAAAAACAGCCTATCCTGCCTTGACAGGGTGCAAAATAAACTTGTTGGCTTAGTGGGGGATGCCCTTTTCTCTACCCTGCAACCTCTCTCTCACAGAAGAGACGTTGCGAGCCTATCCTTGTTTTATCGTTATTTCCGTGGCAGGTTCTCGTCTGAACTCCAATATCTGGTCCCCCCTCGCCAACCGTCTAGCTGAATCCACTGTGAAAAATTTTCCCCACTCTTTGTCTGTGCCTAAATCGAAGCGTGGATGACACGAACAAAGCTGTTTTTTTAGAACTGCACGCCCGTGGAACTCTGTTCCGTCTGCCTGCTTCCCACCTGACTACAACGTGGATGGCTTCAAGTCCAGCGTAAACAAATTCATAATGAACCGCCTCCTTAAGTAAACACTTCATCAAATCTCCACACTAACGTAATGTACTTGCAATAACCCTTATCCCTGAGTAGCTTCCGGACCTTGATAAGTGCTGACCACTGTGTAAAAAAAAATAAAGGTTCGCAAAATTCGTAATAGAACTATTCCGCAATGGTCTGTGGTTAGAGTATTTAAAGGAATTAAATGTCAAAGTAATAGTCTCTTGAATGGTCAATTCTCAGGGTGGTCGACCGAAAAATACAATTGCAAATTACTTAGGATCTCTATCCAGTCATGGCTAACAGAGCAAGAGCATGCTACTTTCGTTAAGTAAATAAATGATTCCGTTCGAAATTCCGTCCAGATTCTCGAGTTCGATAGAAACATTTCTGAGTTCGACAATTTACACCTGAAAAAGGTCGGCGGTTATATGGATTAGAATAGTGTGGAGATAACATTCAAAATAAAAAACAGTAGTTCGAAGAATCCAAATAATACGAATAAATGTATCAGCTTTGATAAAAAAAAAATTGTTTAAGATTATAGTTCGCCCTTTCATAATTTTAAGTGATTATAAAACTGGTAACACGTCTCATCAATTTCGTGCTCTTTTATCGATTGAGCTACTAATTTTTAGTTTTTTACACACGTGTTTATTTGCTTGTAATTTTATTTAACGGAGATGTGGCTAATGTCTCTAAAACTTTTATGTAAACTATTCTTTCTGGTTTTGATATACGTCTAAGAATTTTTTACTGAACATCGGGATTTGAGTTTGACATTATAGAGGGTATTCGGTCTTAAACATTCACGAATTATTGTATTTAGACACTTAAAGTTAGAACCTATTGTACCTGTCAGTTTTCTAGTAAATAAACCTACTCTTTACAACCTTTTTT
Organism: Euprymna scolopes; assembly: GCF_053919585.1. Classification (NCBI taxonomy): domain Eukaryota; kingdom Metazoa; phylum Mollusca; class Cephalopoda; order Sepiida; family Sepiolidae; genus Euprymna; species Euprymna scolopes. The sequence goes on along the minus strand of NC_136514.1, from coordinate 34,097,658 downwards.
TCTTTCTTAAGATATTCGCTAACTGTTGCAGAGAATATGGACAACGCCGGGGAAATATCCGATGTATTGCATACACGCAATTACGGATCCCGGCAAAACCAGATTTAAATAGGATTGCCGAGCTATGACGTAAACCCTGCATTGAGGTTTAAGAGTGCAATTATGAAACAATAAGATAATATATATTAACTAGATTGGAATTGTTAAAAGTGCAAAGCAATACCACCATCGGAATTTCGTGTATGCAATACATCCGGTATTTTCCCGGGATTGTGCGTCATTTATGCAACATTAAAGGAGAAAGAAATCTACAAACAACCAGAATAAAAAAAAAAAAATATATGCAACATGAATAAAATTTTTTTAAATGATTGATAGTTGACAGGAGTCAGGTTTGATTGAACAAGTCTGACACTTTTAAGGCTCAAGTGTGACCCTAGATGGGAGTCAAGAAATCACGTGACATTCGAGCGAAGATTTTTTCGTCTTTTAATTAGTGAGACTTCTCACAAAAAAGACGTGTCTAGTGACTCGCCCACCTCCAATACACAGTGTAGCAAAACGAGCTATCCGTTTATCTATTGATCTATCTAACATACCCCCCCAATCAAGGTTTTTAAAGAAAACTAATTATATATAGTTTAATAAACGTGACACATGTATTATACACACTAAGACTTCATCGAAAATTACGTATGGTGTCTAAGTGCGAGCATTTAATTTGAAGGTATATTTGAAAACTTTATATAATTCCGTTTGAATACAGTTTTCACATTTTAATGTGTTTATTTAGGTTTTAAATTAAGAGAAGTGAAAAATATTTGCATCCCTTTATAAATTTGGGATTTATGATAGCGATTTCAACATTTCAAAGAAGACATAACAAAAGATCTATTTTTTTATGGTCGGGATTATGTCTCACCTTTTGTTAAATAGTGTTACTTATTTCAATCCTTAAGAACATACATCTTAATCTTTTCAAATATTCAAAAGGGTTAAAAGTATTATCTATCTATCTATCTATCTATCTATCTATCTATCTATCTTTCTATCTAGTTATACGTGGACAACACCAGTGACCTTTCTAGGAAAAAATAGAATTGTTTTATCCAAATAACCTTAGCTGAATAATGTAAATAGTTAAGTGATATGTTTATAGATTAAGCAGTACTTAGCTATAAACATTAGAATTTAGAAATTCCAAACAATAATTGATTAGTGACAATGTCCACGCCACGTTTAGATAGGTGACCAGAGGCCACGTTAAAGAGACGTGTCCTTTAATCGGCTACGTCACCGGAACTGGCAGGTTAAAGACAAGAAGCTTTGTTAGTCTAGAAGTTTCGGAAAACCAGTGCCTGTTTCAAAACTCAGCCTAGAACCGGTGGCTGAAAGAAAAAGATGTAGAAATAATACAAACTCCTGGGGAAACATGAGACAACTGGGAGAAATTTATATATAAAAAATATAAATGGTTGTCACGTGGTCCCTCATAATCACTCATCAAGATTACAGTATGTTTCATGTTATGTTGTAAATCGTCGTATATGTATATTCCATTTCACACACAACAGCTGTGATCGACACCGAGAAGACGCATCGTATAATAAGAAAGGTGTGGACCCTTCTCTCGCGTATTCTATTATCTAATATAAACCCCTATTCAACGTATATATGCATTGATGGCCGCTATATAGCATTCAGTGAAATGAGGAAATCTCTCACACGCGTAAAAAAGTAACACTTTCTGATGTTTTCTTTTAATCTAATACATAAACGGCTATGTGTCTGTCTGTCTGTCTGTCTGTATGTCTGTCTATCTAGCTCCATATTTTAAAACTCCATCTCCCCCTGAACTAAAAGTCGCAGAACGGCGCTAGGGGCCTCAAATGATTAGACTTTTTACGAAACTTGGACCAGTTATACTTGTTTTTAAGGGGTCAAAAAATGGGTAAAAATTGAAAAATCGTTAAACATTTTTTACATCCATCTTTTTAATCGGTTTATAATCGTGTGACGTAAGTACAGTAGTAACGTCACTAGCTTTGATTACGACAGTTCGGTTTCGTTTTTAGCTGATGGCACCCTATCACTTCTTTTTTAATTTTGAAATCACGACTCTATAAAAATATATACGAAATCTGGACAAATTAAAATATCATATGGGCAGGGCAAAGCCGGTTGCCACCACCGCTAGCTGCTTCTATTTTGCTTCTGTGTTTGAGTAGTGTCATTAGAAAAGCCAGAACCCATCTTCGACGGCGATACAAGTGTATTGCATATACGTTCAGCGATAAGTAAGCATACACCATTAGGAATATTAAACATGCTATTTTTTTACATGCTATTTTTTTTTTACCAACATACCTGGATTTGAAATAAAATATATGTTATAAAACAAAACCACCAACCTATGTATAAGATCGAAAATAGAGATAAAAACAAAAACAAAAAGAAAAAAAAACTGCCCGGCTAATACAGACGCAGTCATAGGAACAATGAAGATACTACTTAAATAAATCCTTTCCGATAATAAAGAAAGTTTGAAGAAAAACGACGCGAACATTTACTTCGATAAATAATAACATGGGATGAAAAAATGGCGACACATCCGGTAAAAACTGAAAACTAACTCACGTCTTTGCCATTGAAACGAGAATCACGTTTTTTTGCAACAATTGCCGTAGCCATCAGTCACACACGAATTTTACAAACAATACCAACATATACACACATGTGTTTTCATATACACGCACACACACATATGTACACACACACACGCACACACACATATATACACGTGAATAACGCATAAACCCCCCCACACACACACACATATATATATATATATGTATATATATATATATATATATATACAACAATTATTGCTATATTTTAAAGCCCAAGGTTTTATTCATGTCTACTTTTAAAGAATATCATGTATTTAGTCTATTTCTATTTCTATTACTACAATTCATGAAAAATCACGCATCATCCTTAAAGAAGCCACCCCTCATACCTGATATCGATTTATAGAGCTCTTTTAGAATGTAAAGGTGAAATAAGTTCGTCACTAATGCAGAATCAGGGTACCCAACATGATTTCAAAGCTAAATTTTCTTATTCTTCCTCATCCTAAATCTTAATGCCAGAATTACTGTTTTCTAGCTATTTTTATTGTGGTTATTTCTAATCTAGCTGTATTTCTCTTAGATGTAGAGATTTAGAAGGCGCAGCCCATTAATTTAGGGAATATTAAGGAGTAATAAGAGTTTATGTAAGACATTATTAATTTACCATTCGTTCCCTGGTGAAATAGTTCAAACCAAGTGCAGAAATTCGTGGGATCATGACCACAAGCTATGGGCAACCTTAGATTTAATGTTGGTTAGTTGTTTTTGTTTTACGGCAGATCAACCCTTTTCGGGTTATTTAATGCCGAATCCAAAGATTTTGAAGACTTTTTTTTTTAATAGAGTATATTTGTTGTTTTCACGTCGGTTTCTATTTAACCCATAGTTGGGACCCTAACAGGTACTACCACTCCGGGTCAGAGTCGACCTGGGAGCAATGGTAATTAAAGGGTGGCTCCACACTCTTCGAAGCCCACAAGCTGGGGCTTCACCACTGGATATAGTTTAAGGTCATATCTAGGACCCCCATTGAGGGACTTTTACCCTCTGCAGGGGGGCAGTCGGCGTATTCTAATGCCCCACCGACAGGGCCGGATTTAATGTTGAGTAGACTCTAAAATAATTGATCCACTGACTTGTTTTTATTAACTACTGTCTAGAATACGAGTAGAGATAAATCTAATGCTGTTGTGTTGGTTTTTCTTTATTTTACATATTACCTCGTTATGCATTTTATTCTTAAGATATTTTTTTCTTTTACAATGAGTCTACACGAGGAAAGTTTTAATATCTACATTAAAATATTGATTGCGCGCCGTGAACAAAAATGTTTGTAAAATGTACGGAAGTAATTATTTTGGAAGAAAAGAGATTAGTAAGGGAGATTTTTTGCTTTAAATTTTTCTTTGTAATCTAGCAAAATTTTTATTTATTAAAATGCTCTGTCTATATCTTCAAAACAAAGAGCTTTTGATTGGAAGAAACCTATTTTTTTGATTTACAAGAGTTTTGCGGAGCGAAATGATTGGTAAAATAGATAAAATCTTAATCTCTGTAATATAGCTACATTTTTATTTATTTATATATCGTCTTTTGTTATATCTTAACACACGTCGAGCTTCTGATTTAGTAAAGATTGGTATACATAAAGAATACAGCATTTTCAAGGTGTACATGATCACAAATTATATCTCTATCGATCTATCTATCTTTATGTATCTATCTATATATCTATATATATATAATATAATATAAAGCTGAATTTCTCTCTGTGTGTGTGTGTGTGTCTGTGTCTGTGTCTGGTCACGAATAGGCCCCTATATGATTGACTATTTAAAAAAAAACTGATTAAAAATAATGATAGAAGATGTATCGAGACACAGGGATGGGTATGTTTGATCTGGCAGAACGGTGGTTCATTAGAATTGTGGGGTCTGCGTTCGCGCCTGCTTCATTATTATGCCATAATTCTTCAAACTGAAACATAATTATCAAAGTATACTTACGCAGATAGATATTACAAGTCTTTATCAAAGTTTGTGTCTATTTTCATTCTATGGAGGCCAGGCGCGAACGCAGACCCCACGATTTTATTATACCATCCTTATTTAAGTAAAAACATCTTTATCAAAGTATTCTTATGTACATCTATATCAGAAACACTTGTAAACGTCTTTTTTTAATTTTTAAATTTTTTATTTCCATACTTTATGAACCAGGCGCGAACGCAGACCCCACAATTTTAATGAACCACCGTTCTGCCAGATCAAACATACCCATTCCTGTGTCTCGATACATCTTTTATCATTATATGCAATTAGTTTATTAAAATAGTCAACCATGTAAGAGCCTATTCGTGACCACACGCACACACACACATTCAGCTTATATATATATATATATATATATATATATATATATACAAACTGCCATTAGCGTATTAAGCGACGCTCTTTGTGTAAAAAAACAAAAAAAAATGTCAAAACATAGTTAATTCATTAACCACACAGCATCAACGATCCTAGCCTGAGACAATTGCCTGTTTAGCCGCACTGATGAAACATCATTGTATGTGGATGACATATATATATATATATATATATATATATATATATACACACACACACACATATATATATATATATATATACGAGGGCGTGCAATAAGTAATGCCCCTGACACACTTCCCATAGAAGTACAGCAACGAAACTTGGCACAGTTATTAGTCTTTCTCTACATAGAAACCACCCAGAGCTATGCATTTCTCCCATCGTTTGATGCAGCTCCGGAGACCGTTTTTGTAGAACCCCCCACGTTGGTCCTCCAACCACGATGTGACTTCAGGAATCAAGGCTGCATCATCTGGGAAACGCTTTCCTTTCAAAAACAACTTCATGGTTGCGAAGAGGTGAAAGTCAGAAGGTGCAGGTCAGGAGAGTAGGGAGGCTGGGGAAGTATTTCATAACCACACGCGAGTGCTTCTGATCTGGCGACATGCGAGTTGTCATGCAGGAGGAGGGTACCTTTGCTGATCTTGCCCCGCCTCATGATTTTGATAGCTTCCCTTAATTTCCTCAAAAGTGGACCATATTAGGCTCCTGTAATTGTGGTACCCTTTTCCAGGAAATCTCTCATCACTACTCCGTCCTGGTCACAGAAGACTGCGAGCATGACTTTGCCAGCAGAGGGCTGAGTTCAAGTGCTTCCACTGCATTGACTGGGCTTTGGTCTCTGGATCATAGTGATGGACCCAGGTTTCATCCTGTGTAATCAGTGTTCTGAAAAACTTTGACTCATCTTCTTGGCACACTCCAAAATCATTCTCGAGCACTCGACGCGTTCTATCTTCTGGAATGGTGTGAGCAACCTGGGAATCCATCTGGCAGACACCTTATGCATATGCAAATGGTCATTAATGATAGTTTCCACAGAAACCACAATTAGTTCAGAGCTGTAATTGGTCACATCACCCGTAGACATATAAATCATTGTACATGCAAAATTTCAGCTATATCAGACAACTGGAAGTGGGTCAGGGGCATCACTTATTGAACGCCCCTCGTGTATATATATATATATATAGTCATTCACACGCAGCTCATCAGTGCGGCTGGACATGCAACTGCCTAAAGCCAGGATCGAAACCCGACCGCCCAAATGACAGTCAAGGCTTCTCACCATTGCGCTATACGTTTGATGCTGTGTGGGTAATGATTTAACTATGTTTTGACATCGGCCTAATGCCTCACATTTTTTTTTACACAAAGAGCGTCGCTTAATACGCTAATGGCAGTTCGTATATATATATATATATATATCGTTTAGAATATTTTGTAGTTTACATTGCACTGTAGAGAACTTACTGTTGATTTTATAAAATTATTTATAATATAATGGCTTGCATTTAAGTTTCAAATGCAAAAAACAATTATCATACTTCAACTGTGCTCTAAACAGAAATATTCATTTCGAACGCACTCCTAACATTTCCAAGGATCTTCTTTGTTTTGTTTTATTTGTTTTGTTTTTTGCCGAGTTATTCGGTTTGTGCAGTAATACAACTTTTCAAATGTAATTGTAATATTAGACTATAATGTGGGTTACCTTGGCCAAGATAGCCTGTTCCTTCTATCGTCGGATGATGTCGATTATTGATATTTATCAAGAACAATCTGATACTAAACCTATCTAAGAGAACTGCCAGGTGCATACAGTACATCGTGTGTAATTTAATAAAAATCGGCACAGCCGTTTACGAGTTCATCGGAAACGAATTCAGAGACAGACCAACCACATTTACACAGAAAAAACAGGGAAAATATATTTTATATATATATATATATATATATTTATATATATATATAAATATATATATATATATATGTATATATATATTTATATATATACATATATAAATATATATATATATATATATAAATATATATATATACATATATATATATAAATATATATATACATATATAAATATATATATACATATATATATAAATATATATATATTTACATATATAAATATATATATATTTACATATATAAATATATATATATATATATTTATATCTCTACTATTATATATATATATTTCTGACCGATGTAAAATCATTTACAAATAAAATGTTTAATTTCAACGTTATTTCACGCGGTTAACGATAGCCGAATGGATACGGTCCTTGTTGATCAAGCCAGAGATGGCCTGTGACCCCGAGCTGGAATCTACCGACTGGTGTTGATGGTGACACCCTGCACTGAAGATTCTCGAAAGGATGAAACACTAGTGTCTGTAGGTATTTAATTATTATAGTAAATACTTATATATATATATATATATATATATATATATATATATATAAATATATATATATATATATATATGCACACACACAAACACACACACACACACACACATATATATATATATATATATATATATATATATATATATATATATATAACTTTGCTTGTGTGCTGAAATTATCAACCAAGGTCCTCTTTGAATATTTGATCTCCAGACTGAAAACTTGATATATAAAGTATTTGAACTCGTGGTACACTTTTTATTCGGTAAAATAAATGCTAAGAGTTCAAAACAAAAAAAAAAAAACATTGATCTTGACCTGGCATAAGTCGACTACTCTCTATTTAAACATACGCATGCGCTAGTAAGTAGTTACAAGTAAAACGGTGTGTGTTTGTGTGTTTGTGTGTGGGGGGTGCCTCTATGAAAAACATGATAGCAAGGAATCTGACTACGTTCTTTAAAATATACACAAAGAAGTCTGGAATTGAATCCAAAAGACAAGCTTAGATGTAACAGCTACGAGATTGCCGACAGAACACGCAATGCCCTACTTTTTACTGTCTATGTTGAATCTTTACCCCCAAACTATACAGTTCCACAAATTAAACACATCTAAAAAAGTATGACTAAATAATAAAAAAGAAAGCGTTCATAATTATGATATATTTTGTGATTTTCTCGCTGTGACAAAATTGTTAATATAAGAAAGTGTCTAAAAGTAAATGTTTTAGCCAGAAAAAGAAGACATGAATTGAATTTTTTTTCTGTCTTTACAGCGGAATAATCCTGACTTCTTACGTAGACAACAATACCTTACCTTAACATCACGCCTCAAAGATTTCACCGTGGGAGATATTTCGGTTCTGCATCAATTTGAAAATGCCACGTCTAAAATGAAGCAGTTTTCGATTGTCCATTTCAAGAATGGACTTGTATTACGCTCATGTTTCCTCGCAAATATGTCGGAACAAGGCTTATTGTAAGCTTTGACTATGTCAGTCAATGCGGGCATTGTTCGAAGGTTTAACCGGTTGAAAGCATTTAGTCGAAAACATCGGTTTCAATTGCTGCGCCTGTTTAGCATATCCGGTTGGCGCCTTCTTTCGTGACCCCATATCCATCCAAGATCATGTAACTTTATGCAAATCGACATGCACAGATTGGCAAAAGTTGACTAATAAATCTTTGAAGTAAACCGCACCAAAAAGGAACTTAACGACATTTATACAGAAGAAAGTAGAAGAATAACCGTCTCAGCGCGGGTAAAAATTAATCTGCCGGAGAGAATATTATGACTGTTATCAACATCTTTGTAGTAGTTGTTTAGTGGTCTTTCGATCGATTTGGCCTTCTTCAGATGGTACAAACAACAACAACCACTATAAAGATGGGGACAACAGTCCACCAATAAATCAATAAATAAACAAATACACTAATTATTCGCCCAAAATGATTTAAAATAATAATTAATGACGACGACGACGGCGACGACGACGAGGATGCTGCTGCTGATGATGATGATGGTGATGATCATGCTGCTGCTGCTGCTGCTGATGATGATGATGATGATGATGATGATGATGATGATCATGCTGCTGCTGCTGCTGATGATGATGATGATGACGATCATGCTGCTGCTGCTGCTGATGATTATTATATAATGCCGGATAGAAGTTTTGTATTATTTTATGCCCCTTATAAAATCGAAATTAATCGATTTATCCGTCGAGTTTGATCAAATAGTAGGACACACGGCTGCAGCCAAAATGTTTTGTATGGAATAATCACGTTGACACACCTGTCCCTGTTAGATCCCCGAAGTTAAGCAAAGTTGACCCTGGTCAGTACTAAAATTGGTGACCGATTTGGAAATTCCAGGTGGTGTATGTGCTCTCCACTTATCTGGACATTATTGTCAGTCGTCCTGGACCTGTCCTTGCCAATGAACTCAAACAGTGCTGATGCAGGAGAGATGTAGTTGAAAATTTCGCAACATTTGCCTCACAATTACAAGCGCAGCTACACTTACAGGGGGTATCCATTGTTTCTTGCGACTGAACGGAAGCATCATCAATGACTCCAAAGGTTTTGTTTGTTTTTTTTTTTGTTATCGGTTTACCTTCGACTATTAATTGATATTGAGATGGTTAGATAGATGAAGAGAAAGATGGGAGCGAGAGTAATAGACAACATACAGAATACGAATGACGGTCACTCAACATACATTAGCGAAGACATGAATTATAGATGGAAAGTTTGTAAAATTTGCTTAATAAATTATTTATAATTAGAACAATTCAAAAAAAAATATTTTACAAACATACCTCAATCACAAAAACTGATGAATATTCTAGTAGTTTGTATGGAAAAAATATGTATGGAATCTGTAGTGAACAAGGCGTTGAATAACTCAGTTTTATTATAATGCAAGATTGTTTCGCATTTCGGAAAAAAATGTATTGGTTCACTATGTTATTCTCTCTCCAATAAGGCAATGTTAGACATAAAATCGGGCTTTTATGTGCGGAAAGCAACCGACGCAAATAGCGGACTTGTTCATTTGTACAGAATTAAAATTATCTCCAATAACAAAAAATACGGGAAAAAAATTAATCTAGTATATAGATAATTCACTTATCCCATAGCCGAAAGTATATCCTTGTATGGAGTAGTCAATTGCAATGGTAATTAGAAGCAATTAATTTTGCAGAGATTAATATTTACAAAAAATAAAAAGCTATCGTAAATTGTTCCGCGATCCGCTCGGGAGACAGGCGCGTTAATAAGCATGCATTATGCATATGGAATAGAAAGGTGATCAGTGACAACAGATAAAACTAGCAAGGATTCACTGATGTTAATTCCGATGCGTTTATTTCTTACTGATGTTATTTTTAGAAAACTCTTGTTTATCAACACAAAATAAAAAAAAAACACATTATTCTGCAAGCAAACACGAAATGAAAACATTTTGCGAAAAATACTTTGTGACCTTTGATCAGATTTTTTGGATGTCTGGTCAGATGTCAAACGATATGGTAATATCTGTCTGATCTGTCTGATCTATATGATCATATGTCTGACCATATGTCTGATCATATGTCTGACCGTATGACTAAACTTTCAACTATTGTCTCTGATGTCTGATAATATATCTGACCATATGATCATATCTGTTTGATCTGCCTGATCATATGTCTGACCATATGTCTGATCATATGTCTGATTATATGACTAAAATCTTAACCATTGTCTCTGATGTATGGTCATATGTCTGACAATATGATCATATCTCTCTTTTTTCATTTTTCTTATCATTTTGTTTAAGCCAGGGATGGGGCATCCTACCAGATGCCAAACATACACCTGCTATTTTAGACACTCCAACCGAGAGATCTTTTTAAGATTCTAACCGTCCCTTTAAGTGCAATTGTTTGAATCTCCTTTGCACTTGGTTTACCTGGTATATTTGTAAGATAGTTTGTAAAATTCTTTTTCATAAGTCCGGTTGCTCCTATAATTACTGGAATGACAGAGATCTTCTTAAGGTTCCAGTTTCTTTTCATGTCATACATAAGACCCTGGTATTTGGTAATCTTTTCCCTCTCAGCTCTGTTTAACCCAGCATCATTCGGAACACTAACTTCCACCAAGGTTGCTTCCTTCTCCTTCTTGTCCCATATTACAATGTCGGGTTTTATAGCTCCGTTTTCTAGGTACGTGGCTGTAGGGATTGCATAGTCATAGTGGATGGTATATTATTTGTATCTCTCTGATCTGTCTGATCATACGTCTGACCATATGTCTGATCATGTGTCCGACCATATGACTGAACTTTTAGCCACTGTCTCTTATGTCTGATAATATGTCTGACCATATGATAATATCTGTCTGACCTGTCTGATCATTTGTCTGACCATATGTATGATGATATGTCTCATCATGTGTCATCTGTTTGCCCATATGACTGAACTTTAAAAAATTGTCTATGACGTCCGATCATATGTCTGACCATATGACTAAACTCTTAACAATTGTTTCTGATGTCTGATCATAGGCCTAACCAAATGATCATATATGTCTGATCTGTATGATCATATGTCTGACCAGATGTTTGATTTTAGGTCTGACCATATGACTAAACTTTTAACCATTGTTTCTGATGTCTGATAATATGTCTGACCATATGATCATATCTGTCTGACCTGTCTGATGATATGGCTGACCATATGACTGAAATTTCAACCATTGTCTCTGGTATCTGATCATATATCTTACCATATGATTATATCTCTCTGATCTGTCTGATCCTATGTCTGGCCATATGTCTGATTATATGTCTGACTAAACTCTTAACCATTGTTTCTGATGTCTTATCATATGTCTGACTACATGATCATATCTGTCTGAGATGTCTGTTCCTACGTCTGACCATCTGACTGGACTTTTAAGCATTGTCTCTGTTGTGTGCTTATATTTTTGACCATATTATCATATCTGTCTGACCTGTCTGATCATATATCTGACCATATGCCTGATCATATGTCTGTCCATATTACTGAACTTGTAAACATTGTCTCTGATGTCTGACCAAATGTCTGGCCATATGATCGTATCTGTCTGATCTGTCTTATCATATATCTGACCATATGTCTGATCATATGTCTGACCATAGGACTGAACTTTTAACAATTGTCTCTGATGTCTGATCATATGTCTTACCATATGACTGAACTTTTGACCATATGTCTCTGATGTCTGATCATATGTCTGATCATATGTCTGACCATAGGACTGAACTTTTAACCATTGTCTCTGATGTCTGATCATATGTCTTACCATATGACTGAACTCTTGACCATATGTCTCTGATGTCTGATCATATGTCTGATCATATGTCTAACCATAGGACTGACATGTTAACCATTGTCTCTGATGTCTGGTCATATATCTTACCATATGACTGAACTCTTGACCATATGTCTCTGATGTCTGCTCATATGTCTGATCATATGTCTAACCATAGGACTGAACTTTTAACCATTGTCTCTAATGTCTGATCATATATTTTACGATATGACTGAACTTTTGACCATATGTATCTGATGTCTGATCGTATGTCCGATCATATGTCTCAATATACTTTGTGAACTTTTGATCATATGTCTACGGTCTTGTTAAAATGTAACAGTTGATTTGGTTTCAGTTTCTTTTATGATATATTAGTTATCAATAACGTAAAGTTTACGTTAGCTTGTGAAGAGCGAAGGATTAAAGTATTTTCGATGCAACTGCGGCGTGGGAAAAAACGATTCAATCTTGAGTACGGTGAATTTTGTAAAGTTAAAATTGTGGATAAAGAACTTTTAGTGTATGACTAATATGTATGTTAATGAAATTGTTGCGTTTGAAGTAGCATTTATAGTCGTTAATCGTAATTGTATATTTTTGTCTGCCGATAATAAACATCATGTATGGGGCCCTAAATTTTTAGTTAGTTCCGGCTAATATGCACTTATATGAATTAGACATTAAAAATCTATGTTAAAAAGAACTATATAAAGACCATGAACAAACTATAAAAAACAACTATAAACAAACTATAAAAAACTATTTAATTTTTTAAAAAATCTACTAGTACTCTTAATTATGAAAGTGAATGGGTCTATTGATATAAAATATTAATCTATATGAATAAAACCGTAGATGTATGTATGGATGTGTATCTGTGTTTTACCGATAAACTCTTAAACTATTGGACACATAACACTGAAATTAACAGGAAATAGTAATCATACATCAAGTATTGTTCATAACCAGTAAAATCTTTTGCTGAATGAATAAGGAATACAGAAATATGTCGGCAAGTTAAAAAGCAAAATTCTCATTTCAAATTGCAGAGGTATTTTTATTAGTTTCACACATGCGCAAGTTCAATCACAGCTACAATTGTTTTCATTTAAAATCTTTCTTATTTGAATGTCAGATTAGCTCAAATGGTAGGGTGCGCGACTGGAGCGCTAAAGAATTTTGTTTCGATTGTAAACCCATATCATTTTTATAAATTTTGAAATAAGTAATATGTATATACACACACACACACACACACACATATATATATATATATATATATATATATATATATATATATATATATAAAGAGAGAAATTCTGTTGAAATTTAAAGATTTATTTTTAAATGCTTTTTAACGTCTGTCAGAGTGATCTAATCACGATCTGCGTATAAGAGATAAATGGACTGATTTTTATTTAAACTGAAAGTACTGAACACTGAAAGACGAGTTTCTTTAATATATATATATATATATATATATATATATATATATATATATATATATATATATCCAATAGACTTTGTAATAAATACAAACCCTGCACGAATTAAAATATATGTAAGAGTATTTCATGACCGGCAAGTCCGAGTGCCTTCCTCCCTCCTGCTAGTGATAGATAATTTAACATATATAGCAAAACATATGTTTAATTAGAAATAAATTTTTATGACCATATGACTAAACACTTATGAATTAACAAACTTTTACGAGCCCATTTTTAATATTTGCTTTGTAACCATATTTATTTGTCTATTTTTCTTAGACAGGTTTTCTCTATGTATTTTCTGATTAATGATAGAAACAGCTTGACTTCTTAACAATCTCTTACCTAAAATATAGAATCATTTTTCTCCGACGCTTAAATAGCATTCACAAAAATGCCAGCTTAATCGTTTACGGTACTTGAACGCATCGCAAGAAGGAAGCAGAAGAAAGAAGCGGAGACTGTCCTAGTGGACGAAACGAAATGCCAAGCACGGCGAACCTTAGTCATTCCGTCGCATACAAGAGGATCTGGTTAATGAGCTGGACGAAACTGCTTCAAGATTTCCTGGGGGGACACAAGGATTGCGACTGGAATATATCAAGGGTTCCAATGGCTAGAAAAAAAATACCAATTCTTATGGCTAATAACACGGATTTATTGGCTTCAAGAAACGCTGGGACGAGAAAGAAAATGTCACCGGTTTTAAATCGTGTGAGTCTTTTATAACGACACAAACCAGTTACGTCCATTTTTACTGCGCGTATAACGATGGAAAATCTATTTCAAATAAAAGTCTGGTTGTTTTACGACCTTTTATTTTGTTTTATAATCAGACATTTCTTACAATATGTTTGTGAAAAAAAACTATTAGAGATGGAATTAGATATGGAATTTTACGATTGATATTGTATAAATGACTAGATGGATGCTGGGCGCTACCCAGTCGTACAATACGCTTAAATATGATATTTTAATTTATGCAGATTGCGTAAAATCAATCCTCTAATAAATATTATATATTAGGAAGAATAATTTTCACGGTGGACTCATTCGCAAAAATAAATAAATAAATAAAAATAAAAATAAAAATAAATAAATAAAAATAAAAATAAATAAATAAAAATAAAAATAAATAAATAAAAATAAAAATAAATAAATAAACATAAAAATAAATAAATAAATAAAAATAAAAATAAATAAATAAATAAATAAAAATAAAAATAAAAATAAAAATAAATAAAAATATTAATAAAAATAAAAATAAATAAATAAATAAAAATAAAAATAATGTCATTCATAAAATTCCGTTTGTGTTAGTTTAAAATATCATGTCAGCTGATATTTGGGCTTGGCGATGAATGCCCTGGTAAAGTCACTTCTGATTAATGTTTAGTTTTTAAATATGCAAATGAAGAAATGATTTGCGGCGCTTTAAAATGGTACCTATTTATTTTTACCGTAAATTGAAGCAATTAATAAGAATAAAATAAAATAAAATGGTGCGGTACACCTGGGTTTGGGATCTGTAGTCAAATGATCTACCACCGAGCTATACATTCAGATGCCAATAATTCTGTTTTTTAAGAAAAAATAATTTGCTTAGATTTTATTATTTCCCTTGCCGGTCTAACGTCAAATATTCCCCCCTGTAAAAGTTATTTTTTAACTGTAAGGAAGAAAGATTATTTTTAGGATCGGATATTTTCGATTTTCGATACTTACGGATGAATTTCTGTTTAAAACATTAAAAAGAACACTGTCAGACATATGAATTAGTTTTGTGTGAAATTTACAAAGGACATGCTCAGCCGTTTCGGAACCCATGGGGAAGAAACTCGCACACACAGTGACTTTTATATAATAGTAGAGATAGAGATTGAAATTTTGTTTGATTGTTTTTACATTTCGTTGTGTATTTTTACTTATTTTAGGGTTTTAAAGATATTATGAGAGCCATTCGTTTGACGAGACAATTTACAATTTTTTGCTTTGTTATAAGATAATAAACATTTTTATTCAGGTCAATTGGAATTTGTTTATTGTCCTTATTATTGGCAGGATCCGGCGGTCTAGTGGTTAAGGACAAAGACTAACGACCTAAATGTCTCAGGTTCGAATCAAGTGCGTTGCACTATATCACTTTCACTTCAAGAAAAAATACACTAGAGAAATATTTAAAAATCTAATACCAACAATAGTATCTTTGGATCCATAGGATATTACGATGGTGATAATTATACATTTTTTATATTATATTAATAATATGTTTCACTTCGGAAAAAAAGAAAACATATAACATGATATAGATACGAGACAAATTAATTTACGACAATCATTTACGTACGCTTCAGGTATTCAACATTAACAACAATACCATCCTGCACGGTCGTGTCTAATACAGTTATTGTTTCATTATCAGCGCATAAAATTGATACTAACTTACAAAAAAAAACAGAGCAACATGAAAACTGTAAAGATATTTAACAGTTATAGAAAATAGAGATGTAGATTAAGTAAATTAGTCAAATTCGAACTGTTATAGAACAAACATCTATAACATAAATCTTACTTGTCTCTTTAAATGTATGTATGCATGTATGTATGTATGTTTGTTTGTTTGCTTGCCTAAAACTTTCGACAGAGGAGACAGATTTTCACGAGATCAGTATCATTCTGAAGCTCGACCCTTCGGCCGACAAATATCGAAAAATTGGCTAAAAACATTAATTTCTTAACCCTCAACTGAGCAGTTTCGTACAGGGAGGATCGATTTTTTTCGCTGACATTTTTTGCATGTCATTCAACTCGCGTTCACGACGTCGCTTGAAAGGCGTTATTTCGACCGCATATGACGTCATAACCATGATAGACAAATCGGTAAGACAAGTCGGGGTTTTTTTCATCTCTTTTTCCTCTGGCGCGTTACGGATTCGAGCCTGCTTACTAATACATTATTTTTGCTCAAGCAACACCCTTACACACACCTCCACTTTCTTTTCTACCTTCGCGTCACGGATTCGAGCCTGTCTGCCTCATACAACTGTTTTTTTTTTGCTTAACACACACCTCCAAACACCCGGACAACACCAGACACGTAGGCTAGTAGAATTATAAAAAGAAGATAGAATAAATAACACATAGAATTATAAAACATAAAAATCTGCAAGCCTCATAAAATTTTGGAATAAACATAGAATTATTAAAACATAGAATTATCTAAAAAGAATTATAAAGAAAATGTAAAAAACATAAAATTATATAAAAACGGAATTCTACAAAAACCATAAAATTATATTAAAATAATTATTTAAATAAATAATTATAAAAAAGAATTATAAATAAAAACATAAGGTTCAAAATACATAGAATTAGAAAACACATATAATTATGAAAACTATAGAATTATAAAAACATAGAATTATAGAAAAAAAGTATAAAAGCATAAGAATATTTAAAAAAACATACTTATGAAAAACATAAAATTATGTAAAAACATAAAAATAAACAAAAACATAAAATTGAAAGCATAAAATTATAAAAACATAAAATCATAAAAACATATAATTAGAAAAAACATAAAATTATAAAAACATAAAATGATAAAAATATAAAATTATAAAAACATAAAATTATAAACACATATAATTATAAAAATATAAAATTATAAAAACATAAAAGTATAAAAAACATAAAATTATAAAAACATAAAATTATAAAAGCATATAATTATAAAAACATAAAATTATAAATACATAAAATTATAAAAACATAAAATTATAAAAACATAAAATTATAAAAGCATATAATTATAAAAACATAAAATTATAAAAACATATAATTATAAAAACATAAAATTATAAAAACATAAAATTATAAAAACATAAAATGATAAAAACATAAAATGATAAAAACATAAAATGATAAAGACATAAAATTATAAATGCATAAAATTATAAAAACATAAAATTATAAAAACATAGAATTATAAAAAACATAAAATTATAAAAACATAAAATTATAAAAACATAAAATTATAAAAACATAAAATCATAAAAACATAAAATTATAGAAACATATAATTAGAAAAAAAACATAAAATTATAAAAACCTTAAATTATAAAAACAGGAAACGCTCGTGTGGCGGCTATATGAAAATACCGGGCCGTGCGAAATGATGTAACAGAAAAAGAAAAACTATACAAAAGAGAGGCAAAGACGATCACGTATTATTGTTGAGTCATTACTTGTCTTCTCTTCCTTCCAATATATTCTGCTACAACGTGTGGGTCCCGTGTCGAAACATGGTTAATGTTACACTTAAAAAATCACTGATTTTGTTTGTGAGAGCACAAGTTCAAAAGATTAAACAAAACAATATTTTACATTAATTAATTTATCAATTTAGTAAACTGAAGATCTTTCTACGAATAGAACTACTATAAGAAGTAGCATTCCCTAACCTATTTTAACACATACATACATACATACATACATACTACGTACATGCATGCATACATACATACGTACGTGCATGCATACATACATGCACACACATACACAAATGTATATATATATGTATATATATATATATATATATATACTTTTTATTTGTTTTACATAATCACTTATATTACGCGTCACATTCATAAGTATGTTTCGCTCATCTAGTTACATGTAACTAAATACCTCTTCAAGCTTTATTGCTTATACCAACGTGGAGTTCGTAAGTATAATAAAAACAGCAATATATATATATATATATATATATATATATATATATATATATATATATATATATAATGCTTTACTGAACTTGCATTAAAAGCATATGTCGAATGGTGACATCTGAAGAGAGTGCAACACGAACTTACGCCTGGTGGATCACTTAAAACACTCGTCGTAGCTGGGGTTGGCCTAATCCTAATGAGCAAAATGTATACTCGTACTCGAGTTCTGCCAACGACTATATATATATATATATATATATATATGTATATATATGTGTGTGTGTGTGTGTGTGTGTATGTATATATGTGCATGTGTGTATATGTGTGTGCATGTGTGTGTTAGTGTGCTAAATTCTTTTCTTACCATATTTCTTGAAGAATTATTTTTCATTCCTTTTTCTGTTCTCAACAACAGCCAGACAGTAAATACTCGTATTTTTAGAATTTCCATAGCTGTATTTGTGTGTATGTATACGAAAATGTATATATATATATATATATATATATATATATATATATATATATATATATATATATATATATGTATGTGTGTGTGTGTGTGTCTATATACATATTTATGTGTGTTGTGGGTGTGCGTGTACACACGTATATATATATATATGTATATATATATATATATATATATATATATACACGTATATTTAAACACGCACACATATTTACATACAAATGTACATATGCATACTTCTTAGCATGTGTTGCTCGCTCGTCCCGCTTTTAATACCCCAACGAAAAATCCACTCAGCTTTGGCATTTTAAGGTAATTCCTATTCTTGTCACAACTTTCCTTGTGTGCATCACGGCTTACAGGAGTAAAAAAGAATGACACAATCAAAAGAGGTTTTCAGAACATAAAAACAAAACCATAAAGCACGTTTGTTTAGAAAATTTTGCGTATCATGTGACTCCTCTGTTATTAAAGGAAACGAAACTTCAGAAATAGACGAAGAACAGACGATCTTTCTCCGTGCAAAGCTTCCCAAAATCTTACAGTCACCACAATGTAGCATTTCTTGTTCTCTGTTTATTTGTTAATAATTATATATTTCTAACTTATTGACGGAGAAATATTCTTTTTATCTACGTTTTTTTTTTAAATACGAAACTATGTCTATCTCAGTTAGCATCCGCAATAACAATTTGAAATGCCTATAAAAAAGGTCGGCTCGTCGGCCGTTGTGTCAAAATAAAGTTTAGAACAGTACTTTTGTCGCTGACGCGATTCAATCGAGACATCCTGCACTTTATAATATGGAGGAGGGTGTATTCATATATAATTATATATGAGTGCCGTAAAATAATTTTTTTGTCCGACGAATAATGAAAAAGAGAATGCCAATCTATTTATATAATAATATTTACTTTTTGGTTCCCAGATAAAAGAAGTGTGGACCTGTAAATTCAACCTTGCCCGTTTGTCCGTTCGTTCGTTTGTCCGCCAGCACTTTTCTCAATAACTACGCCGTGGAATCTTTTGAAACTTTGCACAAACATTAAACATGATATGAGTAAAAAAGTAACAGAACGGGTTTTCTGGGAAAACTTCCACTACTCCACGTAGGAGTGCCTTTCGGGTTAAAATGGCAAAAATTGACACTTTTATGCTTATTAAAAAAAAAAATTGATGCCTTGGATTTTTATAAAACTTTCTGAAAAGTTGTAACTAACTGGTTTCTATATAATTTTGTTTGTCTATACTTGGCGATAACTCTTGGATGTGGCCCAGAGGCTCTTTTAAGGCTAATAAAAACACTCCATTTTTTGGACTATTTTACTATATTTCTCCAAAATTTTCTGTGTATGTCTATTTAGCAGTTTTGTATGGTGCTTAACCCAAATTTACATATGTTACGGCCTTAGAAACATTTGCCGCTAAATGTGGAGGTGGGGCAAATAATGGACTTAGTCATTTCTTTTTTTTTCTTTTTTTTTTGCATGGTGAAGAACTCAAATTTACATATGATAAGACCTAAAACTGCACTATTTGTTCATTTTCACCTGGAATTGACGTCCACTGGGGGTTTGGGGGGCTAAATGGAGGTGGGATCAAATGCTGAACTTAGTCATTTTTTATGCCTCGTCCACTGTGCACTCACGGGGGGAATTTAAATTGCTTCTTAATTTTTATTTTAACATTTTTTTACTCAAAGGTTCTTTACACCATATATATATATATATATATATATATATATATATATATATATATATATAAACAACATGGCTGACGAGGACCTAACATTATTTACGATTTACCATTAACTGGCCCCCCTTATGTTAGGCTTGAAACCGACGGTACCGATGTTTTTCTGACCTTCTGTACAATTTTAAATAAATAAATATTAAGCTCTTATATTGAAAAGTTTGTTTTTTTTGTAATCGGCACGTTGTTGGAATTCTTTTCTTTTCCAAAAAACAGTAAACAAATATATATATATATATATATATATATATATATATATATATATATATATATATACATATATTATTATCATTATTATTATTATTATTATTATTATTATTATTAAATGCTAATGTCATGAGTTCCATTCTTACACATAACGGCTGAAAGCTGTAAATATGCATGTCCATGGGTATACTTTTTTATGATCATAATAATACCATATGATAAAAAAAATAACAAATACGTCCCATCAAATATTAGGGCCGACTCACACACACACACACACAGACACACACTCAGACACACACACACACGCACAAACGCGCGAGAGTGCATTGTGTATGTGTGACAAAAAAGAGCTTATATCAGCGTTTCGAAATTGTATATATCGCTTATAAACGCTAACAGCATATATATATATATATATATATATATATATATATATATATATATATATATATATAGTAAAATTGGTAACTATTAAAAATCTGAAGAGAGTGCTCAATACTATTGCAGAGCAAATGTGTTTTATTTTTTTATTACGTTTTATCCGTTCAGTTACATATGTTTCGTATGCTAGACCATCTTGCAGTCTCGTCAGACCCTACAGAAAACTGTAATATATATATATATATATATATATATATATATATATATATATATATATATATATATATATATATATACAAGTGTGTGTGTGTCTGTCTATTTGTGTGTGTTTTCACGAGTGATGTGAGTTGTTGGCAGAGCCTAAATGAATGATCTAACTATATGTTGCATATCAATAGCACAACTCAATGTATTCTTCGACAGCAAAGAAAACTTCATATAGATACGTTTGCTGTAAGTGTTCCCCTTTGCAAATGATAGGCGTTGAACGAAGAGGGCGCATCAACTTTAATGGCTTCTCAAATGTCAAAATTGTCACGAGAACTAAATATCAACTAGAAGCCGAAAACGGAACACAATTGCCTACAGCATAGCAAAATAACCGGTCGCTCAAGAACAGGTAGTAATTGAGTGGCATGGCATAACTGACTGCCATAGTGTGCAGTAGTTTCGCGTTGATACACCAGGTATCGTTAGATCACATAAGTTAAGCAAGGTTGGGCGTGATCAATACAAAATGGGTGACTATTCCGGAATATTCGATGGATTATGGAAAACGGCGATCTCTCTGTAATAACTGTAAAAAAAAAACCTAACGTTGTATATACGTGCCACGAGGTACCAATGATGAATTTAATACTTCTTTGACTGCCATATATATATATATATATATATATATATATATATATATATATATATATATATATATATATATATATATATGTGTGTGTGTGTGTGTGTGTTGTTGATAAAATAGATACCCTCTGTATTTACTGGAAAAGTCTTATTCGTGAGCTGTCGAACATGTTGTGATATTGGTATTTTCTACGCACTGATGAAGACCAGTGTTGTTCAAAGTATAATTTAATTAACAGTTATATTCTCATGAGCCAACACCGTGGACTGAAACTATTGTACGCAATGTTTTGACTGATAAAAGAAAAAAAAAACTTTTCCTATCTAAATGAGAACTATGTTATTATTCATATGTAATCACTGCTCGTTGTAATTAAATTATATATATATATATATATATATATATATATATATATATATATATATATATATATATATAGCTTTATTTTTTATTAGCGATAAATTTCTTTCTTATTACTTCGTTCCCTGCTGAACGTTTATATAATAAGTAAGACGTTATTTACCCTTTGTTTACATTTTTTGTAGCCCACATGTTTAGGACGTATTTACGTTTTTATTTTTTTAAATATTAATTATTAATAATGACGTACATATATGCATGTAGTAATTATTAATTAATAATTAATAGTTAATATTTAATATATATATATATTTTTTTTTACACAGTGATCACCACTTATCAAGGCTCGAAAGCCACTCAGGGATAAGGGTTATTGCAAGTACATTAAGTTAGTGAGGAGATTTGCTGAAGTGTTTACTTAAGGGGGCGGTTCATTAGGAATTTGTTAACATTGGACTTGAAGACATCCAAATTGTAGTCCGGAGGGAAGCAGGCAGACGGAACAGAGTTCCACAGGCGTGCAGTTCTAAGAAAGAAGCTTTGTTCATGGAATCCGCGTTTTGATTTAGGCACAGATATAGAGTGGGGGAAATTTTTCACAGTGGATTCAGCTAGACGGGTGTTTCTCGTGAAAGATTGGCGAGGGGGGACCAGAGATTGGAGTTCAGACGAGCATCTGCCATGGAAATAACGATAAAACAAGGACAGGCTCGCAACGTCTCTTCTGTGGGAGAGACGTTGCAGGGTAGAGAAAAGGGCATCCCCCACTAAGCCACGAAGTCTATTTTGTACTCTGTCAAGGCAGGATAGGCTGTTTTTAGCAGCTCCTGTCCAGATATGGCAACAGTATTCCATCCTTGGACGTACTTGGCTTTTATATAGATAGAGAATTGCATCAGTAGTGAGATATCTTCTGGAGCGGTAGAAGGATCCCACCATCTTTCCAGCGACCTTGGCAACAGACTTGATGTACGTGTTCCATTTCAGATCAGGAGTAAAGGTCAAACCCAGAAGCTTGTCAAAACACGGAGCCTCACCCAGACGAGAGCCATCCATCACAATTGATGCCAGATGGGGATCAGAGCGTTGATGATGTAAGGATTGGAGTTTGGTTTTGGATGCATTAAAGGTAACCAGCCACATCTTCCCCCACTGAACCACGCGCTCGAGATCAGAGGAGAGAGAATCAGAGAGAACTTTGTCATTTACAGCTTTTGATGTGTTGCCGTAGATGGTTGTGTCATCAGCATAGATGTCAACGAATGATTTAAGTATGTGTTTAGGGAGGTCATTGATGTAGATCAGGAAGAGAGTTGGGCCCAGGATTGACCCCTGGGGGACTCCAGCATTTATATTGCAGGCCTCCGATTTTTGTCCATCGACCACTACTCTTATGAGCCTATCGGAGAGAAATGATTTAATGATTGAGAAAACATTTCCCGTTATACCGTAGCTGGAAATCTTGTGAAGTAGACCCTTATGCCATACCTTGTCAAAGACCTTTGATATGTCAAGAGCAATTGCCCTAGAAAGGAAGCCTTTGTCAAGAGATACACTTATCCTGTGGGATATAACTGTCAGCACATCTGCGGTAGATCTTGCAGAGCGGAAACCATATTGTGTGTCACTAAGAAGGTTATTCCTGCTGAGGTGGTTGACTATTTCTCTATTTAATATGGATTCCAGCAACTTACTCATAACACACAGAAGACTTATAGGTCTGTATTGAGAGGGAGATTACTTATCACCTGAATTCTTAAATATAGGGCAAACTAAAGAGGTCTTCCAGGGAGTCGGAAAGCACTTCTCCTTAAGGCAGCGCTTAAATAGTTTCGTAAGTATGGGAGCAAGTTCTGTTTGAAGCTTTTTTAACACTATAATTGGGATGCCATCAGGGCCAGTTGCTTTACTGGAATCTAGGTTCTTTATTAGCTTGGCGACCTCATGCACGGATATTTGTATGCTACCCAGCTTGTTCCGTGTTATAGGAGGAATATATATATATATATATATATATATATATATATATAGATAGATAGATAGATAGATAGATATAGATAGATAGATATCTGATGAGTCGTAGAACACATGTCAGTGGATAATTATATTTTAAACAATATATATGGGCACCAAATTGGTAAAAGGGAAAATTATTTACAACTAGCATTAAAGTAAAAATGCACTTTCGTATAAATAATTGAATTCCATCAACAATATCGCAAAATATAAACAAGTAAATAACAAACACACACACACACACAAACACACACACAAACACACGCACAGACATATATATATATATAAATTTATTACTCCGTTCACTAAGAAAAAGTAAATAAGATGGTTTACAGACGCTCATTTTACCTACGCATTTCAGAGCCTAATGCTTCTTATCAGCGAAGGTAACTAGGTTACAGATATAAGGAAAATAGACATCTAGCTAAAATCACGTTATATCTTTATATATCTATATATAAAGAATCCATGTATGTTCTTTAATCCTATTGGATATATATATATATATATATATATATATATATATATATATATATATATATATATATATCCAACAATTTTTCACTTTTTTATTTGGTGATTTATAACTGCAATAAATTGCGGTTTCACGTAATGCCTTAACTAGCAAATTCTAGCATGGCTACTAATATAATTTGCTGATTTCTTTATGTCCTCTGGTGAGAATAATAACAAGAGTAGCATTCTTTGAAACTCCGAAGAATAAGGACTTGGTAAATTGTTTTTGGAGTATTCGGTCGAACAATAAAATTTGATTGTAAAGTTCAACTTACAGTTTGAATTTTCTTTCTCTTATATATATATATATATATATATATATATATATATATATGTATATGTGTGTGTGTGTGTGTGCCTCTGTGTGTATCTATGTGTGCGTGTGCGTGTGTATGTGTGTGTGTGTTTATTTGGAGATGCGTTTTTAGAATATATCACTGCCCCTCAATAAAAAGGAGAAAGTAATTCCTAGGAAGATAGTATCATGATGAACGAAGGAAGAGGTAAAGCTTGAGATGATGGTGTCATCGAGAACGAATATATACTAAACAACTAACGCCCGAAAGTATCCTGTACCTCTATAAGGACACCATTCGCCCAATTATGGAGTATTGTTGTCATATTTTGGCTGGTGCATCTGCTACTAGTCTCTCACTCCAAGACGAGGTTCAAAAGAGAGTCGCCAACCTAATAGATCCTGAACTGTCATCTAAGCTTCAGCCCCTGTCCCATCGACGATATGTAGCATCCCTCTGCCAGTTCTACAAGTATTTTAACGGTGAATGCTCCGACGAATTGCAAATACTTGTACCCCCCTCGATGTAAATACCCCTGACAAACCCGACAAGCAGCAAAATCCCATCCCTTCACAGTTGAGATCCCTAAATGTAAAAGAGGCTTCTACTCCAGTAGTTTCTTCCCTAGAACCGCTAGACTTTGGAATTCTCTTCCGGATTCCTGCTTCCCCAACTTTACGTACATGCAGAAGTTCAAGTGTAAGGTGAATCAACATCTTGATGCCCAACTCCCCACATAGTACCCTTGTAGCTTATGTCCTTGATAGTTGCTCCCTACATCAAAGTGGCAATGTGCCTTGTTTGGGGTGAAAATGTAATTTTTAAAAAACGTAAACAACGAGTAAAAAGTATCTGATATTATGATGTGATGAGCAATTAAAATATTATGCTACTTCACACCAAAAAAATAAAAAAAAAAGAAAACGTGAAAATTAATGCCTTTAGGTAGTATCTTTTAACGAAAGAACATACATTATCCCATCGTTTAATGGACAATGGTTATATGCAAACAAAAAACAAGTACTCTACCGCGCCCACAAAATGGATGTGTAATGCCTGGAAACTTGCTATCATGACAACAAAACAGATATTACATCTTTTTGAAATGCGCATTAAAAGAGAATATATTAAGTCCGAAATAATAAAACGAATTGAACGTTAAATGATAACGCAATGTTTAATATAGCCGCATATATATACTTACCGTTTCTTGATTTGACAAGGAACAGAACCGTTTTAAAAAGTAGTGTCCGAAAGCAGAAGAAGGGGCTCGTTCAAAACGCAATTTATTCAGAACACAATTGAACCATAATACTTGACTCCTGTATGTTTAACTTTAATTCAAGTAAATCAATAATAATTTAATTCAAGTAACCATGTACGAATACATTCATAAAATGAAGAGTCATTTCTTGTCTAAGACAAGCGCTTTCGGAATGTATTTTTTTCTGTTCAGAGCACAATTGAACCATGGTACTTGACGTGTGCAAAGTAAAATTTAAGTGAAGCCATTATTTACAGATAATTTCATAAAAATCAGCAGTAGATTCTTAACAGTGTAATGTTAGTCTACGACGTATTGTTTGATATGTCACTGCGAGGAGGCATATGAAGCTTTCTCTCGTTATACTACGAAAGGGGTCTCTCTCTCCCTTTTTCTTCGTTACTCTCTCTCATATATATATATATATATATATATAAAAGTGAACGTGTTGTGTATCTGTCTGTGTGTCTGTGTGTCTGTGTATCTGTCTGTTTGTGTTCATTCCCAGCGAGTTATTATTTGAGCACGTCTGATTAAACATGGCAGAGTTCTTTTTTGCGATGTTGTTGATAACTTTTCAATTCGCCGATTGGTATTTCTTATTTCGGCTGGCACGTTTTATATTATGGCGCCCAGTAGTTGTTTTTCGGCCATATTCTTCTCAAGCATTTTCAATCATTGTCAGGAGCGATTGCTGTTGTTGTGACTTTCTTTATTGAAGCTTAGTGCATTACTGAATATATATATATATATATATATATATATATATATATATATATATATATATATAAATAATTTTTTATATATATATGTATATATATATCTATATATATGATGAAGTATGAATGCATATTTATTTATTATGTATTTATTTATTATGGGATTTATATCAAGAAGAAAGCATTACATCATCTCAGAGTATTTTTTCTAGTTTTGAAATTGACTGTCCACTTACGAGCTAATATTTATATCGATTATGTACAAGCATTATTTTTTTTATTCATTATTCTAATAAAACGAAACATTGAATCTTTTAAAAATTCGCCTCAGGACATATAGGAGCTGAATTTCCGTTTGAAAATATTCAAGCGACAAATATTTGCATCTTTTTTAAAACTTCTTTTAGATTTATTTATTTTTTTTTTGTGTATGGTTAAATATTCGCTCGATTTGGCTTGATTCTCCGCATATGTATACCGCGTGTTCTCTTTCTCATCTCGTTCTTTTTTACGTTCCTCTTCATCTCTCTACCCTGATACCCCTCTCTCCCCCTCTCTCTCTCTTTCTCAATGCGTGATATTCTCTCTTTCTCTTCACCATTTTTCATGTATGTACGTGCCGTCAATGGTTCTCTATCGTTGGTGTGCTTTCTCTCTTTCTCTGCACTTGTTCTTCCTCCTGTTTTGATGTATTTTCTCCCGTTCCCCTTTTCTATCTCAATTTCCATTTCATGTAAAGGCTGACTCGCACGCTTTGTCTTACCCTTTTACCGCCCCTCTTACCATCCCTTTTACCACCTCTCTATCAACCTCCCTATCTCTATCAATTCTTCGTACTTCTTCCTTTTACAACCTTTCTTCCTGTTTATGCCTTTCGCTCTATTTTCACATTCTATCTTCTTCTTTCTTTCTTTGGATACATTTCTCTAATGTAACTCAATTTCTGCATCATTATATATATATATATATATATATATATATATATATATATATCCTCTATTTTTTTTTCTGTAACTCCCTCTATCTCTCCTTTAAAACTCCGTTTTAATATTATTCCTTTTTTCTCGCCGTTTCTACATATTCTTCTCGCGCGCACGCACGAGCGCGTGCGCTCTCTCTCTCTCTCTACGTATATATATTTATATATATATATATATATATATATATATATATATATATATAAGCCTGAAGAGTCCTAGAGTGGATGAAACGCGGAATATTCAGTGTAGCTTAATCGCCATATATATTTTATAACTTACTAACTAGCTCTACCTACGTATTGAGCACTTTTGAAGTAAATACTCAAAGTTTACGCATAAATTTATACTTTCGTATATTAATTTTATGTGAGTAAATGAAGTAGTTATATATATATATATATATATATATATATATATATATATATATATATATATATATATTTGAACTTATCCATGTAAGTATAGTTGGGGAAGCAGGAAACCGGAAGAGAA
Organism: Euprymna scolopes; assembly: GCF_053919585.1. Lineage (NCBI taxonomy): Eukaryota > Metazoa > Mollusca > Cephalopoda > Sepiida > Sepiolidae > Euprymna > Euprymna scolopes. The sequence continues at coordinate 34,068,827 of NC_136514.1, read as the reverse complement.
TTCCAAAGTCCTGCAGTTCTGTGGAAGAACCTATTAGAGTAAAAGGCTTTCTTACATCTAAGGATCTCAACTATGTAGGGGTGGGACTTCGCTGCTTCTCGAGTTTGTCGGAGCAGTTTCCTCAAGGGGGCACTAGTGCTTGTAGTTCGTCAGAGCATACAACCATTAAAATAATTATAAAACAGACAGAGGGATGCAACATTTCGTCGCTGGGACAGGGGCTGGTTTAGATGACAGTTCAGGATCTATTAGGCTGGCGACTTTCTTTTGGACCCTATCCAGGAATGAAAGACTAGTAGCAGATGCAGCAGCCCAAATGTAACAGCAGTACTCCATACATTGGTGAATGGTGACTGTGTAGAAGCACAGGATACTTCCAGGCGTAAGTAACTTTCTAGCACGATAGAGAGAGCCCACCTTCTTTGAAGCAGCCTTGGCAATGATCTCAATATATCTATCCCAGTTCCTGTCTTCTGTGAGCGTTAAGCCAAGATCTTCCTCTAGGATTTCGTCCATTACCTTAGATATGTGCTCATTAGTTTTCCCCAAGTGCCTGCTATAGAGCGTGGTGTCGTCGGCAAATATAGCCATCTCAGGTAAGTCATTTATGAATATCAGAAATAATAAAGATCGATCCCTGAGGTACACCCGCATTTATATCAATTTTTTGGACGTAAGCCCACCGAGGATAACCTGGATTCTTCTCTCATTTAAGAAGGATCTAATTATGCTAAGCATTCGTCCAGTAATACCATAGGATTTTATTTTCATGAGAAGACCATCGGGCCATACCCTGTCAAAAGCCTTAGGGCTACTGCCGTCCCTTCCCCTACCTTATCCAGTGCTTAAACGTCCAGAGATTACAGTTGTTGCCAAGAAAGTTGTTCGCTACAGAGTAAATACCTTTCACACTTTGTCCACTTCGTTTATTGAGTTTCCGGACTATGGATCTCTGATCTCGCGGATCTGAGAACCGTCAACGAGGCCAGCTTTCAACTTCTCAATGGTCAATCCTGGAAAAGCCTGACACAATAACTGAAGCAATCATTATCCTTTTACAGAGTCCTGGTGAACTGCTTGATAAAACCGAGCTTGATGCGGGAATATGGCAAAGTATTCTGTCCCTGTTAACCAGAGGGTCATTGATGACGTTTCTTTCTTTGCAAAGAATAAATCCCTTCGGTAGAGCTCAATCTTTCTTCGTGTATGCTGAGCGCCGATTTTTTAAAAAAAAGATTTCGGTGTTTATGATTTCAAACTGATGCCTTTTCGATAAAACTTTTCACTTATAACTATATTAATTACTATCATTAAAATAACCATATCTACTCTTAACTTATAATTATATAATTACAATCATTAAAATGACCATATCTAATCAAAACCTATAACTATATTAATTACTATCGTTTAAATAACCATATTTAATCAAAACCTATAATTATATAATTACTATCATTAAAATAACCATATCCAATCAAAACCTATAATTATATAATTACTATCATTAAAATAACCATATTTAATCAAAACCTATAATTATATAATTACTATCGTTTAAATAACCATATTTAATCAAAACCTATAATTATATAATTACTATCGTTAAAATAACCATATTTAATCAAAACATATAACTACATAATTACTACCATTAAAATAACCATATCTAATCAAAACCTATAACTATATAATTACTATAATTAAAATAACCATATCTAATCAAAACCTATAATTATATAATTACTATCATTAAAATAACCATATCCAATCAAAACCTATAATTATATAATTACTATCGTTAAAATAACCATATTTAATCAAAACATATAACTACATAATTACTACCATTAAAATAACCATATCTAATCAAAACCTATAACTATATAATTACTATAATTAAAATAACCATATCTAATCAAAACCTATAACTATATAATTACTATCGTTAATATAACCATATTTAATCAAAACCTATACAGATATAATTACTATCATTAACATAACCATATCTAATGAACACCTATAACTATATAATTACTATCATTAAAATAACTATATCCAATCAAAACCTATAATTACATAATTACTATCGTTAAAATCACCATATTTAATCTATACTTATAACTATATAATTACTATCATAAAAACATATCCAAATATGGCATTATACTCTCACGAACTTCTTGCAAAACTCCACGCATGCGTACACG
>NC_136514.1:34024114-34061614 GCF_053919585.1 Euprymna scolopes | reverse complement strand
GAAAAAATGCCTGACACGTTACCTCTACGCCAAAAAGACACACAATGGCGGATGGATAAAATTAACCCTTTAAAAACACTTGCAGATGGCTGAAACTAACGTCAACCTTTTCTAGATCAAACATGACATCATTGTCGAAGTAGCAGGAGGAGGCTAAGTTTAGCTAATACATGACGCGTAAAATTGAAAGGAATAAAAAAAAAGAACGTGAAAGAATACCAAAGGAAAAAATGGAAAAAAAGAAAAAAGACCCAAACGTTACGGCGTAAAATGCAGATATTTATTTAAATGTAATTTTTTTGTTTTTTTAATGGAAAAACAAAATTAAAAAAAATGAAACTTACCGTGTATAATAAAAATATGCTTATTAGATTTTAATATTTATTTATTTCTTTGTTTCAATGAAAAAAAATGAATAAATAAAACCAGAAACCTCACCGTGTTTTTTATTGTTTTTATGTTGGTCGCTGTTAACCAACTTGAATGTCGTCTGATTCCAATATCGATAGTGTAGTAGTAATTGTGTTAATGAAACTCTCAGAAATGTAATGTAATCCGAAAATAGGAAGTCAGCAGTAAATAAAATGTTAAAGCGGCTAATCGGTGCAAGATTTGAAGAACGCTGGCAACTAATTTCTTGTAAAAACTAGAATCCAATGTTAGTTCGTTACGTTTAATTAATCATTCGAATCGAAACTCCCACCCACCTATAAAAAGAGAACAAATATAAAGGCAGGAAAAAGTAAAAAAGGAGAAGAAAATTATAAACTGGCAAAAGTCACCCACAGAATGTAAAGTCGACGGAAAAATGTCAATCCATATTTTTTAAGCAACTAAGAACTCAAACCAGTGTTCCTCGTATATTCCCCTGTGGACGTATCCGCAGCGGTATTAAGTAGTCGCGGGCGGAGTATGCATCAAATAGAGAGAAAAGAGTTGACAACTTCCATTGATTCTAACCGATTGTGGCAGTGAATTCTCACCGGACAATATATGGAAATGTACGAATATCAAGGCACTGTAAGCGTAGTAGGCCTATAGCACACCTAAGATCCTGTACTAAAGTGTGGGGACATTACATTTGAATGTAATGTCGTGATTTTTAATCCTATTAAGATCAAACTCACACGGGAGAAATGAGTTCATTTTATTTATATAGATAGAATAGAATAGATAGAAGAAGAGTAGAAGAAGATAGAAGAGAAGATATAGTATAAACTATATTTTATTATCTATATAGTATAAACCACTACTAATGCTGCTCTCTCACTTATTATTCGTATCTACTTGTTTGTCAGTTGTTGTCATCCGTCTGGACCAGGAGGTAATGGCGTTCTATGGACTAGCTTAGTCCGTTGCAGGATGTCGGCGTTGTTTATGACTATGTTGATCGAGTCTAGATAGACTGTGTCTGTTAGAGTTGATACAGGTAGGTAATGTATTGTTGTGGAAGCTTTGTTGCAGCCATCTACCCTCTGTACCCTGTTAGCTTCCCACCGCCGCTATTCACTCCTATTTTAGAGCAAGATTTTACAGATCTTCTTCAACAGCTATGCTCTCCAACAACCGACTTCCAACTTGTTTGGTCTGTTCCACCTTTCCTCATGTCCCGCGCAGGCAATCTTTATAGTGCAGGAAAGATCTTCGCAATCGGTTGCAAATTTTGAATAATGAGTATCTTTTGGGATCCTTCTATTGTCTATTCGTCTGTAATGGCCAAATAATGGACCTTATCATTGGCTTAGCAAAGTGAGTATGCTGATTATGTCTTTGTGATCAGGAACGATCTGGTTTCAGACATTGTCCTCCAAGGCGATCCCAAGGCGTTTTCTGTGGTTTATCAAGTTGAAGGATTAGACATCTTATTTTTACTGGAATAACGGGCTCATAATTCATTACGTACTTGGAACAAAGAATTAGTATAACTTCATCTTTGTATTGATGATCAGCACGTATTTTTCTCAGGCTCTCGCTCCTAAGAGCACACCTTTTATTTGGTATAACGTAAATAATGGTTGAAATATTAAAGAATTGACGAAAGGAAATATAAAGAATAAAAGCAGTTTTTTTTCAAGATAGAAAAAGAAAAGAAAGAATATGAAGAAAAAAAGTAAAAGGAAAAGAATAAATGTTATTAAAAAAAAAACAGCGTGGAACTATAAAAGTGTCGCCCTACAGAAAATAACACTATAACTTTATTTTAAAACGTTTTATTGAAAAAGAAAATCAATTCAGGTAAATTTATTATGTGGTAGAGTTGACATCTATTTAATGTAGCCGCTAAACAGTCTCAATAATCGCCTCGATACGGGTCCGGAACTAGGAGCATGCTTTTTCCACAAGCTGGCGGGAGCACAGCGAGTATAGGTTGGGAGAGGAGGAGACCAGTGAAAGAAGGGTACAAAGTCGTAGCACTCCTTCTGAAGCCAAACCTGAGTCTCTTTGGACGTTTGGTCCAGCGCCGAGTCCTGCTACCACACGCAGGGTCTGCCAGCACATCCATGTACACGTTGGTGTTGACTTTAAAGCCGACATCGAAGATGTTAGGTGGCATGATGTTGCCCTCACTTGAAACCACACCACAAATAATAACCGTGGCCGGAAACTTTGTTTTCATCACTCTGGGCACATCCCTGTTATTCGTGGCAATCCAGTGATACATATTAAGGGTGCTGACAATGGTTCTGTTGTTAGAAGGTGAATCAGTAGAGAGCATGACTTTAACTGCAGCGTTTTATATTGTGTGACTTTCAGACATGATAGAGGGTTCCTATGCACGAACAAATTGAATTCGTCCCTTCATGGTCTGAAAGTTTCATTTATCTGTTGCAGATATTAAACGTTAGAAACTCCGAGAAAGCAACCCTTGTCATGTACGTGCTTCAAAAGCAGAGGTGCGTCATTTAATTTTTTTTTACACAGTGTTCAACACTTATCAAGGCCCGGAAGCCGCTCAGGGATAAGGGTTATTGCAAGTACATTACGTTAGTGTGGAGATTTGATGAAGTGTTTACTTAAGGGGGCGGTTCATTAGGAATTTGTTAACGTTGGACTTGAAGACATCCAAGTTGTAGTCAGGTGGGAAGCAGGCAGACGGAACAGAGTTCCACAGGCGTGCAGTTCTAAGAAAGAAGCTTTGTTCATGGAATCCACGTTTTGATTTAGGCACAGATAAAGTGTGGGTGAAATTTTTCACAGTGGATTCAGCTAGACGGGTGTTTTTCGTGAAAGATTGGCGAGGGGGGGGACCAGAGATTCCTGGCAAATGTGCATTGAGAATGCATTGATTATGTAGAAAAAGTTTTAGAGGATGAAAAGGGCTCGTTTTAATAGTACTACTCCTCTGTTTGAAGCCCTTCAACATTTGGAGTTTAAAAAATATGAATATTTATTTTTGGAACGACTATTGTATGACAAAGTGTGCTCTGGGCGCTCATACATAGCCACTGTTTATGGTAGATAGCATGTAAAATAATAATGTCGTTCGAATTAATGGTACCACTCCCGTTCTAGATCGTAGGAACACCAAGTGACACAATAAGTAGATGCTAGAAAATTTGCAATATATCTCTTTTAATATAAATATTATCTTATTAAACTTATTTATTACTTGGTAATTATTATTATTACATTTAAAGGTTCGATTTTATTAAATATGTGATGCAGTCGATTAATTAGAATTTAGTGTTTGCCAACGGAACATAAACGAGTCAACATGTGTATCTTTTTTACATTGAACTTTAAAAATTAAACATCATGAATGTATATAATACATTACTTCGTTTCGGGTACAAACACCACTTTTTCTCCGCACAATGCCGAATTCCTTAGCTAGTATATAAAAAATATACAAATACGCGTAAATAATAAATTGTAAGTTGCTTTATGATCTCATGGGATCTGTTTTTTTTGTTTCCTCTAATTTAAAACTAAATATCAGTGATTTTGTCATAGATGAATGCACGCAATATTCCCATTTAATATATGACCTTATCATAAATCAGTAAAGATTGTTTGATAAATGTGTTAAGTCCCGAGAGATTGAATAATTATTACAATTATAATTCGATTGTAAAGATAAATATTCAATACGAATTATGACATCAAAGTGTATTGGCCGTTCCAAAAATTCAACAACAGCGAGATATCATTAAATTGTACTATCAATTTTAAGTCGAAAATATTCATCTTGGGGATTGCCGAAATAGCATGTAGTTATCTTTACTTTTCGTATATTCGGCCAAGTTTATTTCCTATATCTCCGCCTTTTTATTGTTATCTTTATTACACGCTTCTCACTTGAACTTCCCAATCAATGTACGTCATCATTATTTTCAAACCTTCCTATATTGTCGTTTCTTGTTATAATTATTTCCTCAAGATATGATAAGGAGAACGCACAATAGGCACTTCCTTATGTCACAAATAATTAGAAGTCAAAGAAGAAAAAGAAAAAGAAGAAGAAGAAACAGAGAAAGAATAAATTGTCAATTTGAAAACATCGTGTCCTATTTGAATTACAGAAATTAGAAAGCCAAATAAGAGTAAAATTATTTATATATTCTTTTAAAATAAACGACTTTCGACTTTAAAAAGTCTTCATCAAATTTAAGCATCTTAATTTAATGCATCATGTTCACTGTCGCGGCGATCTCCCATGTATAGTAGTCCATAGAGCTGTTAGTCAAAGTTTTGTGGCACGGTGAATGTTTTGTACACAGTGACATTAACAAGAAAATTATTACCACTTAGAAGCCATCGTTTCGTATTTGTATTATATTTTGGATATTAAAATGCTAAATATTGGTGCATTTTTTGTTATTCTCTTCAAACTAAATTATCCACTTATCTTACAAAATAAACAAGTTTTAATTTAAATACCATACGATGTATACGACATTGCGAGTTGGTTGGTTGCTTGGTTGTTTTTGTTTTACGGCATATCAACCCTTTTCGGGTTTTTAATGCCGAATCCAAAGATTTTGAAGAACATTTTTTTTAATAGAATATATTTGTTGTTTTCACGTCGGTTTCTATTTAACCCATAGTTGGGACCCTAACAGGTACTACCACTCCGGGTCAGAGTGGACCTGGGAGCAATGGTAATTAAAGGGTGGTTCCACACGCCCCAAAGCCCGCAAGCTGGGGCCTCACCACTGGATATAGTTTAAGGTCCTATCCAGGACCCCCATTGAGGGACTTTTACCCTCTGCAGTCGGCGTATTCTAATGCCCCACCGACAGGGCCGACATTGCGAGTATTTTTTTCTTAGCAACCTATACCGCACAGCCATCTCTGGCACATAACATTTTAATTAACCGTAACTAACACCTCCATAGAATACTATACACGAGAGTTTTTATATCTCTAAAGGAAAAGATGCTTTACACAAAAAAATCTATCAGGAGTTGATGAAGACTTTTATTTAAAAGTTTTAAGCTTATTCATTCTTTAAAATAGATAAATAATTTTTGTTGGAGTAATAACCAAGACAAACCCCATCATTTAGCTTTTTTATTTATAAACAAATAATAATAATAATAATAATAATAATAATAATAATAATAATAATAATAATAATAATAATAGGAACAATTCCGAAAAACTTTGAAAAAAGAATAGGAGAAATTGGAATCAAAGGAATGATTGGAAAAATGCAACGAACAACAATAATGAAAACAGCTTAAGTATTAAGAACAATCCTCGAATGTGGAAACTAACACACGGGAGCAACAAGTGCGGGCTAGGCAAACTGCTGCAAAGGCAAAACATGAAAGACTACATGGAACCTAGAAAACTGAAGCTGTATATCTATAAGTTCTTAAACCCCGCCCCATCCCCCATTGCCACACCAATCCCTCACCCCCCCAAAAAAAAGAACGAGATCAAATAATCAAGTAGAGTCAAGAAGAAAGGAAAGACCGATGAACTGACCAAACCTAAGCCGGATAAGTGCGAAGAGAACTGGGACCTTGGGGAGGCTTATTGCCACTCAAATCCCAGGCAATACCAACAGCCGCTGCGAACCAATCAATGGCAAGCAGCTGTTGCGATAATGCAAATTTTAACAAATGTTAACGAAAGAGGTGGAGAGTACTGGAAACATGGGGAGACTTATTGTCACCCAGCTTCCAGGGAACACCACAGGCTGTTTTCAAGGAGAGATCTTTGATGAACGTGTGAAATCTCCTTGTGAGCCAATAATCAACTGGCGCCGCACCGAATAATCGAAGAGGGCCAAAGAGGATAGGAAAAAAAGGACAGAAAAGTGACCGAGGAGGTTTAATACCACCCAATTTCAAGTGAAAACCAATTTTCTTAACCAACTAGAAATCAATGGTAAACGGCTATTACGTTAAAGCAAACTAATTTTCAAAGGTTATCGAAAAAAGTTGGCAAGTGTTGGAAATCTGGGGAGACTTGTAACTTAGACTTTAGAGAACACCACAAGTTATGCTCAAAGAGAAATATTTGCTGATGGTTTATGTGAAACCCCATAGTGGATAATAATAATAATAATAATAATAATAATAATAATAATAATAAGAAGAAGAAGAAGAAGAAGAAGAAGAAGAAGAAGAAGAATCGTAAAAAAAAAATAATGCAAAAGTGCGCATCGCTTATTATAAGAAGAAGACTGGAGGCAGCGGAGAGCATTGAAATACCAAACCAAGGGATGGCGCGCACTAGGCCAACATGACACTTACAATTATTTAGGAGTTTTGAATGCAGACCTATCAAAGTAACAGGAATGAAAGAAAGAAGTAGAAAAGAATACATAAGAGGACCAAGAAAACTTATGATCATGCACAATGTATTAAACTCTACGTGAGTATAAAAGATGGACAAAGAAGATTGGTTTGCATAGAAGACTGCGTGAACAGCACAAAAGATAATCAGAAAATGAATAAAGCAGAACACAGCAAGGCTAATAATCGAAACAGATGACAGTGCAAAAATGAAACAGATAGAGGACAAGAGGCACGAGATGAGACGAGAAAATGAAAATATTAAGAAAATCAGGTACGCTGACATTTCGTAAGAACTAGCTTGGGTACTTGGCGTTGCCGGGCTGTTTGGAGGTGTGTGTTGAGCAAAAAAAAAAAGTGGTCGTAGGCAGGTAGGCAGGCAGGCAGGCAAGCTCAAACCTGTCCCGCGAAGGAGGAAAAGAATGAGAAAATACACACAAAAAAAAGTGATGTGTTTGCCGTTGCGTTCATTGCCAAACCGGAAATGGCGAAGGTTTAAATTAAGGCCAGTCAATCGAAAAGAGGGGATGACTTTCGAAAATATCGGCGAAAAAAGGCCTCCCGTCCTTGTAGAAAAGAGCTCAGTTGAGGGTGAACGAAATTAATGTTTTTAGCCAATTTTTGGATATATGTGGTTTGAAGGGTCGAGCTTCAAAACATTACTAATCTCGTGAAAATCCGTTGCCTCTGTCGAAAGTTTTAGGCAGATATACAAAAGATTTATATTATAGATAACAAAAAGGGACTCAAGAAAAAATTAGGCATAGCTACAGGATATCTTAACAGAGAAACTGGACCACATAAAAGCCGCATAACCAACTTTATTGAAGCAAAGATCGATAAGACAGGGAATAACAGCAGATATAGACTCTGTGGACAAAGGGACAAAATGATGAAGCATATTAACTGAATATAGGAAACTAGTCCCAAAATAACATAAAAATAAACTTGTCCAGTCAGGGAGGGAAGTACAATGTAAACTACGATAACGATAGCATCTTCAACACCCAGAGAAATAGTACACGCACTAAGTGAGAGCAGTGCTTGGAAGCCGATATCAGTAAATCATATGGGACCTTGACGTACAAAGTAATCGAAGCGTAGAGCTCAGATATCATAATAGTTAACGAGAATGGAAATGTTATGCCAGGTCTTAGATTTCGCCGTTCAAGCAGACCACATGGTGAACATGAAGGAGATAGAAAAGCGAAGCAAATACACGGAACTGAAAAGAAAGCTGAAAGCGACAGGAAGCAAGAGTAAGTGAATATAACATGTATAATCGGAAGGATAACGACGAACAAAACTTCGAAACATAAATTGGGAGAAATTGGAATCAAGGGGTTCACTGACAAAATACAACGGATAGCAATATTAAAAACGGCTGAAATATTAAAGAAAACATGAACCACAAACATTGTCTAGCCGGATAGAAACTGCAATACCAGTAAAGCAAACATAGAGGAAAACAGCAAGGAACGGAGAAAACTCAAACTGTATAATCGTAAGTTAATCATTCAAAAAATGTAATGCCGTCATCAACTGGCGCCACGCTAAATACGCTAAATTTAAGGAGATTGACAAAACCAGACGGAGAAAGAATTACCTAATCTTCCATTGGATAATTGCGAAGAGTATTAGGCTGTTGGGGGAAGCTTGTTGCCACCTAGATAAAAATTATGACAAATATCCAATGGCAGCAAGGAATAAATGGGTTGTTGCAATAATGCAAATTAATTTGCAAAGACAGGGTAGAGGGTATCATAAATGCGAGGAAAATTATTTTTTACCAAGACTCCAGGGAACACCATGTATTGCTGTCAGTGAATAATCCCTGATGATTATCTGTGAGAGAACTCCTAGCGACTACTACTACTACTACTACTACTACTAATAATAATAATAATAATAATAATAATAATAATAATAATAATAATAATAAGAAGAAGAAGAAGAAGAAGAAGAAGAAGAAACCAAAAATTGTTCTCAAAGAGAAATCTTTGATGACGTCCTGTGTGACTACGTCTAGTGTGCGAATAACAAACTGCCTTTATTTCATAATTTCTAAATGCAAAAATGTTCAAATGTTAGCAGAAGCGGGCAATTACTTATCAAGTCACGAATTTAATTTTCATCCCTACTAAAAACAAATACACAAAGACTGACATGCAAAATGATAAAAGAAACGTATCAACCAAAAACCAATCAATATACTGCAGCATGCAACAATTCTCCACTTCTCACTCTTCAAGGTTATACGCGCTTATCGGACACATGCTCATGCCGAGATATACATAGACAAGCACATGTGCACATACACATACATACACACGTATATACATATGCACATACACAGACATGCACATGAACATACATATACACATACACTCGTTCATACACACGCACCTACAAACGTACATACGCACGTGCATATCCATGAACATACACATACACACATACTTACATATACATACACACGCGCATACACATATACACGTACATACACACGTACATACACATACACACAACCGTACATATGCATATACAAGTATACACACATACATATACATGCATATGTACATACACAGGCTCATACACATAGACGCATGCACATATGTACATATATATATACATATACATGAACATGCACATACACACATGCAAACACATGCACATACACATGCATATGCTTATAAACACCTATGTACACACATACATACACAGACATATACATTCACATACCCTCGTATATACATATGCACATACACACGTATAGACACATACATACGCATATATATATATACATATGTTCATACATATACACATGCACGGATACGCATATATCTGTTCATATCAAAGATGCAAAATGATATTTCCACCAAAAACAAATTTACATCTATATTGGTCCACCGACAAAAGGGGGGGGACTGTAAATTCACGCTTTTCCGTTTCTCCGTTTGTCTGTCCGCACTTTTCTCAATAAGTACACCTTGGGATATTTGAAATTTTCCACAAACATTAAACATGGTATGAGTAAAAAGTAACAGAACGCATTTTCTGGGAAAACCCCGGTTGCCCCCTAGGGGTGCCTTGTTGGTTAAAATGGCTAAAATTGGCACTTTTGTGATTATTAAAAAAAAAATTGATGTCTGCCATTTTTATGAAACTTTATGAAAAGTTGTAGCTGATCTTTATATAATTTTGTTTTTCTATACTTCGCGATAACTCTTAGGTGTGCCCCAGGGGCTCTTTTAGGGCTAATGAAAACACTCAGTTATTTCGGACTATTTTACCATATTTCTCCAAAATTCTATGTATGTGTCTATTTATTAGCAGTTTTGCATGATGCTGAACTCAAATTTAAATATCTTAAGGCCTTGGGGACTTTTGGAGATAAATGGGGAGGGGGCAAATGATGGACTTAATCATTTCTTTTATTGCATGGTGCAGAACTCAAATTTACATATGTTAAGGTTTAAAACTGCACCGTTTGTTCATTTTCACAAGAATTTGACGTCCCCTGGTGACTTTTGGGCTAAATGGGGGGGGGGAGTGCTGAACTTAGTCATTTCTAACGCCTCGTTCACTCTGCACTCACGGGGTATAATGCATGCTTCACTTTTTTCTGTTCATTTTTTATTCTTCGGGTTACTGTTCTCATCGTGTTTGTTATTTTCACAACGTTTCGATCGATGTAACCTTCGGCCTTCTTTAGGTGTATATTGTCAAGCTCGGGAACCTTTATGTCGAACGAAAATCTGCACGGAATTTCGAACGGAACGCTTTATTAAATTCACGACATTAAAATAAAATAGGGAATTACTCAGGACTTCTACCGGAACAAATGCATTCTACTCTCGTGGATTAAGTAAAGCGTTCCGTTCGAAATTCCGTACTGATTGCCGAGTTCGACAGAAATATTCCTTAATTCAACAAAATACACCGGAATAAAGTCGGAGGTTTCAGCGTCCGAAACGTAGTGAAAATAACAGTAGTCCAAAGAACCCAAGTAATACGAATAGCGCAATCCTCATCTTAAAAATTCAGAAACATAAAATTGCTTATATTTTACTTATGGATAAGTGTCTGATAACTAGAACTATGACAACAGCATATTCTTTTCATTATTTTTACTCTCGAATGTGTATCCGTTGATATCTTATATGTTTTTATATAGAGTGATGTGCTTCTACAGGGTGGTCAAAAAGTCAGGTAACATTTTAAAGAAAAACGATATTAGCAATACACGTATATTTAAGTACCATACATAGAAATATAAAATGAAACAAACATGAAATATGTTTATTTTGTTAATTGTCGTCCATTTCTCTCTATCAATCGCTGGAAGCGATTAACCACTGATTGTGTAACACGTGTAATCATGTCAGCTGATATCCGCGCAATCTCCTCTTCAATAAATAACTTTAAAGACGCTATTGTATCATGCTTCTTGCCATAAACGCTATCCTTTACATAGCCCCAAAGCCAGAAATCAGGAGGTGTAGTTTATATATTACACTCAAATATTTAAACAAATAATATTAAACGAATAGAGATTATAATGGATCATATTGTTTTTTCTACCTTTAACATGTTACCTGACTTTTTGACCACCCTGTAGGTTGATTAACTGTGTCTAACTGTGCTGGATATATACTCGAGAGTCAAAACAATGAAAAGAATATGCTGTTGTCATAGGCCTACTGATAAGTAATACGTTTCCGAGCTTTATTGATTTAGTAGTAGGGATCAGCCAGGAGGAGTCTCCATACACCTGAATGCTATCAAACTCGGGTTTGAGCATCAAATTCACTTTTAGATTCGTACATAGAACTTCATCCTGATGAATTTCTAAAGGTGTGATCATTTCAGTTTGTCTGTTTAACTTTACTTAACTGGAGGGAATTAGAACGTTTCTATTGCAGCGAATAAGTTTTCCAAAACGTTTAATTCTTTGGAGAATTTGGGAAACAATAATGAAAGTTGTTACAGACTTGCAAGGGTCTTTCGAGCATTGTATTCGACAGTTCGGTTGGCCAAGTCTCCTCGAATCGCGTGTTAGAAACAAAGAGTCCTATGTCCACTTCAGTGATTAGGCCAACAAAACGAACAACCTCCCAACGGCACGAATTACAATCTCATTTCTTTTATACCTCGTGACGTTCGTCTCTCTTTTATTGAAACTGTATTTTATTTCGTGATCATGTCTATCTATCTATCTATCTATCTATGTTTCTAGCTATCTATCTATCTGTCAGTTTCTTTGTACCTCCAACGTCATGTTTATCATATTCTCTTTCTTTCTTTTTCTGTCTTGGTTCAGATATATTACCATCTATATTTTTATAAGATCTATGTATCTATCATTATACATACATATATATCTACAGTAAAACCCCGGGATACGATGATCACAGGATACGGGTTTTTCAGGTTACGATGTGAAACACGATGTTTTGTCCGGTCCTTGGTTATGGTATTTTCCCATCTTACGGTGTTACTTAAAATGTTATTTTATTATTATATACGGTACTGTATGTTTGCTACTAATTTTTAATGCCGTATCCGGGGTTCAACTGCATATATATATATATATATATATATATATATATATATATATATATATATATATACACGCAAGCATATATATTTATAATTGATCAATAATTATGTCTTATACGTACAGACACTAGTGCTTCATGCTAACGCACACATTACTATAGGGGGTAACAATTCAGCTTGGTCATTAGATTCGAACCTAGCTACAGAACCAACTTTTGCTGTATTTGCTAAGCCTCTACCTGCCATGTAGGGAATTAAGTACTATTAAACGCCGAATTCGGGCGAATACATTAGATAAACTGCAGTGTTTGAACGAGCGGAATTCATAAGCATTTAGTGGGGCAGATTGCTGAAACAATCTTTCACTTGCTGCTTTTATCTCTAAGTGAAAGATTGTTTATGGAATATGGAGATAAGCTGCCCCACTAATTACACAAACGCTAGTTAGTTGACTTTCATTTATTATTCCGCGGACAGTGCCTAACATTAAGTATTCTTAAATAGGCTTGTTAATTATAATTAAACAATTGTTATTATTTATATATTATTTAACAAGAAAGTTCTACCGGGATTTTCAATTTTGATTTCAAATGATGTATTTTCAAAAAAGTTTTCGTTATAAGACCTTTACTTGATATTTCATTTTAAAGATCGGTTTACGCTCTATCTAATCATTTGAATTACAATTGTTTTAAAACAAATATATATTCTTTTTCAGAACGTTGAATACAAGATAGGAACAAGAAAATTCGCACAATTTCTTTTTGTAATTCAAGATAGACCAAAAAAAAAAAAAGCTGCTGAAACAACTCGAGATATCAACGAGGCGTTTTACCCAGGAACCACTACTGAACACATAGCACAATGGTTGTTTAAGAAATTTCGTGGCGACGACGAAAGTCTTGAAGGTGATAAGCGTATTGGTCGGCTATCGGATTTTGACAACGATCAATAAAAGGCCTCAAATGAAGCTAATCGACACACAACTGTTCCAGAACTTAAAAACCGCAGGAGATTTCCGGTCAACTTGATATAAAGACACACACACACACACACACACACACACACACACACACACACACACACACACACACACACATATATATATGTGAAAAATAAATTTTTTAGATATTTTGTAAACTTTCCAATCGGATTATATGCATCGTCACGCTGGACTTATTTTGGAATACTTTCTATCTGAAGAACTATTTTGCATTTTGAATCAACTCTGGAGGAATTTCATTCAAGCTGAAATATTATGCGAGGTTTGTTTTTATATTAGTTTTTTACATATCCAATATTTTTTCATTTTTTTATTTGGCAATTTATAACTACAATAAATTGCGGTTTCACTTAATGCCTTAACTAGCAAATTCTAGCATGGCTACAAATATAATTTGCTGATTTCTTTATGTCCTCTGATGAGAAGAATAATAAGAATAGCATTCTTTGAAACTCTGCAGAATAAGGACTTTCTAAATTATTTTTTTTGAGTATTCAGTCGAACAATAAATTTTGATTGTTACGGTCAACTCACAGTTTTAATTTTCTTTCTCTCATATATATATATATATATATATATATATATATGTGTGTGTGTGTGTGTGTGTGTGTGAGACTGTGCATGCGCGCGTGTGTGTTTTTGTTTGTAAAACATGTTCGCTTCAATTATATTTCACTCCTTGTGTATACCAATCCTTTTTATTCCGAAGCTCAATATCTGTTAATTATAACAACAGAGCATATTTAACGGAAAATACAAGTATAATTATATTCCAAGGTCCACATATTTATTTTTCAAGCAAAACTGCTTCGCAAGCATGTAAAAATTTTGGTACACTTTTTAATAATCCGTTTCGCTATGCAAAAACAAATGGTTATTATTATGTCAACATCATCTCTTTTCGTGCATATACTCTTCAGAATAATGTAAAAATTCTTTGCTTAGATGGAAACAATGCGTGACAATATAATAAATAATTTCATAGAAGACTGAACATCATGATTTTATTCCTGCAGTCATCTTTGTTCATATTGTCGTATAAAAATAAATATTTGGATCTTTTATTTTGATCTGTTATTTTTATTATGCATATCAATATATATATATATATATATATATATATATATATATATATATATATATATATATATATATGATTCTGTGAACGAAACAGCCCGTAAAAATCTAATGATTTTTGTTCTGAAAATATCATCATACTGTAACGTAATCCCCCATTGAGGAGCGTTAGAACTACGCTGAGGTAGATTTGTATTCCCGGGTGACGCCAGATAACCCAACAATTAAAGATAGAGAAGATAAATATACTTATTTTATTTTATGTCAAAATAGATATTGTTTGAAAAGCAGAGGAATATATTTTTACGGCTAAAAGTTGACAACAGGAAATTTCACTTAGAACCTTGTCTGGCCTTAAAATGAACCCAGGGTCGGATGTCAGAATTGACATCTGTCCTTGAAAATCATACTTAGATTTCAGTGTGGGAATTGTACCCACGCAAAACCCTGGGGCTTAGGATTTCGTGGAGATTTCGTGGCGAAATCTTATTGGTTGGGGAGAATTTCCACCCCCATCCACTTACCTTACTATATATACGACTGTCGTGCGAAAATTAGCGAGAGTTCGAGAGAAGAGCGAAAAGAGTTGAGTCGAACAGAGTTCAGATCAGAGAAGAGACGTGACCCTTCCCCACCTCATCCATCCATCGGTCGCTGTCTGTTAAGAGAGTTGAAACTTTGAAAATAACTTACAAAATCTGAATGAGAATTGTAAAAACATTTGTACATAATTTTATGAGAATTAAGCCTTTGTAGATAGACTACAATCGTTGTCTTTCTTCCTGCCTGTCGCTCCGATATTCGCTTTCAGCATACCAGATTATGTAACAACCTCCGAGGAGCCTAGACGACCACGTGCCGAGATCCAGTGAAATAAGAGTCCTAACCACCTCCTCGAACGAGGCGTTAGAATACAAATGACTATAATCTTGATCAAAGAAATGTAGCTTAATAATGTTAACAATGATTGAGATTCTACGTTTAAAAAAAGTGTATTATTACAATAGAAAAATGCAAGTATGAAAAGTAAGATGGTTAAGCTTACACATGGAAAAGTAAAGGATTAGTTGTTAAAACTGAAAACGAAAAGGACAAGATATTATAGTAAAAACTGTAATAAATGTATAACTTAAAATATTGCAACGTTAAGAATTGATTATATAATGTTATAAATTTATTTTTAAAACATACGTTAAACTGAGAGAAATTGACGAATTGATTAAAATTAACAATCACAGTTATCTCCCTTACAACATGAGGAATTTAATAATGCTATTGAAGATTAGAAACAAACGAGTTTATAATAGAATGCTTATATAATGATAAAAATTAAATAGATTAATTAAACATTTTGTGAAAACATATGAAAGCTCGATTAAAAACTAATAATCATGAAGCTTATTAATTGGGCCAATGTATTAAATTTTAATGGTATATTAACAATTAGTGAATTTTGATATATTTTAATATAATAAAATTTTTGATTGAAAAATAATCTGAGGTATATATGTATATATATATATATATATATATATATAAATGGATAACAAAAAGATTTTACATCTATTTAAAAAGCAGCGCAAAAAAAACTAAAGTAAATAATAAAATAAATAAATACCATCGTTTCGATGTTTATATCGCTAAAAGACGGCAACAGAGTTATGTACATGCATACATGATAATCTTGTAAACTAATGAACGCATTATTATGAATGTGTTCATATATATATTTTATTAAACACAGTATATAATGTTCCACATTTCCATTTTGTAAATTTACAACTTTAGGTGGATACAAGCATATTAACTTACTTAATATATTTAATTGAACACCTAAGCTAATGAAGGGATAAGTTAATTAATTTTGAAATATATATTCTCGGCAATCCGATAAATACCATAATTTGTTTTGTAAACTTTCTAATTTTAGAAGGTGCGTCGATCCAACTCCCACACTCATCGAAAACCATCTTTAATATAAATTTTACTAGTCAGTTTAAATCTATGTATGTATGTATGTATGTATGTATGTTGTATGTATGTATGTATCTATCTACCTATCTATCTATCTATATGCCTAAAAAATTTTGACAAACGCAACGGATTTTCACGAGATCGATATAATTTTGAAGCTCGACCCTTTGGACATAAATATCAAAAAGTGGCCGAAAATATTAATTCCTTCACCCTCAACTGGGCATTTTTGTACAGGGAGTGATCGCTATTTTTCGCTGACATGTTTTGCAAGTCATCCACTCCTCGCATTCACGAGGTCGCTTAAAAGATGTTATTTTGATCGCCCGTTACGTCACAACCACGGCAGGCACATCGGTAAGGCAGTTTGTATTTTTCCACTCTTTTTCTCTGCCTCTTACGGGGTGAGTCTGCTTACTACTTCTTTTTTTTTTGCGCTCGCAATTTTCCTTCTATTTTTTTAGGGGGGGGTCACCCACCACACCTCCACCACTTTCTTTTCCGAGTTTGTATCACTAGTTCGAGCCTGCCTGCCAACTACAACTTTTTTGGGGGGCGAAACACACACCTCAAAACTCCCGGGTAACGCCGGACACCCAGGCAAGTTTTCAATAAGTCAGATATTAAAATGCTCTCAGTGAAAAACTCTACTTTTTGTGATCGTATAATGAAATTTGCTGTACTTACCTTGAAGCGATGTGCTTAGTATATTGGAAGTTTGCTGATGGAAATTTTGGCGATACGTTATCAGATTTAAACTCTGACTGATAAGGAACTAAACGATATACAACCAGATAAGGTGAGAAGATTGAAGAATATTATAACGAGCAATGTAATATTTGTGTTATGTTTTGCAGCAAATAAAAGAGCACATATTCTTAGTCTGGAATGAAACCTCTTTCTCACAAATAGATTCGACTGCGAATATATTTGAGAAGGAGGTTTAACCTCAATATTATCTATTATTATCTATTCTAACTATAAGTCGTTTGGTGTACTTTCTATTTAGTGTTCTCGAGCTAATAGTTTATTTTTTATTTAAAAAACACCATCGATATAAGTTGGTCACCATATACATTTTTGCTGCCTCATTATTTTCTGTAAATTGCCATAACGTTATCTTTCGATGAGAATATGTCCGTGAACAAAGAGTAATCTTAAGTCAAGTCGGGAGCTCATCTGACCAGATGGGTTTATCAAAAGCGATTAGACCATACACACAATCAGCACCACCGTAATGCTCTTTAAGTTATCAGCATAGTGAACACCTTTGACATTAACATTTATGGACCGATTATACTTCCGAATTCTGAACTCATAAACACGTCATTTCCGGTGATATTATTCTGAACAAAATCCCCGGTTGTTAATGACATGTGACCAATTGATCTACCTATAAGGGCGCTTCATAATAAACAGATTTATGGTAACTATGGCCAAATTAATGACGCGGATACAGATGCATCAGCGTGGACAAAGAGGGAAATCGAAAGACAATAATGAACAGTCATATATAAGAATACAAAGTAATTAATGAAATACTTTTACCAAGCTCATGATATTTTTCTTAGATTCTTATACATTAATCATCTTGTTCAATTTTGTTTTTTATTTTTGTTTATTTTTCTTTTAACGATAAAAACGGTTAAGTAGCGGTTTCGCCCTGAAGCTCGTTTTACGGCCAAATAAAATATTGCCGATTTTCTAAGTGAAACGAGTTTCGAGCTGAAGCCGCTACTTAACCGTATTTACTGTTAAGAAAATAAACAAAATGCTTAAGTTTATGAACGATAAAAATAAACCGTAACAAAAATAAAAAAAAAAATCTAGAAGTTCATGGCGTAACGATTACCGTGCCGGACTGTGATACACTTAGTCCGGAGTTCGATTCCTACACACAGTCAAGCTACGCTGAAGAGAGACAGATACCTTGAAACATGTATGTATGTTTTTTTTTTTACAAGGGTGTCACCACTTATCAAGGCCCAGAGGCCACTCGAGGATAAGGGTTAATAGGTATACATGAGTCATTGTGATTTTAGCATAGTAAACAGTGGGAATTTTGAAACTTGGATTACTTCGGGGGACGATTCAATTAGAACTTGTTCACATTGGACTTTTTCTTTTTTTTTTTCATAGGTATCAACTCATTATCAAGGCCAAGAGGCCACTCAAGGATAAGGGTTAAAGAGTGTACAGTAGAAATTGGACAATATAGTAATCATTAGTAATGAAAATTTGTTAAATTTGATAACTTATATGTAGTTAGATTACTCTCTTAAAAATAATTTAAAAAAATATCATATATATATATGTATATATATGTATATATATATATATATATATATATATATATATAATTTCAACCCCACTTCAAAGATGTGAGGTTGTATGATTTGGCCCTCACGTAAAACCACACCCGACCATAATCGTGGGTCTTCTGATGCGTTGATCTGTGCTCTCAAGCGTTGGACCGTCTGGATTTGCATTTTGAGGGCACTGGTAATGGTCCTCTTGTCATCAGTTCGATCGGTAAAGAGCATGAGGCGCATCTCCGACCTTGCTCGTTGAACATTGCGTCACTTTCAGACATGATAGAAGGCTCCTATCGCTCTTGAGATTTATACAAAAATGACTAACTAGTAGTTAAAAGAAAACGGGTTTTAATCAAACGCAACTGGAATCATGTCGCTTCTTTAGGGCGGCAATTTTATCCTTCTCGCCCTATATATATATATATATATATATATATATATATATATATATATATATATAGTAAAGTATGTATATATATTATATATATATGTATATATAGTTATATATATATATAGTTATATATATATATATATATATATATATATATATATATATATATATATAAGAAGAGAAGGCCAGACGTTGATGAGTACTTCAGTTAGCCTGTATATAATAGATGCTTAATCTATATATCTATAAAAGTGAAAATGTATGTGTCTGTCTGTCTGTGTACACATCCCTACTAAATAACTCTGTCAATTTTCGGTCCACAGACTCGTGATTTTACATAAGTGGTATTGAGATTTGAAAAATATCTTTTTAATAAATTTTCGGCCAAAACTTGGCTGTCAAGAGGTCAAAGTTCAACGATTTGTCTCTTGAAAACTCTAACAAACTCCTCCTCCAATTTTTCGTGTAACATTTGAAATTTTAGATATAGATTACTTAAACATGGATCTAACTTTATAATTTATTTGAGCCCAAAACAATAAATTTTAAGGGGTCATAATTGGGGTCAAAGTTTTAAAAAGTTGATCTCTGCGATCTCTACCAAATTACCCTGCCAATCTTTGGTCTAAACATTTGAAATTTTACGTAAAGTGTATTCAGACATAGGGCAAGGTTTGCAATATTTTCTTTTCCGAAAATTTGGCATCAAATGGGTCAAAATTCAGAATCATTCACCTTTGCGGTCTCCAGACAACTATTAAGCCAATTTTGGGTCTCTACATTTGTAATTAAGCATGCAACAACCGTTTTAAACAATTTCATGGCGAAAATTTTGCTTCCAAGTCGTCAAAGTTGACAGAATTGATCTTTGCAGACTCTACCAATCTCCTCCGCCAATTTTGGGTCCAACCACCTGTAAATTTAAGATGTAAGTTTCTTGGAAATTGATCAAACATTTTAATTTTATTTGAACCCAAAACAATAAATATTAAGGAGTCGAAACTGGGGTCACATTTTAAAAACATATAGCCCTCTGCGGTCTCTACTAACTTTTCTCTATAGTAGTTAAGGAAGCCTATTATATAGAAAGGCATTACCGTACATATGCACACTTTTTAATATATACATATGCACATAAAGTTATAAACAGTACATGGGGCCTGAGCAAAGCCGGGATGAACTGCTAGTAGAAAATATTTGTAAAAAGCTTTGTACATTCAATATAACGTTTATATTTACACACTTACTTAGACACACGTACGCGCAAACACGAATATATATATATATATATATATATATATATATATATATATAACTATGTAAAGATATTCTTTATATTGTATTAATTGAATCTGTTAGCATTTTATAGATGCTGAGAATTCTTTTATTTCGCATGAATTCTTGCTGCTTCTTTAAACTTCTTTAAATTTTTAAATGTGAAGAATTTTTTTTCTCTTTTTTTAATCACTGTAATCCGAAGCTTCTCCAATTCAAATAAGATTCTTATCTATTGACGAGAAACCTTGAGGACCGGGAAAAATTAATTCATGCGCGTATCTCCTGAACAATCCCTACGTATTTTCAATTGCCTGGCCTGAAAATAGACATATTTCTTTCTATGTTCTCTCAGCTATTCTTCATGCCTCGTTTAATTGGAAATAAAACAGACCGTTTTTTTATCAACAGTCTCGCAATGACGTCATTAAGACAGTATCTATTTATCCGACTTCGTCTGAAATGCGTTTAATGTTTTATAGAATAATCCCAGTGCCAGAGTTGGTGAAAGTAATTTCCTCTGTTATAAGTTCAGCAACACTTCGGGGCAAGGTCAAAGTGTAGTATATGTTCTTCGGAAGTTGCACTTCAATTTTTTATTCTCTCTCAGTGAAGGAGCAATCTTTCACGACTGAGAACATTTTTATTTTTGTTCCTTTTCTCCGCGTTGAAAAACGACCCTGGTGTCTAACTCTGGGGAGGCATTGTAAATAGGAACAATAATATATCCCATTACACGAATTAAAACCAATGTTTTAAAGCAATGTGTGGAACTCTAATTGAAATTTTGGTAAAAATACATTCGATATTTTTACATCTTATTGTTAGAAAACAGGTCGCCTGTTCTTGTAAGTAAGTAAAAATGAGATAGGATAGTCCGAGAATTCGAACCTGGAAAGCTAGGTTTGGAATTAAGATTCAGGAGAATTCCGCTCGAGAGTGTTATAGTGGTTAGGGCGGCTTCTTGTAACTGTGAAAAAAGATTAGCTTATTGTTGTGTCTGTATCAATAACAACACGAACGCAGAAAGTAAAAGTAAAACAAATATATTAAGACGAAAAGATAATACATATTTACAAAGGTGCAGTTGTACTGCAGTTGGAAGATTGCCCGGCAGAGGGCGTGTTAAAGTCTTTCATGGAGCAACCGGCACATGCGTCTTGCCTATCCGGCGTTCGAACACAGCTCCACGGTCTTGCTGACTTGATACTTTTATCTATATCTTTTCACCCACGTATGCTAATTAATATGCGTCTCCACACCACTTATTATTTAATTATTGTATATTTTATATATTTATTTGCGAACTGTTATCCTCACCTTTATAGTTGTTGTTTAATGATGTTTCGGCCAACTGTTCCTCTGGTCTTTGTCAGATTGTAAACGGGAAAGGTATGTTGAATCTTAAACTCTATCTTCAGTAATTACTGCCTTCCATAGTTGTTGTCCCACCACGTTTTGGCCACAGATTCCTATCTGGTCGCAGTTAACAACCTGAGGAAGGCCATAGGAATAGTTGGCCGAAACGTCATTAAAAACAACTACAAAAGACGAGGATAATAGTCCGCAATAAATAAATAAAATATACAAATATACAAATTACTCATCTAAAAAAGAATTCCAATAATTAAATAATATATACCATTCAACGAATGATCAGATAGCAAAAAAACAAAAAAAACAAAAAAAATTTGGATTTATAAGACCAGAAAATCCAACCTTGATCGCCGTTCGGGGTCCATGGCGCAGTGGCTAGAGACGTTGAATCTCTACAGTTCCAGGTGATCATTGTCTGAGGATAGCCAAAGCCGGGCAAAGTGTGGTGTAACGACAACAATGATGGGCAGCAGACGCAGTTGAAGATTGAGCATCCCTATCCCGTTACGGTTATCTACCTGATGGAGGCTACAGAAATAGTTGACTGAAACGTCGTTAAACAAAAGCTATAAAGATGAGGATAATAGTCCGCAAATAAATAAATAAAATATACAGTAGCTTAGTCTTACTAGCATTAAATGTCACCATCAATATTTGGCCCCATTCCACGACGGTCTGGAGGAAATTTTCTAACGAGTCTACGATTTTCTTAGATTTATGTACATTCGTTCTTCCCTCGTGCATGTTATAGGGCGGTGTATCTAGAAATGTCTCAAATGTAAGACTGAATCTGAAGAGTTTTATAAAGATACTTGAATTTACGGAATCTTGTGGAATGGGTGCCTCAGAATTATGGTTCAAATTTAATTAAAATCTGTTATATTGGAATTTTTATTGAGAGTTTGCGCCCCTAGTATGTCCTCTAAATCCTTTTGTAAAAACTCTGAAACACTGAAATTTTAGGGCATTTAGTAATTGATGTTTTATAACAAAAGATCACAAACATCGAATACAGCAGAATTTTAACAAAGGTTTTCGAACACATCTGTGTTCCATTTGCATACGACTTAATAAAACTAGATATGGCTAAATATTGCTAAATATGGCTAAATATGGCTAAAAGTTCAAACACTTACGCTTTCTAGGTGTGTACTAACATTCATAGGCCCTGTCGGTGGGGCATTAGAATACACCGACTGCCCCCCTGCAGAGGGTAAAAGTCCCTCAATGGGGGTCCTGGATAGGACCTTAAACTATATCCAGTGGTGAGGCCCCAGCTTGCGGGCTTTGGGGAGTGTGGAGCCACCCTTTAATTACCATTGTTCCTAGGTCCACTCTGACCCGGAGTGGTAGTACCTGTTAGGGTTCCAATTATGGGTTGAATAGATATCGACTTGAAAACAACAAATATATTCTATTTAAAAAGATTTTCTTCAAAATCTTTGGATTTGGCATTAAATAACCCGAAAAACAAAACCAACCAACACACCCAACTAACATTCATAATATTCGAATAATTGGTTTAGAAACGAATCATTTACATCGAAATATACAAACATAAAATTAATTTATACAGGATGCAACAGAAAAAAAGCTCCCGTATATTTAACTTTCAACTATATGTGTCTAATATACTTTTGCAAGTGCCAATTGTGGTTTCATTTATCTAATAGCTTTCCATCTTTTTTAAGGTACCCTCATCAAGCAATATGGTTTGGACTGGTGCACATCGTGCTTTTACTGTAGAAATGTGTTTGAAGTATTGCAAATATGTCACTGCAACAGAGAGAGCTTTCGAGTTCATTACAATTTACGACAGGATGATGCTGTTCCAGATAGAACATCAGCGAAGCTACGGGTTTGAACTTACAGAGCTATATGTTCGGCATGTAAAAGAAAGCAACTTGGAAGACCTCAAAGCGCTCGAACACCAGCACTATTCGAGCTGGGAGGTTTTCTGTTGCTCAGTCTCCTACACGTTCAGCTCGTAAGCATGCTTTGTCCTTGGAACTATCTGATCAAACAGTAAGAATAAGTCTACACATTGCTATGCAGTTCCATCCATACAAATCAATGACTGCTCAGAAAGTGCATCAGCTCGATTGGGAAGATCGCAGTTCAAAATATTGTAGATATTTCTGCCACACTCTGTATAAATAGACCTAAAGAATACTCGACCCAGGATGGTCCATTTCTCAAATAGAACAGTTTTGCACCACTTGTTTCTATCTCTACGAAAATTAATAAATGCAATATATAAATGCAATAGATAAATGCTAATAAACCGCATGACTATAATATTGTTCAAAATTTTATTAAAATCTATTTAGTGATTTTGATTCTAGAAAATGTCTAAAATTTAAAGCTTAAGATTACGGTCTTATTTCAGTTGGGGAATTTTGTCCATATTATTCACTTCATATCTATAAAAAAACATCCTCATGAAAGATAAAAATTTGGGGAATTGTTGATGTCGAGTATCTAATGTTAAACTTTTTTAAAAGAATGCGAAATCTGAATTTTCAGAAATGGCTTTCCCCTTACTTTACTCCTTTTGTAGAAAAACGAAATAAATAAAACTTATTACAATTTTTTTTCCACTTTTTTTTTAAAAACCCAAACCAGACATATTACCTCTTAGAAGCAAGGAGCTATTACTTGGCTTTGTTTAATTATCTCCCGCTGCCATAACTTAGACACCAGTGGGATGAAAAATTCAGCGTTCCCGAGGAGGAGGGGCACTCTGAGCTGTAAAAATTTCCTGGACAAACCCGTCAGTATTCTCCAGTGAGAGCGCCTCAAGCTAGTAGTAGTAAACTAACATCTTCGCAAAAAAAGAAGGTAAGGCCTGGATAAGTAAACCTCCTAAACATGCACAGAACTAAACTCCTACCGCCAGATCAACAGAAAGCGGATCATTACAGGAATCATAAAGTATTTGTTTATTTAGGGGAGCCCAGTATAAAAATCCCAAGCCGAAACATTTATTTAGTATTGTGTTTTACAGTGGAATATTGAGGGTTGAATAGCGAGGTGTTTATTTCCAATAAATTTAAACTTCTGCATGTCAGTACCGTTAGCGAAGGAAGTAACCGAAAATGGAATTCTGAAGTCTGGCAATCCATTGGAGGAAAATATCAGACTAGAAGGTTTTTCGGCTGTGAAAGGAGGGTTTTTTGCTGTTTGTTGGGTTGATGGGTATATGTACGGCGAGGGGGATACTAATGCTATGAGTTCATCAGAGTACATTCCATTGAAGTATTTGTGAAACAGGCACATAGATGAATCATAGAGATGATGTGACAAAGGTTGGAGCTTGGCCGATAGTGAACGGCTTATTATATTTGAGACACGTTTTAGGCGGTGGGTGAATTCCAAAATCTATAATGATCGCTTAAAAGTTACAGAATATCTTGTAAATACATAAATATATACACATTCCTAAGTCAATATCTCTACTATTATATAAAAGTCCCTTTGTGCGTGTGAGGGATGCTTCCTTATAGGTTCCGAAACGGCTGAGCGTATCTTTTGCAAATTTCACACAAAACTAATTTACATGCCTGGCAGTGTTCTTAAATATGTTTGTTACAGAAATTCATCCGGTTAGTACAGAAAACCGAAAAAAGTCCGATCTTAAAAATAGTTTTTCTTTTAGAAATAAAAAAAAAGAATACATTTGTTTGTACCTATAACAGAAGTAAGACTACGTTTAAGATCATTAAGCACAAATATCAGCTGACATAATATTGTAAACAAACACAGACGGAATTTGATGAACGATATTATGCTTATTATTTTTTTTATTATTTTACTTTTTTGGACATTTAGTCCACCGGACAAATTATTCCTCGTAATATATAATAATCAAGAGGATTAATTCTATAATAATACATACGCAATTTGCAAAATAAAATATAATGTTTAAGTTTATTGTACGACCGGGCTATGCCGGGCGACCAGCTAGTGAATATATAGTGATGCTTTATCATTAAGAACGTCAGCGATTAACCAATAAAGCAATTAGCATAGTCTGACTTGTTCAAGCATAAGCAGTTTACATACAATAATCCTGTATGCTAGTACTTAACGTCATAACACTAAGAAAAAAATAATTTCACTTAAAAATGTTTACACCTGTTTTATTTTTTATTGATACGTAACTCATAAACGCCATACTTACACTGATGTATACGAAGTAACTGTGAAAGGAGCCGGATTTATAAGGTAAAAATCCGGATGCTAGCGTTAGAAGAGTTATTTAGGTGACAGTCGTGTCTTTGAGAATTTACCAAGAACCATGATGAAAATTAATACGAGTTGGCGAAAAAGATGGTGGTAAATGTTAGGATATGGCGACAGAAAGAAGTATGGTTGTATAAGTAGAATGCGTGGATAACGTAATGGAAATCCATTAAAATCTTGAAAGAATAGGAGAGTCACTGGTCAGCAAGTACTAATTACATACATAAATTGAGCTTTTCAAATGAAAAACAAACTTCTATGAAAATAATTTTATATGTATAAATAATAAGGATATAAAGGTTACTTTAAGTCAATAAGTGTTCACTTAGAAAAGTTTCCGTAATTCATGTTTTCTGTCAATCAATGTGAATATCGTGATTGTGTTGTACTTTGTGTATGGATGTACATTTTTTTCTTCGTTTATTATATGTAAGTGGATAGTAATTTGTTGCTGTTTTGTAGCGTTGTCGTTAAAAGGTTAACAATATACACACGCATTAACATGTAAACACCTGGGACCCAACACGTGGTAGCAGAGTATGTAGCAAAGAACATAGGACAAGTAATAACTCGACTCCTTTTGTTTTGTAACAGCACATTTATTTCCTCATTCTCCCACCACGCGCTACTTCTCGTTGTCGCTGTGACGTCACACACGTCTCTAACGTGATCTCTCTCTTTTTTATAGTATTTTTCTTTTTCCTTACCTTGACATCATTTCATAGACGGCTCGGTATTTGCATACGCGCGTCCGCGCGCTGTTAAAGTTTATCTGACTCTGTTCTTATTCGTGTGAACGGGCTAATCGCCTGAGTGTTCGTTTTAAACCTACTCTGCTCGAACCTTTGGCCGGAAAGGGGTGTAGAGGCATGAAATTAGGTCTTCTGATATTCGCCCGCCTGGACCTGAATTCGTTTGTCCAGTCCTTGTTTTTTTTATTGTTTTATGATTTCGCATCGGCTTCTTACTACTGTTTCAAAATTATTTTGATTGGCTGAAAAGGATGAGTTAGCGAATAACTCTTTGCTTTTAGACATGAAGACTGGTGGCTTTTGAGACGAAACGGAAAAAGAAAGGGAGCTGCTATTCAAGCCAGTAAGCCTTGACTTTCATTACTTTTCCACCTCACCGCAAATGAACTAAATATCATTTTCAAACGACTTATATCGAAATCTGCTTGGATTTAGATGTAAAAAGGTCAAAGTTCATTGTTGTGTTTGTCTAGTTTAGAAATGCATCAGACACGTTAATCGATTTCAGAAAAGCTAACCAACACGCGATATGTTTGCATTCGACAAATTCCAGATTGTCTTCGGAAATTCTTAACAGGAAGCCATAAAATTAAGTGCTTCGCGAAGAAATTGACAAATAGACGATCTTCTTACTTCCGCTCAATGTGATCACACTTTTCTACGTCATTCTTGATAGTCGAGATTCAATTTATTTAAGTGATATCCATCCATAGTCCAGATGTACCCACCAACGCTCTATCGCCGACCGCATGGTTCGTCAATACTGCTTATAGCCAGAAAGAAGAGAAGAGAACGAATCAGACCTTAGCATTTCCTCATTCCCTTTAACTCTCCTCTCCAGGAATTTTCTCACGTGAAATTAAGCAATATAAACTCTGGCCTATCAAAAAATCTGAACAATCCCGTCGACATGCCCCCAGTGGAGGCGAATAAAGCGTTAAACTTACTATTTCTAAAAGAGAGAGGACAAAGCATGAAAGAGACTACACATAACTATACGCCAGCTCGATAAAAACAAGGCTTTTGTGTTAGGACATAATGACCCCGCATTCTTGTCTGGTTTTGAAACGTTGCTGTAGAAAGAGTGCACCCCAAATATGTATACACTCTTTAAATGACAATAAAACCAACATTTATTATAAGAAAGAAAAGTTTCATACATGAATATACCGTGAACAAATATAAAAACCAGCTAATCATCAAACGTGTTCATATTATTGGCCATTGTGGTCCATGAACAGCTGACAACACTCACTGATTGAATCGAAAACGTTCCTAATCAGTTCAGTTGGTACGTTGACACATCTTATTTCGATGGTTGCTTTCAACTCATTCATTGTAGCTCGTTTTGTGCTGTAAACCCTGTGTTTTACATGCCCCCCTCCAAAAAAAAAATCGGCGTGGGGATCAAATCCTGTGAACGTGGACAGTACTCGATACTTCCTCTTCGTCCAAACTATCTGTTTCGCAGGTGACTATCAAGATATGCTCTTACGTCATGATGATAGTGGGGGAAGTCTCCATCCTGCTGAAAGTGCTCATCTTTATTCCTAAACATCTCTTGGGAACGTAGCATAGCGTATTCATGTAGCAAGTTGAGATAATTTAAAGAGTTTATACATTTTATTGGGACACCCTGTATAAGAAAAACCTTGTTTCTTCTTATCACGAATGCTCCGATCCTCGTTTCGTGTCATGTGAAATGAGTAGCTCTATTCTTGAGAAACCTTCCAGCTTTTTATAAGCTCCGAGGCTTGACCCTCATACCAAATCTTAAGTGGAGAACTTATATCAAATCTATGGGAAAGTTCGCTAGAGAAAATCGTCGGGTGATTATACATGGGCCAGAAAATAATGCATTTCTGATTCAATCTCCTGCACGAACGTGAGCCACATATGCTGTAAAATTAATCCTCGAGAGTCTGAACATATTAATACTTGTTAATACATATAAATAAAAATTCTGAAATTTTAAATTATAGATTTTATTGGATCAAGAATCATGAATCTAAACAAAAAAAGTGAATTCATTTAAAAATTGAAAGTTATGAAATGTGTCAAATCTGTCCCTTTGGGCTCTAATCTTCCTGATTAAGATTGTGTCATATATGGCACCGGCGGCCCTAGAGGGTTAAGCGCAGTAACTACATTTGGAGAGTTGCCAGTCAGAACATTCTACCGTTTTATTAAGTACGAAAAAATCAAAAGTTATGTTCTGTTCTCCTTTCTATTCTGTATTTCTCACAGTAGAGACATAGTTAGTATTTCTGACAGTAAAGAGATAGTCAGCATTTCTCACAGTAGAGATATAGTTAGTATTTCTCACAGTAGATATATAGTTAGTATTTCTCACAGTAGAGACATAGCACGTATTTCTCACAGTAGAGACATAGTATTTCTCACAGTAGAGACATAGTATTTCTTACAGTAAAGACATAGTTAATATTTCTCAAAGTAGAGACATAGTATTTATCACAATAGAGACATAGTTAATATTTCTAATAGAAGAGACACAGTATTAATCACAGTAAAGAGATAGTTAGTATTTCTCACAGTAGAGACATAGTTAGTATTTCTGACAGTAAAGAGATAGTTAGCATTTCTCACAGTAGAGACATAGTTAGTATTTCTCACAGTAGAGACACAGTTAGTATTTCTCACACTAGAGACAACACGTATTTCTCACAGTAGAGACATAGTATTTCTCACAGTAGAGACATAGTATTTCTTACCGTAAAGACATAGTTAATATTTCTCACAGTAGAGACATAGTATTAATATTTCTAATAGAAGAGACACAGTATTAATCACAGTAAACAGATAGTTAGTATTTCTCACAGTAGAGACATAGTTAGTATTTCTCACAGTAAAGAGATAGTTAGCATTTCTCACAGTAGAGACAGAGTTAGTATTTCTCATAGTAGAGACATAGTTAGTATTTCTCACAGCAGAGATATAGTTAGTATTTCTCGCAGTAAACACATAGTTAGTATTTCTCACAGTAGAGACAGCACGTATTTCTCATAGTAGAGACATAGTATTTCTCACAGTAGACATAGTTAGTATTTGTCACAGTAGACGTAGTATTTCTCACAGTAGACATAGTATTTCTCAAAGCAGAGACATAGTAAATATTTCTCACAGAAGAGATATTGTTAGTATTTCTGACAGTAGAGAATAGTTAGTATTTCTCACAGTAGAGATATAGTTAGTATTTCTCACAGTAGAGACATAGTTAGAATTCCCCACAGTAAATACATAGTACGTATTTCTCACAGTAGAGACATAGTTTATATTTCTCACAGAAGAGACATAGTATTTCTCACAGTAGAAACATAGCTAATATTTCTCACAGTAGAGAAACTTAGTATTTCTCACAGTAAAGACATAGTATTTCTCACAGTAGAGACATAGTTAGTATTTCTCACAATAAAGACTTAGTAAGTACTTCTCACAGCAGAGACAAAGTAAATATTTCTCACAGTAGAGATATAGTTAGTATTTCTCACAGTAGAGATATAGTTTGTATTTCTCACAGTAGAGATATAGTTAGTATCTCTCACAGAAGAAACATAGTAAGAATTTCTCATAGTAGAGAAATAGTACGTATTTCTCACAGTAGAGACATCGTTAGTATTTCTCACAGTAGAGACATAGTATTTTTCACAGTAGAGACATAGTTAATATTTCTCACAGTAGAGACATAGTATTTCTCACAGTAAAGACATAGTTAGTATTTCTCACAGTAGAGACATAGTTAGTATTTCTCACAGTAAAGACATAGTATTTCTCACAGCAGAGACATAGTAAATATTTCTCACAGTAGAGATATAGTTAATATTTCTCACAGTAGACACATAGTTTGTATTTCTCACAGTAGAGATATAGTTAGTATCTCTCACAGTAGAAACATAGTTAGAATTTCTCATAGTAGAGACATAGTTAGTATTTTTCACAGTAGAGACATAGTTAATATTTCTCACAGTAGAGGCATAGTTAATATTTCTCACAGT
This sequence comes from Euprymna scolopes, assembly GCF_053919585.1. Classification (NCBI taxonomy): domain Eukaryota; kingdom Metazoa; phylum Mollusca; class Cephalopoda; order Sepiida; family Sepiolidae; genus Euprymna; species Euprymna scolopes. Next base: position 34,030,881 of record NC_136514.1, on the reverse strand, counting down.
AGAGACATAGTATTTCTCACAATAAAGACATAGTTAGTATTTCTCACAGTAGAGACATCGTTAGTATTTCTCACAGTAAAGACATAGTTAGTATTTCTCTCAGTAAAGACATAGTTTGTATTTCTCACAGTGGAGACATAGTTAGTATTTCTCACAATAGAGATATAGTTAGTATTTCTCACAGTAAAGACATAGTAAGTATGTCCCACAGTAGAGGCATAGTTAGTATTTCTCACAGTAAAACATAGTTAGTATTTCTCTCAGTAAAGACATAGTTAGTATTTCTCACAGTAGAGACATAGTATTTCTCACAGTAGAGACATAGTTAATATTTTTCACAGTAGAGACATAGTATTTCTCACAGTAAAGACATAGTTAGTATTTCTCACAGTAAAGACATAGTATTTCACACAGCAGAGACATAGTAAATATTTCTCACAGTAGAGATATAGTTAGTATTTCTCACAGTAGGCACATAGTTTGTATTTCTCACAGTAGAGATTTAGTTAGTATCTCTCACAGTAGAAACATAGTTAGAATTTCTCATAGTAGAGACATAGTTAGTATTTTTCACAGTAGAGACATAGTTAGTATTTCTCACAGTAAAGACATAGTAAGTATGTCTCACAGTAGAGGCATAGTTAGTATTTCTGACAGTAAAGAGATAGTTAGCATTTCTCACAGTAGAGACATAGTTAGTATTTCTCACAGTAGAGACACAGTTAGTATTTCTCACACTAGAGACAACACGTATTTCTCACAGTAGAGACATAGTATTTCTCACAGTAGAGACATAGTATTTCTTACCGTAAAGACATAGTTTATATTTCTCACAGTAGAGACATAGTATTAATATTTCTAATAGAAGAGACACAGTATTAATCACAGTAAACAGATAGTTAGTATTTCTCACAGTAGAGACATAGTTAGTATTTCTCACAGTAAAGAGATAGTTAGCATTTCTCACAGTAGAGACAGAGTTAGTATTTCTCATAGTAGAGACATAGTTAGTATTTCTCACAGCAGAGATATAGTTAGTATTTCTCGCAGTAAACACATAGTTAGTATTTCTCACAGTAGAGACAGCACGTATTTCTCATAGTAGAGACATAGTATTTCTCACAGTAGACATAGTTAGTATTTGTCACAGTAGACGTAGTATTTCTCACAGTAGACATAGTATTTCTCAAAGCAGAGACATAGTAAATATTTCTCACAGAAGAGATATTGTTAGTATTTCTGACAGTAGAGAATAGTTAGTATTTCTCACAGTAGAGATATAGTTAGTATTTCTCACAGTAGAGACATAGTTAGAATTCCCCACAGTAAATACATAGTACGTATTTCTCACAGTAGAGACATAGTTTATATTTCTCACAGTAGAGACATAGTATTTCTCACAGTAGAAACATAGCTAATATTTCTCACAGTAGAGAAACTCAGTATTTCTCATAGTAAAGACATAGTATTTCTCACAGTAGAGACATAGTTAGTATTTCTCACAATAAAGACTTAGTAAGTACTTCTCACAGCAGAGACAAAGTAAATATTTCTCACAGTAGAGATATAGTTAGTATTTCTCACAGTAGAGATATAGTTTGTATTTCTCACAGTAGAGATATAGTTAGTATCTCTCACAGAAGAAACATAGTAAGAATTTCTCATAGTAGAGAAATAGTACGTATTTCTCACAGTAGAGACATCGTTAGTATTTCTCACAGTAGAGACATAGTATTTTTCACAGTAGAGACATAGTTAATATTTCTCACAGTAGAGACATAGTATTTCTCACAGTAAAGACATAGTTAGTATTTCTCACAGTAGAGACATAGTTAGTATTTCTCACAGTAAAGACATAGTATTTCTCACAGCAGAGACATAGTAAATATTTCTCACAGTAGAGATATAGTTAATATTTCTCACAGTAGACACATAGTTTGTATTTCTCACAGTAGAGATATAGTTAGTATCTCTCACAGTAGAAACATAGTTAGAATTTCTCATAGTAGAGACATAGTTAGTATTTTTCACAGTAGAGACATAGTTAATATTTCTCACAGTAGAGGCATAGTTAATATTTCTCACAGTAGAGACATAGTATTTCTCACAATAAAGACATAGTTAGTATTTCTCACAGTAGAGACATCGTTAGTATTTCTCACAGTAAAGACATAGTTAGTATTTCTCTCAGTAAAGACATAGTTTGTATTTCTCACCGTGGAGACATAGTTAGTATTTCTCACAATAGAGATATAGTTAGTATTTCTCACAGTAAAGACATAGTAAGTATGTCTCACAGTAGAGGCATAGTTAGTATTTCTCACAGTAAAACATAGTTAGTATTTCTCTCAGTAAAGACATAGTTAGTATTTCTCACAGTAGAGACATAGTACTTCTCACAGTAGAGACATAGTTAATATTTTTCACAGTAGAGACATAGTATTTCTCACAGTAAAGACATAGTTAGTATTTCTCACAGTAAAGACATAGTATTTCACACAGCAGAGACATAGTAAATATTTCTCACAGTAGAGATATAGTTAGTATTTCTCACAGTAGGCACATAGTTTGTATTTCTCACAGTAGAGATTTAGTTAGTATCTCTCACAGTAGAAACATAGTTAGAATTTCTCATAGTAGAGACATAGTTAGTATTTTTCACAGTAGAGACATAGTTAGTATTTCTCACAGTAGAGACATAGTATTTCTCACAGTAGAGACATAGTTAGTATTTCTCACAGTAGAGACATAGTATTTCTCACAATAAAGACATAGTTAGTATTTCTCACAGTAGAGACATCGTTAGTATTTCTCACAGTAAAGACATAGTTAGTATTTCTCTCAGTAAAGACATAGTTAGTATTTCTCACAGTAGAGACATCGTTAGTATTTCTCACAGTAGAGATATAGTTAGTATTTCTCACAGTAGAGATATAGTTAGTATTTCTCACAGTAAAGACATAGTAAGTATGTCTCACAGTAGAGGCATAGTTAGTATTTCTCACAGTAGAGACATAGTTAGTATTTTTCACAGTAGAGATATAGTTAGTATTTCTCACAGTAGACATATAGTTAGTATTGTTTGCAATTATGCTTTCGTCGGCTCCACTTCTTAACTGCTCCTTTCTGCATTTTGTTTTGGAATTTTTTATTTACGTTTTTTTTTCTTTCTGTCTTTAATTTGATTGGTCAAAAGAAAGAAAGAAGGCATAGAGGTAAATGAAGAAACAAGGGAGGTTATAATTTGGTGTTATTACCATATAAGTAGTAGTAGTAGTAGTAGTAGTAGTAGTAGTAGTAGTACATAATCGCGTTCTAACACCGGCTGTAGTCAGATCATCGAAGTTAAGCAACGTTGAGCCTGGTTCGTACCAGACGGGTGACCATTTAGGAATTCTAGGAGCTGTATGTGCTCTTCGCTTATCTTGGCTTCGTTTCCAGCTAACCTGTGGTTGGGGAGTTCGCACCTCCTGCAATAAAAATTTCACACGCAGGCAGCCCTACGGTGGGTATCCATAGTCTGTCAAAAACTGAAGAGCCTATTTTTATTATTATTTTTTTACTAGCAGTTCAGCCCGGCTTTGCTCGGGCTCTATGTGCTGTTTATAACTTTATGTGCATATATACATACATATATATATATATATATATATATATATATATATATATATATATATATATATATGCAGCTACACAACTTCCGGCCCTTAATCCAGCCTGCTTTGAATCGACCTGTTACGCACACCATTTGAAAAGGGAAAAATTTTCCAAAATCAATAATGGAATACGTCGCATGAATACAAGTAAGACATTTTACCATACAACTGAATAAATATATATATAAAAATAAATAAAAAAATAATAAAATATATATATATATATACTTATTGATTTGTAAATCGCCACTTGTTCTCATCTCCTCTTACCAACAGCGACTATAATTCATTCCTCGCATTGTGACAGCCTTCTAAATCTCTTTTACATACCTATCCCACACAATGCTTCAAGAAAATTACATATAAATCCTATATATATATATATATATATATATATATATATTTAAAAATTTGACTCATGACCTCTTAACATTTATTTTTTGGGGCTTGAATCATATGAAAATGTTTGATCCATGTCCAAGTAACATACATCTAAAATTTTATGTGTTTAGACCCAAAATGTAAGGAGAAGTTTGGCAAAGCTTTCAAAGGTCAATCGGCGAACTTTGAATCCTTGGCAGCCAGATTTTTGGTCAAAAACCGATTAAAAAGATATTTCCAAATCTCAACACGTCCGATTTCAAATTTTGAATCTATAGACTGAAAACAGACAGAGTAGTGTGTTAGGAATATGTACGCACGCACACACAGAGACGGCCAATTTCTATTTTATAGATATATAGATTATATTATTATTATTATTATTATTATTATTATTATTATTTTTATTATTATTATTATTATTAGTAGTAGTAGTAGTAGTAGAAGTAGTTCTTTTACTTTGCTGCCACAAAGGCATATGTTGTATAGCCGGAGTCTGCATAGCGAGTCTATATATAACGGGTATATATAAACGAGAGGACCAAAACATACATTGTACTCCACAAATTGTCGTTTATAATGTTTGTTGCATGTCTGTGTACATTTTTAATACATATAATAAACAAATATAGATACCTTCAAAAATAGCTCAACAAATGGGATGAATAACATCTTTGTCTGCTTACCCAGACAAAGGAAGGACATACCTTTTTTGTCGCAACCACCGCTGTACTGTTCCAGGCGCGATTTTGAAAAAGCAAGTCATTTTCTACCGCGACAAACACATAACCAAATTGTGTTTCCACATTTACAGTTTTCTCTTGCGACTTTTTGTTCTGAGGTTGCATGCCGTTCTTCCTCTTTAATATTTATTTCGCTTTGATCACATTCTTTCTGTTATACAAATACCTTTTTTTGTTATCAAAATATTTCCAACTTAAACACTGACCATCGGTAATGAGCAGTCTTACCGGTATATTCCGGGAGTCAATAACATGACTCTATACAGTAATATACAATTCTAACCACCTCACCCATATCCCCAATCTTCTCATAATGCTGTTCATCGCCAACTGACAAGCTTATTAACGATTATCCTCGAGTAGCCTTTGGGCTTTGGTAAACTGTGAGACATTAATAAAAATAATAGCAGTTTTGGTGCGAGAGAACCTTGTATAGTTTTGCTCAATTATTTTAAATACAATCAAAACATGCAATATCTTTAGACTTGGACAATATTTAAATACATTTTTAATAAAAAAACATCATTATAGTTAAATACACCAGAGAACTGGAGAGGGCCGAAAGACATATCAGCTGTAATATAAACATTAACAATGATAAAGAGCCGTGAAATACATTTATATTCCTTAGATGCAGTGAAGGAACTCTTCAGTGATACACTGTCCTCATTGTCGATTCAGGGTTTCGCGTCATATCTGCTCAGACCGCAAGTCACACTTGACTCGTGACATGCCAGATTGTCTCTTTGAAAGCTATCAGCTACATCTCTCGACATTGCAAAAGAATTGTTTTCTGTCAATATTCGGATTTTCTTTTGAGCGACACCTTAGCAGAAAATAGTGTGAAAATATAAATAATATTCTCCTAAAATTAAAAAAAATAGTTAAAGAAGTTCTTTAATTAGAATAACGAGATAAATTGTATTGTGTAAAATGCGGTTATTTCGTCTTTTAATTTTTGTAAACCTCATAAGCCAAAGGCCGATATGAGAATATTAATCACAACTCGATGCCTTTGCTAATCAGAGTGGGATATAGAACCATGAAAAAATAATGCAACAGAGGTCTATACAAAGACAGTGATATAAGATGAAAATAAAGGGAAATTACTCTAATAGAATATAGTTACCTCCCTTTTCTAGAAGAGTAACAAGAGGATAGATCCAAGATGTCGGACGCGCATTACAAACAATAATCGTTTTTCAGTTATTTATCTTATTGTTCCTATTTATTTCCCTCTTCATGAGGACAGAGTTAGACACAAGGCCGGTTTTTAATGTGAAAAAAACTTCCAGCTCCACCAAAATGGGCATTGTGGATAGGAAAAAAAAATAAAATTGCCTCTGTCTAAAAGGATAATAGTGTTTCAATGCTCATATCACGTGTTTTTGTTACTTATATATACATCAACAAATAACGTCCTACTGGTGAAACAATCCAATTAGCAAGAAGAATTTTATATAAATAGATATATTACCGAATGCTTTGTTATAATATTAGACGAAGCGTCACCCATTAGATCAACGTTGGCACATCCTACATTAGATAAATAGATAGTTCGATACATCGAAATAAAGGAAATGGTAAATGACTGGACAGGTGCCACCAATATTTCAAGGAAATAGAACCGAATAAATAGAGACTGTTTCCGGTAGATGAAAGTTTAACGACGCGTCCTTTCAAACATGTATGTCGCTAATATATATTCGTTATTTTCCTCCTCCTTGCAATTCTCATCTCATTCGCCCACAATTTTCTGTCACCATACTTATTGCTCTCTACTGCCTCTTCTATTCACCCACTCAGGCCATTACTTCCTATTCGTCAACTATGTCACAATTTGAAGTGTACACTAGGCGAACAAACAAGCAAGATTTTCAAAACTTCCAATACTACACATATATATATATATAATACATGATAGTTGCAACGTCTTATCAGACGAGTGCAACTCCCTCAGACACTTAAAGTCCATGAGCCCAAAAAT
>NC_136514.1:33961614-34019114 GCF_053919585.1 Euprymna scolopes | reverse complement strand
ATCTATAGTTTCCAAAACAGGGACACAAGTAAAAAGATTGCTAATGTCATAAGAGCACATAAATCTATTAACAATCTTAGATTTTTTAATAAAATCAGCAAAATAAAATGAATCTTTAAGACAATATTTACTATAATATTGTAAAACAGGTTGCAAAATGTCAAATATCCATTTTGAGACCTTGTGTTGCAATGACCCTACCATGGACATAATGGGCCTTAATGGGATATCCGCTTTATGGGTTTTAGGGAGACCATATAACCTTGGACAGATAGATCCAGAGGGTCTTATCTAACTAGCTACGTTCGTCGGAAGTACACCGTTTTGGACCCACTTGACCAGTTTTTTTTAAATTTGCTTTCCAAGGAGACGGTTGCGACAGGGCCTAATTTATCAAATTTGTCTTTGTCATCTGGTATTACAGACATTATGTCAACGTACTCATGATGATTTAGTATAACCACCCCTGACCCTTTATCTTGTCTAGTAATGACTAATGATGGGTCTTGTCGTAGGGTTTTAAGAACTGCAAAATGCTCTTTGCGCCATTTAAACTCAGAATGCGACACTGGTGTACTGGCGTAACTGTGAGCAAGGTCATTCAATTTTGCCTTCAGATCCCTAGTTTTGGTTTCAGACACTGGTGCAAGTCTCTCTGCGTGGGCATTGAGGATTTCAAATTCAGAAAATACCTCTTCCAATTTACTTTTAATCATGAATTATAAAAGTTTTCCCTTCCTAATTGCAATATTTAAATTTTGTATCCCTAAAAACATTATGAAATATATATATATATATATATATATATATATATATATATATATATATGTGTGTGTGTGTGTGTGTGTGTGTGTGTACGTATACCCACTCACAGAAATGATATTACCTTTGCAGCCAGCAATTTTGCTGACCATATATTAAAGACACACATACTGAGAGAGAGAGAGAGAGAGAGAGAGAGAGTGAGAGAGAGATGGAGTGAGAGAAAGAGAAAGCAAGAAAGGGAGATTATCCATCCTAATACTAATAAATGTCTTAAGCGTAATCGACGCTAATACAAAGGACCCACTTTACGTTGGTTTCATTGAGAAGTAGAAAAGGACACGACTCCTAACTTGGATCGCTTTACTTGTCAATTATTTTATAATTTTGACTTCTTACCAAGGAAACTTTTAATAGTTTTATTTTGAATAATTTGCTATGACGCGACTGAGGATAGAAACAATGACTCAGCCCACTCATTCTACAAACGCACTAATCCTTATTTCAAATAAACCGTTATAATTGTTACTATTTCAAGACAAGCCAGGACGAATTGAATCTAGCGAATAGGCTATGAATACAATATAGCAAACAGTTGTGCCAAAAGGTTATATTGTGAATAATCGTAGATAACATAATAATAATAATAATAATAATAATAATAATAATGGCAAGCAATCTACGAAAGATTAATGCAAGCAACAATAAACGTTGTCACTAGTTTTGTCTTCTCTGCGCCAGCCTCTCGAACCAAAGGTTCTCAAGTTCTTTGCCACCCTTACCTAAGACACGCCTCCATGCTAGTCTAGCTTCGGCTAGCTTCTCCCACACATTCACACCGATGCCAAGAGCGATCAGATCCCGTTTGGCTACGTCTTTAAAGCGCAGCACCGGACGGCTGCAGCTTCTTGTTCCATTTGCCAGCTCGCTGTAGAGGATATCCTTAGGGAGACGGCCATCGGGCAATCTGTGCGGGTGTCCAAGCCAACTCGATCGTCGGATCTTGAGTGTCTGGAACAAGGAGCGGCTGCCAGCACGTCTTAGCAGCTGTTTGTTGGTGATTCTACCCCACCAATTGATGGCCATGATATGTAACAGGCATCGAGGATGGTAGACGTTCCGTCTTTTCTCGTGACGAGCATACGTGGTCCAAGTCTCCCTTCCATATAGTAGGATACTCAGAACACAGCATTCGTAGATGCGGCATTTTGTGCGAGGTATTTATCGAACCATGCTCTTTCACGTAGTTGGTTGAAAGTAGATGCTGCTCTACCTATGCGCGTTTGTAGCTCCTGGTACATTGGATACTCCCTTGTTGATGTTGGATCCAAGATACGCAAAGTTCTCGACAGTCTAGAGAACCTAATACTCATATTATTTCTTGCTATTTGTCAATACATCTTTCCACAATGGTTTTCGATAAGAAAAACTGTACAATGATATATACGGAAATATAATAATATTAGATTTTAAAGAATGTGTTCCTTTGTTTGTGATATAAAACGCTGTGAGGCAAAGAGATATTTCTTATAACAAAGACCGTCATTATTTAATTATCAGTTGCATAATAATTAGATATTTATGCGTATTATTTTTACGCGCGTAAACTTTATGCAATTAGCTTGAACAGAAGGTCAGTATGAAATAACCGCGGGGACAACCCGCCCATTTAGAATTTGTTTTCGTTATGGAGGAAGTCTGTCACTAATTAAAGTAAGAAATAATGTTTTTAGGCAGACGTGAACTGTTTTATATCTCTAAACAAAATTCTATGCCCATGTATCTTGCATGCTAAAATAAAGCTTCTGTCGCCAGCCGTTCCCTTTAGAGATAAGTCTCGTTATACATGAATAATAAAAAAAAACAATTGAATCTTAATGATGTAAGTTGGCTAGTGACCTCCCAATATAAAGAACGGCATTCCAAATGTTATTCTTCTTCGTTTTTATTCCATCAGAATAGATAATAAAAATTGCAAATTACATTGTTATTGATGATCTGAAAGTTTTCATTTCTCTCTTGCAGATACTGACGGTGTACGACTCTATAGAAAGAAACTCGCATCATAGACCAGAGGCATAAGCAGAGATGCATCAGTCAGTTCCTCTGTGCAGTAAAAATTGAATAGATCAACATTAACCGGCGCCTGTTGATTATTTACGTTTATCTCAGTATAGATAGGAGATAGGTTGGTCGATTTCAGAATAGCGAAAGGAATTGAGTTATAGAGCGTTCTTAGCACGCCCATAGACATTGAAAATCTGAATTTGAGTTTTATAAATAGACTAGCAAGGGGCAACCGGCGTTGACTGTTCCTAAAATACATTTGAATCTGATATTTTAATTTACGCAGATTTCGTATATTTTGTGATACAATCAATTCTTTATAAAGTATTTCATATTATATTGTACAAAATATATAGTAATGACTTCAAATAAAGAAAAATATAAATATATGATTTGAATGCTATCAGTTAGCACGAGAAAATAACCAAAGCTGATTATTTGGATCGTTAAAAATTATAGCGATAATTAAACAAAATGAAGAAAACAGAATAACTAAGGGACAGGAAAAAAATTAAATAGGAAGGAGAATAGAGGTTAGTTGGTTGTTTTTGTTTTACGGCATATCAACCCTTTTCAGGTTATCTAATGCCGAATCTAGTGATTTTGAGAACATGATTTTAATAGAGTATATTAGTTAGTTTGCTAAATACATAACTTGGTGTGTTCCTTTTCTATCTATCTCTCTTTCTCTGCTTTGTATATATATATATATATATATATATATATATATATATATATATATATGTAGTATATATATATATTTATATATATATATATATATTTAGTGGAAATGGTAATTAATAAAAACTGAAGAAAGTGCTCAATACTGTTGTAGAGCAAATATGCGTTTTATTTTTTATTACCGTATCTTTCTGTTAAGTTACATTATTGTTTCAGCCAGCCGGCCGTTTTTTGGCCGTCTGTAGCTTCCTCAGACTTTTACAGCAATGTTCGTTATTATGGGATGAAAGAGTGAAAGAGTGAATGAGATCAGGGGGGGTGCGAGGAGGGCGGAAGGAAGAGGGAAGGGGACAAGGGGGAAGGTGGGAGGGGGCGCTTGGTATGTCGGTAATGTTTTAGTTTTGGATTTTCGGTCCCATGTACATATACATCCCCGCCCAGGCGTGCATATGTTTGCATGCCTGGCCGGGGATGTATGTGTACATGTGACCGTTTCTTTAAGTATATATGTGTGTACGTGCGCATGTGTGTACGTGCGTATGTGTGTACCCGTGCCCGCGACAGCTAGCTAACCCTCTCCAATTAACAACAAAATAAAAACTAAATAAATAAATCGAATCATAGCCCCCCCCCCGCCTCCAAACACAAGCGAACACCCAACAGGTCAAGACATACTTACCAAAAAATCATCTCACCAACGAGATGCAAAAAACTTTAACATTAAGACTCGAATTTTAAAGTAACCCCCTCCTACCCCCACATATTACCCTTCCCCTCCATGTATCCCTATACCCTCAGCCACACCAGAAATGAACTTCCCAGATCCTCCCCCACAAGTTCCTTAAACTCCCAAACTAAAACATTACCGACATACCAATCGCCCCCTTCCACCTTCCCCCTTATTCCCTTCCTCTCTTTCTTCCACCCTCCTCGCACCCCCCGACCTCATTCACTCTTTGATCTCATAATAACGAACATTTCTGTAAAATTCTGAGGAAGCTAAAGACGGCCAAAATCCAGCCAGGTAGCTGAAACAATAATGTAACTTAACAGAAAGATACGGTAATAAAAAATAAACGTATATGTATATATATATATATATATATATACATATATATATACATATATATATATATATATATATATATATATATATATATATATATATATATAACTATGGTTTTAGTGAGCAAGTTTCAAGGAAGAACGTGTGGATGGTCCACAAAGATTTATAATTATATAGACATGTTTATTTTGAAAAAAAAATCTATACTCGGTCGATCTTCGAACCGCTATATCTTGAATTGATATAACTAACTTAACAAACGAATTCAATATCAGCAATATCAGCATCTTTTGACGTGGGACTGTATCCCCGGCAAAACATATTAATTCAAACAAAATCCCCTCTTTGCTACCGATTCCATAAAACTGGAAACAGAAGTCGAACGAAACATCGACATTCTTCATCATTTACAAAAATAAAAACACATATGTAAATATAAATGGTAATATCAATAAAAATAAACACAAAATATACGTAGTAAATATATGTATATAAAATATAAAACAAGAAGTTAAAATTAAACGATTTCAGTTCTAACATGTTTTCCTACATCATCACAAGTTATACACGTTTGTTTGAATTCAGAATTCTATTTCTATTTGTTGCATATGGGTAAAATATTTCTTCTTATTTTGCTGTCTTTTTTTATTTTGGGGGCTAAGATGCTCACATCATGTATATGCATAAGGCATCTGCTTTTTTTATAACTAATATATATATAAATATATATATATGTATACATACATATATATATGTATACATACATATATATATACATGTATACATATATATATGTATGTATACATATATATATATATGTATGTATACATATATATATATGTATACATATATATATATTATGCATACATATATACATATATATATGTATACATATATATGTATGCATACATATATATATATATGTATGCATATATATATAAGCATACATATATACATATATATATGTATACATATATATGCATACATAGATATATATGCATATATATATATTTATATATATATATATATTTATATATATTATATATTCATATATACATGTGAACATATATAAAACATAGAAATATGGAAAAATTTATTCTAACGCTTTGTTTGTTAACTAATGTATGTATATATATATTCATATATATATATACATATATATATATATATATGCATGTGTCTGAATATTAACCATATGAAAGGGGAAACATTTATTCTAAAGATTTTCTTGTTGTAACTTATTTTCTTCGTTGCTTTGTTATATGTTTAATTTATATCCCCAGAGAATTTTCGAGAAATACGTAGAATACCCCCATATATATATATATATATATATATATATATATATATATATATATATATATATATATATATATATATATATATATATATATATACCCAAAACCTCTGACTCTGATGGAGAAGAGACTAAAACTTGCTGCTACGGGTTCAAATGATCTGAAATAACAGCAAGGGGAGATCTAATTTCAAATATTTATCGTATGTTGTATCACCCTTCTTTGGAATTAGGGTACAATTGTGAATATCTCCCGTATCAAATAATCCTTATACACCGTGAAATTTACTTTATGTATTAAAACTAAAGAGTTTAGATACAACACATGAAAAATATTTGGAATCATGTCTCCCCTTGCTGTTATTTCAGATTATTTGAAACCATAGCAGCAAGTTTTTGTCTCTCGTCAATCAAGTCCAGAGGTTTTCATGAAATTTCAGATATTTTGTAATTTATATGTGAAAGGAGGAAAACAGGTGTCTATTATTGAAACATTGTATGGCCACAGAACGTGCCAAAATAGGTTCCGGATAATGGATGGCCCCCTTAATTTTTTCCTATATCGGCAAATGTCACATAACCCACTACACAATCCAGGTCATTACCTTTCCAACGAGCTTTCATTTGTTAAATTCTGATTAATAGTCGCTGAGATCTTGAACTTAAAAATTGTTTTAAAAAAAACGTGATATTTCAACTTTTCTATCAATTTATTAATCTCTCTCTCACGCTTACTCTCTCTCTCTCATATATATATATATATATATATATATATATATATATATATATATATATATATATATGTGTGTGTGTGTGTGTGTGTGTGTGTGTGGGTGTGTGTGTGTGTCTATGCTGCGAGGTAAATTGAATATTAATATACTCTAATCTATAGTTCTATGGGACGGAACTACATGAAAATTTGCAGGCTTTTAGAAGATTATAAACACTATTCAATGGTTTAAATTTTCTGACAGTTGGTAAAACGTACTTATATTTAAAAAAAAATATGTCCAAATTTGCCTTACATTTGTAAATTCAGTGACCTGGTAGGCCAGATTATTTTCTGTTGCTTTGGAAGGGAAGGAATTATGCTTTGGCTTTTTTTTTTTTTTTGCTTGGTTATCTTTCCTGTGGCTTTGCCAAACCTTGATATATATATATATATATATATATATATATATATATATATATATATATATATATATATATAACTGTTTCAGTCTAAAATTTTCAAAGAGGACGTCTGTCTTTTTGAGTGCGACGTTAGCCGGGGTCAAACTGTCAACCCCTGTGAGAGTGAGAAGGGGATTGAATTGTGATCACAGGTCTCAGACCCTGCAAGGCATCGGGACGTCTCTGGAAGGACGTGTTGATCGATGATTGGTTTAGCGGCGTACCCCGACCACCCCTTCCCTCGAAATATAAGCAAAAGGCTGCGCCAAAATTACCAGCCGAGAGACGAAATACTAATCCAAGAGAGATACCATCCCCTCGTCGACCGCCGGCACCGTAGAGCACGAAGAATAAGATTCCGGATTGTTTTTTGTGTAACGAGATCGAACTGAACAATTGTACATATGTAAGACACTTGTAATTTTCGTGAATTAACTTTAGTAGACTAGAAACCTCTGCGTTTTTCTTCTTTTGGCTTGCATGAGCAACTAATTATTTTCAGTAGACGCTGGCATACAGACCCGATAACGAGCTCTGCGACACGGAATAAACTTAAAAAGAACTATCGGAAGAAAAACGATCACGACTATTGCGACTTCAACGGGGTCAAAGGTCACAATATGATGAATTAATATTTGCTAAATAATAAAAAAAAAACTCCGCAAAACATAGGCACAAATTTGTATGTGAAATATTTGAGAGATTTTTTAACCATTCATAAAGAGAGATCGGGGAGAGTATGGCACAGTAGGAATGTAGGGGAAAACAGCACGAGATAAAAATCCTTGAGAATATATCTGAAGGGAAAACATTAAGTTGATGATGCCTCTTAGCAATCCCCCTCCGAAAAATGAGATTCTGCTGTTTTAGATGATTGCGTGTGAATATTTCAAATAAAATATTTTAAAATTTGAAGTGGGGGGATCGCGTTTTCATATAAAATTTATTAAGATAATCCTTCATTTCTAGGACATTTAAACTTTTTGGGATTGGACTGCACTTTTCATGCCCAGCATTCACAATCGAGTATATTTGTATCTGTTCTGAATAATTTTAAAATGAAAGAAAACTACGATTCAAATATTCGTCAATTTTACAATACTCTTTTATTTTAGGTTTATTTGTATTATTTTTACTTTCCCAAATAAAATTAACGTTAAAGTATGATATCTGTTCTAATACTTTTGTTTGTCTTTTCAGCTCTTGGTCAAGGAAGGAGAAATTCTTTAAGAATGAATATTTAAAAAAAAAAAAGATGTTTCCTCAATTTAGAATGATTCTTTTTGGAGGTAAAAAGCGACCTTCGCCATTGTAGGAAATATATTTGTTATCGCAGGTGGAAAGCGTTATGGTGGTAATGTCTGCACCAAATTTAACGCAATAAAATTAAATTTAAAAAAGGTGTCTCATGGCGACAATTAAATGGAATAATAAACGTTGAAAAAATTAGTAAAAATAAGTAAAATCATGAATTTTGGCTTTGGGGGGGGCAAATATGTAAGAAAAACACACTCATTTGATCAAGTGTAGAATAGTTAACATTCGAGAAATTGTAAACAATAACAAATATCAACAAATAACAAACTGATACCAAACGTAGTAAAATTCAAGTATATTTTATACATACATAAACTTGTTTTTAATCTCATTTCTATTATTAATCTTATTATGTTTTTACTTGTCGCTTAACCATTGTGGACTTGATTCTTGAAAAATTGTATAAAAAAGATTTATGCATAAAACTAAGTGTAAATTTCAGAGTGCAACTCGAACTTAGGGTTAGTGGTAGACTAAGTCATTTGTTTCCAAATTTTGTGGAATTAAGCATCCTTACCCGTTAAGCGGTAACCGGCCGTTTGTTTATATTTTATTGTAATCAGTGTGTAAAAACCAGTTTGAATAACATATTTCGTAATTAAAAAAAAACAACATAACTTTATTTTAGCACGTTAAATATGTAGGTGAATAGATAATTAATTTCTAGTGTATATTTTTATTTTTTTTAGCTATTGTGTTCCTACTTTTTAAAATGTTCGCCTGTCAAGTTTTCTTCATTTTTACTAAATAAATAATTAATTCTAAATTAAAGTTGGGTGATCAGGTCGTATTTTATACTAAAGAGGGAGTAACGCCCCCCCAATAAAATCCACAATAAAAATCGATATTTAAGCGAGGTTAAGAATCGTTAATCGTGTATTTATCTGTAATTCATCTATATATTTATAAAAGTGTACGTGTCTGTCAGTCTGTGTACATTTTCCCTACGCAATAACTCTGTCAATTTTCACTCTACAGACTCGAAATTTTATATACAAGGTACTGGGATTTGGGAAAATCTTTGTAATTTGTTTTCGGACAGAAATGTGGCTGTTAAGGGGTCAAATATCAACGATTTGACTTTTGAGAACTCTACCAAACTCCTCCGACAATTTTGGGTCTACGCACTTGAAATTTTAGATATAGGTTCCTTGGACATGGATCTAACTTAATAACTTCGTTTGTGCCCAAAACAATAAATGTTTAGCGGTCATAATAGGGGACAAATTTAATAAAATTCACTGCTTTTTTTCCTTTGCTCAACATACACCTCCAAACACCCGGGCAACACCGGACTTAAATGCTAGTAGTAAAAAAAAAGGTAAAATATAACAGAAAGTATAAAAATATAAATAAACCCAGAAAGAACAGGAAAGGAATGATATCCGGCCGTTTGTTTATTATTTTTTTTTTTTTTTGTTAATCGATGTGTAAAAACCAGTTTGAAAAACATATTTTGTACTTTAAAAAACAAAGTTTCTTTTAGCACGTTAAAGTATACAGGTTGGTATATAATTAAATATTAGTATATATATATGTATATATATATATATATATATATGTTGTTGTTGTTGTTTCTTTTTTTATCGTGTTCGGCTGTTAAATTTTCAATACTTCAACTAAGTTAATAATTGATTCTAAATTTAAGATGGGTGCTTGGATCGAATTTGTAATTATAGAGACTGAGACGACAACCAATAAAAACTACTTTTAAAAAAATCGAGTTTTAGCAAGTTTGATAATGGTTAGTTAAAATAAAGAGAAAAGTATAAAAATGTAAATAAACCCAGAAAACACAAAATATACGGATTTCTGAACATTTCGGTAATTCAAAGGGAAAACAAATGTATAGGAAAAAATAAAGCAAACTGTTTAGGGATTTATATACATTTCGATAATATGAAATCAAAACAAATGTATAGAGGGGGAAAAACCAAACTGTTGAATTACGATAGTTTTCTATATGTCTGTATCGGGAATCGAGAACCGTAAGTTGGCAATGCGTTCGTTAAGTAAAAGGAATCGTTTCATGCCGTTAATCCTTTAATTGGGGAATAGCTCGTATCAGCCAGTCAGAATGAGAGGAAAAAGTATGGTGAGACGTTATTATTTTTAGTGTAGAAGAACAGAAGCTTAATGCTGTTTCAAATAGTGAATATATCAGTTACTAGGAAGCAGTCTAATTTTAAGTACACTGTGAGTAAAAATGCATGGTGTATGGGGTGACGGTGGGAGTAATTAGCGAGGAGGGGAAAAAATGGGCATTACTTCCTCTGCAGGTTATGGCGTTGTAGATAGTGTCGATCCTAGGAATAAATGAAATATTTAAATATTTTGCCTAAAATGTCGTTCTATAGTTAAATAAAGTAATTGCTAATGGCGTAAACATAATAAATTTGTATGTGCCATCCGTTGTTAAAAACCTACGATATTTTAGTCCAGAGGAGAAAACTGTGCCTCTTTTATTATATATAGAGAAGAAATTATTATCTATATTATTATATATTTCATCATTATTCTTGTTTATCAATTTTAAATGATAACCAGTACGAACCTAAAAATGATATCTTTGCCACATTGTAACTCGACGTAGCCAACTGTGCGGTTCCTGGATAAGCTGTTCAAATAAAATGTGTAAATACTGTTTTAGGACATAAATTACATATATAATGTTAAACCAATAATATATATATATATATATATATATATATATATATATATATAAATATATATAAACCCCCACACACGCACACACACACACACACACACACACACACACACACACACACACACACACACATATATATATAATATAAAGTTGAACGTCTGTGTGTCTGGTCACGAATAGGCGCCTATATCGTTGACTATTATAGAAAACTGATCACATATAATGATAGAAGATGTATCGTGACACAGGAATGGGTATGTTTGATATGGAATAATGATGATTCATTAAAATTGTGGGGTCTGCGTACGCGCCTGGTCCACAAAGTATGGAAATAAAAAAAATTAAAAATTAAAAAAAAATTTTACAGGTGTTTTTGATATAGATGTACATAATAATACTTTGATAAGTATGTTTTAACTTAAATAGGGAGGGTATAATAAAATCGTGGGGTATGCATTCGCGCCTGGCCTCCATGGAATGGAAATAGGCAGAAACTTTAATAAAGGCTTTTCATATCTATCTGCGTAAGTATACTTTGATAATTATGTTTCAGTTTGAAGAAATATGGTATAATAAAATTATGGGGTGTTCGTTCGCGCCGGACCTCCATAGCATGGAAATATGTCACAAAGTTTAACAAGATTTTTTAATATAGATCTACAGAATATTGTTCTAAGTGTTTCAGTGTGAACAGGTATGGTATAATAAATTATGGGATTTATCTACTGTATTTTTACTTTTATCATATGTTGCTTTGGTTTATATACCCCCAGATTCGAAGTTATCTCTTTACAACCCTTCCTTTACATAAACTATCATACTTTCATAAATCAGAGTCCATTTTCTGTAGGCTGTTTTTGAACCGAGTCAACGACGGGTACTTTTGCTAGTATATATATATATATATATATATATATATATATATATATATATATATATACACGGTAATCTGTGTGTCTTTGTGTGATATATATATATATACATATATATATAAACGATATTCTGTGTGTCTATGTATCACACACACACACACACACACACACACACACATATATATGTACATGTATATATACTGTTTTTAGAAATCAATACTGTTTATTACATGTATAATGTTAAGCCAATAATATCTATATATATATATATATATATATACACACACATTTATATAAATATATATATATATATATATATATATATATATATATATATATATAAACGGTACACTGTGTCTGTGTCGCATATATATGTGTATGTATATACACACATGTATATATATATACATATATATATCTATATATACGTCATATATTCAGATATAATATTGTATTTTATTAGAGTAATATGCTAATGTATACTCATATTGTAAATGTATGTATTTTTATTATTTTACAGTGCTCAATTAGTAGCTTGTAGTAGTATGAAAATTTGCTCGTAGTCACTGACATAACCAGAACCGTACATGTGTCATTCCCTGGCATCTCTGAAGGCTAATTGCATATATTTATATTTGCCAATACTTTTTACATCCAGGTTGACTTACTCATTAGGTTTATTCGTCTCATTACAACAAATACAATTTCTCACAGATTAAATAGCACGCCGTTTATTTGAGATGTATTTTAGGAATTTTTTGTACACTTAAGTGGATCTAATTAGTAAAAAAAAACATTACTCTGTCAAGTAAAAACGGTAGTTTTTGTTTATTTTTTTTAATTTTTGTTACCTATAGCCATTTTAGTTTCTATTTGGCGAAATAAATGGTCTCTGGCATATGCCAAGCAATTAGTTATTCTTTATATTTTCCACACAATTAAAGTCTGGCATGATAAGCTATTCAACGTAATTAGTTCATTGTCAAGAATATATGCTCATATGTATACATGAGCAGCGACACACACATAAATACACACATATATATGTTTTATATGAAATTCTTAAATCATTTAGATGGAATGGCACTTAGTAAACAATGTCTATATGTATATATATATATAGATATATATTATTGTCGATGATTAAAAGTATATATTTAAACGGATAAACAACGCTTCCCTCCTCGATATTGTTCATAAATAAAATAAATCCTATACCGATCTGAATAGAAGGACAAACAGTCAAAAACCACCTCGCATGCATTGCCACATTGAAGTATTGTGATATAACAGAAATCACACTCTCTCTCTCTCTCTCTCTTACTCTCTCTCTCTCTCTGTGAAGAGTTAAATATATATATATATATATGTATATATATATGTATATATATATATATATATTTAACTCTTCACAGAGAGAGAGAGAGTAAGAGAGAGAGAGAGAGAGAGAGAGTGTGTGTGTGTTCTGTTATATCACAATACTTCAATGTGGCAATGCATGCGAGGTGGTTTTTGACTGTTTGTCCTTCTATTCAGATCGGTATAGGATTTATTTTATTTATGAACAATATCGAGGAGGGAAGCGTTGTTTATCCGTTTAAATATATACTTTTAATCATCGACAATAATATATCTATCTATCTATCTATCTATCTATCTATCTATCTATATATATATATATATATATATATATATATATATATATATATATGTGTGTATATACATATATTGGTATATTAAGCCATCATTTTTTTCATCCAAGCAAATATTATTAAATGCAACGGAGACACTTTGTTTTTTGATCCTTTTTTTTTTTTAATTTTTTCGATTTTCCGTGTAATCTTTTTTATCAAAATCAAAAATATCCATAAACGTTCCATAATTGTTGCTCTCACGAGCGCTTCTGGATGAACTTTGTCACGACGTGAACACCCTCGACAGACCCGACAGGCTGCAAAATTCCACCCCCACACTGTAGAGATCCCTAGATGTAAAAGATCTTTCTACTCCAGTAGTTTCTTCCCCAGAACCGCTAGACTTTGGAATTCCATTCCAGGTCCCTGCTTCCCCAACTGTACTGACGTGCAGAAGTTCAAGTGCAACGTGTACCAACATCTTGCTGCCAAAATCCCTACATAGTACCCCAGTAGTTGTAACCCCTGATAGTATCCCCCTACACCAAAGTGACAATGTGCCTTGTTTGGGGTGAAAATGTAAAAAAAAAAAAAAAAAAAAATTAATACTCGAATTTTTAATCCACACATATTTTTGATCGACTTTTCATCGACTCTATAATTTTAACTTATCATCGTCTAATGCCATGTACTGCATATTTTAGTTTTCACTTTTAATTCTACTTTTCGCTAATTCGCACTTTTACTTCAACACATGAGGATGATTCGTGGGCGAATCGAAAGCATTCGTGACAGAAAAAATTATGGAACCCTTATTAATATTTTTTTATGTTGATGCAAAAATATTATACGGAAAATCGAAACATTAAATAAAAATAATCATAATAATGTTTCTGTTGCATTTAATAATATTTGCTTGAAAATATATATATATATATATATATATATATATATATACGAGGGGCGTGAAATAAGTAATGCCCTTGACCCATTTCCCATAGCAGTAGAGCAACGAAGCTTAGCACAGTGATTAGTCTTTCTCTACATAGGAACCACCCAGATTATACAGCCCCAGACCATGACATTCCCAACACATTTCTCCCATCGTTTGATGCAGCTCTGGAGACCGTTTTTGTAGAACACCCCAGGTGGTCCTCCAACCACGATGTGACTTCAGAAGTCAAGTGTGCATCATCTGGGCAACGCTTTCCTTCCAAAAACAACTTCATGGCTGGGAAAAGGTGAAAGTCAGAGGGTGCAAGGCCAGGAGTGTAGGGAGGATGGGGAAGGATTTCATAACCACACGTCCGTGCTTCTGATCTGGCGACATGCGAGTTGTGGACCGGAGCGTTGTCCTGCAGAGGGAAGGTACCTTTGTTGATCTTGCTTTTGATTTTGATAGCTTCACTTAATTTCATCAAAAGTGAAGCATAAGCTATTGTAAGCATCCCAATTTTAGTGAGCGTCAACCAGAACTTGCTCCCATACTTACGAAACTGTTTAAGCGTTGCCTTAAGGAGAAGTGCTTTCCGACTCCCTGAGAAACCTCATCAGTATGCCCTGTATTTAAGAATTCAGGTGATAAGTCATCTCCCTCTCAGCACAGCCCAATAAGTCTCCTGTGTGTCATGAGTAAGTTGTTTAAATCCATATTAAATAGAAAAATAGTCAACCACCTCAGCAGGAATAACCTTCTTAGTGACACACAATATGGCTTCCGTTCTGCAAGATCTACAGCAGATGTGCTGACGGTTATATCTCACAGGTTTAATGAATTTCTTGACAAAGGCTTCCTTTCTAGGGCAATTGCTCTTGACATATCAAAGGCTTTCGAAAAGGTATGGCATAAGGGCCTACATCACAAGATTTCCAGCTCCGGTATAACTGGAAATGTTTTCTCAATCATTAAATCATTTCTCTCCGATAGGCTCATAAGAGTAGTGGTCGATGGACAAAAATCAAAGCACTGCAGTATTAATGCTGGAGTCCCTTAAGGGTAAATGCTGGGCCCAACTCTCTTCCTGATCTACATCAATGATCCCCCTATACACATACTTAAATCATTCGTTGACATCTATGCTGATGACACGACCATCTACGGCAACACATCATGTAAATGACAAAGTTCTCTCTGATTCTCTCTCCTCTGATCTCGAGCGCGTGGTTCAGTGGGGAAAGATGTGATGGTTACCTTTAATGCATCCAAAACCAAACTCCTATCTTTACATCATCAACGCTCTGATCCCCATCTGGCATCAATTGAAATGGATGGCTCTCGTCTAGGAGAAGCCCCATGTTTTGACAAGCTTCTGGGTTTGTCCTTTAATCCTGATCTGCAATGGAACACGTACATCAAGTCTATTGCCAATGTTGCTGGAAAGATGGTGGAATCCTTCTACCGCTCCAGAAGATATCTCACTACTGATGCAATTCTCTATCTATATAAAAGCCAAGAGCGTCCAAGCATGGAATATTGCTGCCATATCTGGGCAGGAGCTGCTAAAAACAGCCTATTCTGCCTTGACAGAGTACAAAATAGACTTCGTGGCTTAGTGGGGGATGCCCTTTTCTCTTCGCTGCAACCTCTCTCCCACAGAAGAGGCGTTGCGACCCTATCTTTGTTTTATCGTTATTTCCATGACATGGATCAAGTCAATAAATAAACGAGGAATTTTTAATACTGTTCGTTCAGATCAGGAAGGTCAACCATGCTACGTCGAAAAATCAATCTGGCTACGGATATCCGTCTTCACAAATGCGTAAGCTTATAGCTCTGAATGGGCAGGGCAAGTCTGTCTATCAATAGACGTTTGTATTTTGATTGATTATTTTTATTTGTTTCCCTGAGCGTCGCATGTCAAATTAATGTAGCGTACGTAAGTGTGTTCTATAAGAGACTAGTTATTCGGCATAAGGCGGCCATCTTTTGGTGTATTGAGTGTTCAAGAAAAAGGATGGAATACTGTTGCCATATCTGGGCAGGAGCTGCTAAAAACAGCCTATCCCGCCTTGACAGAGTACAAAATAGACTTCGTGGCTTAGTGGGAGATGCCCTTTTCTCTACCCTGCAACCTCTCTCCCACAGAAGAGACGTTGCAAGCCTATCCTTGTTTTATCGTTATTTCCATGGCAGGTGCTCGTCTGAACTCCAATCTCTAGTCCCCTCGCCAATCTTTCACGAAAAACACCCGTCTAGCTGAATCCACTGTGAAAAATTTCCCCCACTCTATATCTGTGCCTTGATCAAAACGCGGATTCCATGAACAGAGCTTCTTTCTTAGAACTGCACGCCTGTGGAACTCTGTTCCGTCTGCCTGCTTCCCACCGGACTACAACTTGGATGTCTTCAAGTCCAATGTTAACAAATTCCTAATGAACCGTCCCCTTAAGTAAACACTTCATCAAATTTCCACACTAACGTAATGTGCTTGCAATAACCCTTATCCCTGAGTGGCTTCCGGGCCTTGATAAGTGGTGATCACCGTGTAAAAAAAAATGTTTTCTGATTTTTGTAGATTATATTTACACATTTATATTTCATTAACTAACTGACCTCCTAGCGTTGCACAGTAGTAAAATACGCTTAAATATGATATTATTTATGCAGAGTCTATATTTATGATCAGAGAGTTGATTCTCTATTAATTTTTATATATTATATGATACACAATACATAGTAGTGATTTCAAAAGTAAAAGTATATATTTGACATGAGTGCAATCAACTAGAATCGAAACTAAAACATACAGCGCTCACCCTTAACCGTTTGAGCTATCGTTAGATAGATAAGAAATAGTTAAATATTAACTGACTTTGGCATATAAATGTATATATATTGCACATGCGTACAATTAACTCATTTAGTCGACTTAGGCCTACCAAGTTTCCAGATTAATTTTTTTTTTAATTTGACCCCGTAGCAGCCATTTTTAAAAGTTTAAGATCCTGAAAAAACGGTCCAAAAAAAATTGAACCATTTAATTCGCATCGCGCTGCTGAGCAACCCGGGATTTCGGAGGAGATGCACTTTGAAAAAAATGGAGAAAGACACACGCACAAACATAAAGAGGTTTATATGTTAGATTATAATTATGAAATATTTCTTTTCACTCCTATTTAAACTAACAATTTCACTAAACTTAGTTTTAACTCGTGCAATGATACATACTTATTTGTATCATTGAAAGTCGGACAAGGTGAGCTATTCCGGCAAAAGAAAATAGATCTATGAGTAGATATAATATATTATGCATAGATTTTAAGTATTTATTCAAACAGTACTCAGTACGTGAGAAGTGCTGAATAGTATGACATGAAAAAATGTATAGTAATTAAGCTATAGAGAGGGAAGGGTAATTTCCGTAATTGATCATAGGCTTATATATATATGCATATATATATATATATATATATATATATATATATATATATATATATATAATTAGCAAAATACAAGATGTGACTGTATTTACGTAAACAATAATAAAATATAATTTGCTTTCTTTGAGCACTATCAATGATCCTTGTTGAAATTAAATTATTCTTAACTTTTGGATATCTTTCTACCTTGATATATATATATATATATATATATATATATATATATATATATATATATATATATATATATATATATATAATCTATCACGGCAGTGAGTACACCTCTCATATTTGCTTGACGTTTAAGTATATCTCTTCATGAGAAAACACTGAAAAAATAATTTTTTGACACAATGAAAAGTAATCTGTCTACAGCTTATATAACACAGTTAACTTATTTTTCTTTCAAAATACCTCAAAATATAGCCATTTAAAGCTGAATCCCTGGCAACAAAACGAAAGTTGTTAATATTAACATACACTATGCCAACTCTCAATTTTTTGTGCGGCTACGATCATTATCCAAAAGCCCTTTACTCTCATGGGCATAGAGTTTATCAGAGCTTCACATGTACCCACTGGAATGCTCTTCCACTTTTCAATTACGACATCGCGGAGCTGCCGGATATTTGAGGTTTGCGCACCTCCCCCTTCTGCTTGAGGATGACTAAAAAAATGTTCTGTTGGGTTCAAGTCTGGAAACATGCTTAGCCAGTCCATCTCCTTTACCCTCAGCCTCTTCAGTAAAGCAGTGGTTGTCTTGGATGATTGTTTTGGGTCATTTTCATGCTGGAACACTGCTCTGCGACCCAGTTTCTGGAGGGAGGGGATCATTCTCTTCTGTAGTATTTGACAGTACATGTTGGAGTTCATGTTTCCCCTCAATAAAATGTAACTCTCCAATACCTGCAACACCCATGCAGCCCCAGACCATGACATTCCCAACACTATGATTGACTGTAGGCATGACATACTTGTCGTTGTACTTCTCACCTATGTGTGTGCGCGTGTGTGCGTGTGCGTGTGTGCGTGTGTATATGTGTGTGTGTGTGCTATGAAATCGTCAGGCTAAAATTAATTACGCCTCCCTAATGCAGTAATATCTGTGTAGATTATTTGCTTTGTATTTTCGTAATTTTTCTACATAGCTTTACTCACGTACTGGGCATTGTTGAAGTAAATACTGAAAATCGCCACATAAAATGGTATATCGCCTTATATGATTTTACGTGGATACATGAAATAATAATACTAATCTTTTATTATATAAAGACAAATATCTGTTAGTGAATGTATGCATGCGTGTATGCGTGTGTATTTCTCTCTAAAACTTCTGAAATCAAAAATGGATAAGAATGATTCTGATACTATATTTATAGACAGGGTTCGAATGTATAATATGTGACATTTAGAACAAAATGTTCAGTTTTCTCTACCTTAACGACCACAGAACCTGATTGGAGGCTCACATAAAGTCGCCTCTTTCTAAACGATTTCAGCATCTGCGCATGCGTAAATTGCTATGTCTCGCCTAACTTAAATGTTATGAGCTTAGCGTAATGTGTTGGAAGTAGAATGAGTAATATTAGTATTAGTGTTCGAACCCACTTTACTACAGACGTTTAGATTTTTTTAACATATTTTTGAATAGGTCTATTTCGGTAAGCTTTTGCATTTAAACGGGTTAAAAGTTGTTGGTTTTTTTTATTGTTTTGTACTTTGTATTTTTTACTCGGTTTCAAACAAATAATCAGAGGACTTTTTTTTGTTATAGGCGATTGATTTAAAGATCTGATTACTATTAAATTCATGGATATTACTTACGTAAATCATGACTATTTTTAAAAATCATAGTCGCGTAAAAGCTTTTTTCTCTCACTCACTTGCCTCTATTCCGAATTCGTATCAGTAGAGCGACATCAGTTGATTTCTCTTATCAAAACGGTCGTTTTCTTTTTTTTTTTTTTTAACTTTTTCAAACTGATATACATTATCGCACAGTGAAAGTAATAAAATACAAAAAATAAAATAATTTAGCAAGTTTAGCAAACACAACTTCATATTTTTTTATATAACCCGGGCAACACCCAGTAGCCCTGCTAGCACACACACACATACACACACGCACCCCCCCACACATATATATATGTTGATGCCCATCGTGGTATATATGTGTGGGGGAGGGGCGTGTGTGTGCATTTAATCCTTAAGGGACAGTGATCCAACGACAAATAGAGAGTTATATTCAAAGCACAATGCATAGAACAATAAAATCTACAAACAAAATACCACAGTAATATCCCATTAGCATAGACGAAAATACATATAATCAACGTCAACGAATCGAGACAGATATGTTGACATGGTATAAGTAAACATTATATTTGTGCTTGGCAGTGCTAAGAGCCTCATGTATCTCTGACCATAATGATCCTAACATCATACGGTGCCATGTTTTTCGAAAGGAATGCCACGATGGCAACCGATCGCAGCCCCCCAAAAAAGGAAAAGAAAATGATCCCTGTGTTTAGATTCCATTACGTGGATGGAATTAGATATTTTATTTATTTATTTTTTATTTTATTTTATTTTTTTTTTTTTTGGCATTAGGAGGTTTTATTCTCTTCTTCTTCCGTCTACTAAGTAAAGTTTAGGTGGACAGGCTTTGGATCATCATTGAAAGACATAAGTTATATACAATATATATATATATATATATATATATATATATATATATATATATATATATATATATAGTAATTTATAAAAATATATATGGCGATTAAGCTACACCGAATATTCTGCGTTCCATCCACTGTAGGATTCGTCAGGCTTATGAGCGAATTCTGTGGTTGCTTCTTGTTTTTATATATGTTGAGGATTTTTATATATATATAAACAAGAAGCAACCACAGAATTCGCTCATAAGCCTGACGAATCCTACAGTGGATGAAACGCAGAATATTCGGTGTAGCTTAATCGCCATATATATTTTATAAATTACTAACTAGCTCTACCTACGTATTGAGCACTTTTGAAGTAAATACTTAAAGTTTACGCATAAATCTATACTTTCGTATATTAAGTTTATGTGAGTAAATGAAGTAGTTATATATATATATATATATATATATATATATATATATATATATATACTTATGAGTCGTGGAGGAGGAAGCACGTGTCAGTGGATAATAATATTTTAACAACAATATATATATATATATATATATATATGTATATATATACCGCTCCCCATGTGGGGGTATCAAATTGGTTAAAGGGAAAATTATTCCCAACTCGCATTTAGGTAAAAATGCGCTTTCGTAAATTGAATTTATTCAAAAACGTATCGCAAAAACAAAAACATGCCCGGATATCTCCCACTCTGCCGTAATGACTCCGACAAACATATGCATTGGCTTGGAGTCTATATTTGAAACACTCTCCCCTTGAATAGAGAAACCAAACTAGAATCGGACGATCAAGCCTTTATGTGCTTTAGACTTAACATACAACATAATATTAGTTAATTTTCTTTTCTTTACCGCTCTCCCTCAACCCAGGACTGTACCCTAATAAACAAAGTCTCTGACAGCATAGATACAGCACTTTCTCTCGACACTAGCGCAGAAGTTCGTGTATTTGGAGATTTCAATGTCCACCACAACTGCTGGCTTGGATTTTCTACTTACACAGACGCAGCTGGTAGCACAACACATAGCTTCTCTATGACTCATTCCCTATCACAGATGGCTACGTTCCCAACCTGTTTCCCTGACCAGCAAGAGCAACACGCATCACTTTTAGATCTGTTTCTGACCAGAGTTCCTGATGATTGTGTTACGAACGCCCACCGCCCACTTGGGAATGCTGATCATGTAGTGATAATAGTTGAAATCGCCCTAAACTCTAGAGCCAAAATGGAAGACCCATTGCTCAAAACAACGAGATATTATAAAAAGGCTGACTGGGAAGCCATCAGGGATCTCATCAGAGACGCCTCATGGCGAAATATCTTTTCACTTCCTGCTGAACAATGCGCAAATGAGACCACTGTATGGTTCAAAACAGCAATTGAAGCACATGTTCCCACATGGATATTTTATAGTAAACCCCACTCTCCCCAATGGTTTACTTCCACAATTCCGCCACTATCCAACAATCATGAAATTGTTTGCTCACCAACCGAGAAGGCTAACATGCTTGCCAGTTGGTTTGTCTCCAACTCCACACTGGACCCTGCTAACCACTCTTTCCCGGACTTTCCTTTGCGGACACACGCCATACTAGACCATCTGAAAATCCCCCCTTTTCAGGTGCATGCTATCATAAAAAATCTTGACACTTCAAAAACATGTGGACCTGATCTCATCCCGGCTGTGTTATTTAAAAAGTGATCCGCCGAAGTAGCTCCAATCCTCTCCAAACTTTACAACAAATGCCTTAATGAATCTTGCTTTCATGTCTGCTGGAAAACTGCTTCTGTGGTACTAGTTTTCAAGAATTCTGGCGAAAGAAATGACCCAGTAAATTATCGCCCCATTAACCTCTTCCAACTTTTTGCCAAAATGCTTGAGCCCAATTAACCAAGCTCTAGTCCAACACCTTACATATGCTAAACTTCTGACCGACCAACAATATGGATTTAGGAGAGCCCGTTCAACAGCAGAGATTCTAACTGTAATCTCTGAGCTTATATACCATTAACTTGACAAAGCAGGGGAGAGTAGAGCGGCAGCTCTAGATATATCTAAGGCTTTTGACAGGGTGTGGCATGAAGGTCTTTTCAGGAAAATCAGATCATACGGTATCACTGGAAGAATACTTAACATAATTAAATCCTTCTTAGATAAGAGAAAATCCTCATTGTCCTACATCTAAACGATATGATATAAAGGCAGGAGTGCCTCAGGGGTCTATCCTTGAACCTCTATTATTTCTAATATTCATAAATGACCTCCCTGACAAAATTGTCTGTGAGATGGGTATATATGCTGATGACACCACGCTCTATAAAAGACACGACAGGAAAACAAATGAACACATATCTAAAGAAATGGCAGAAACACTAGAGGATGACCTCCAATATGTAGTGGAATAGTCACACACACACACACACACACACACACACACACATATATATATATATATATATATATATATATATATATATATATATATATATATATATATATATATATATATATATATATATATATGGCGGGGTCTGTGTGTGTATGTGTGTGTTATTTGAGAAGGAAAACCGAGAATTAATAAAATAGTAATCAACGTTTCGTCCTTATTTCAGGAGACATCATCAGGATTTCGTTGGAAAAATGTAGAAGAAAAAAAAAAACGATTACAGACCACATGCGAGTGAAAAAGGAAAAACATCCTAAAGTCATTCTCATTCTGGACCGAAACTATAAATGTTCGTGCTCGGACCAGAATGGGAAGACTTTAGGATTTTTTTTCCTTTTCACTCGCATGTGGTCTGTAATCGTTTTTTTTTCTACATTTTTCCTACGAAATCCTGATGATGTCCCCTGAAATAGGGACGAAACGTTGATTACTATTTTCTTAATTTTCGGTTTTCCTTCTCAAATAACACACACACACACACACACACACACACACACACACACATATATATATATATATATATATATATATATATATATATATATATACACCATATCGTTCAATGACCCGAAACCTGTCCACCTAACCTTTACTTAGCAGATTCTCGGTATTCCTTCTCCAATAACATAACGTCAACCATCGTTTGTATTTTTATTTCATTTTTACTCACACACACACACACACGCACACACGCACACACACATACACACACACACACACACACACATATATATATATATATATATATATATATATATTGTAGTTGGATATTTACTCTTTAAGCGTAATGGATACTAGTTTTAATTCCAAAAAATGTATACATAGACAATAAGATATTGAGCAGGGTATAGATCAGACAATTCTGTGGAACACTTGCCATAAAAGTATTTGTAGAAAAATCTGAGACTAGCAACATCACATATGCGAGAGCGAAGTAGAAGTGAAGAAGATAGTGGGGGGGGCAATCACAATACAAATACGCTTCTGCAATTCATGAACCTTTTTATTGGACACAGATTCATGAATCAAAATATGACAACAGTACTCCATTTGTAGATTTATAGAAATAGAGAATAATGTCAGGTATGGGAAAGTGTTTAGAGCGATAAAGAAAACCGATTTGCCGAGAAACAGAAAGCGCAATAGATTTGATATATGAGCTCCCAGAAAGATTCGATGAGAAAGAAAGACCCAAAAGTTGTAGAGTCGATTTCTGATCGAAAAGAGAGCCATCGATAAAACTCTCAAGAAGAAAAGGGTACGCCTGCGAGTAATTGACAACAGCTGAGTCTCAACCTTGCTTTAGTCACCTGGGTGCTTCTAATATTGTTAACCCCATGGGGTGTTTGCCACCCTAATACAAAAATGTTTATAATGTTATTATTTTATAAAATACAGTTATCACGCTGGTTCAGGATATATCTACAGTTCCTGTTGAGCAGTTTTAATCACTTGAATCTTGTTGATATAAATATAAAACAATATCTATATATCTATAAAAGTGACCGTGTTTGTATGTGTGTGTTTGTGTACATTTCCTTTCGCAATGACTCTATTAATTTTTAGTCTACAGACTCGAAATTTGATATACAGGGTACTGAGATTTGGGAAAATCTTTGTGATCGGTTTTCGGCCAGAAATTTTGCTGTTAATGGGTCAACGTTCAACGATTTGACCTTTGAGAACTCTACCAAACTCCTCCGACAATTTGAGGTCTAAATACTTGCAATTTTAGATATAGGTTCCTTGGGCATGAATCTTACTTAATAACTTAATTTGAATCAAAAACAATAAATTTTAAGGGGTCATAATAGGGGCCAAACTTGAAAAAATTGACCTTTTTTTTTGCTTAGCATACACCTCCAAACACCCGGGTAACACCGGGCTGAAATTCCAGTAAATTAATAAATTATAAAACTAAGAAAAAATAAAGATATTGCATTATCTAATTATCCCCTCGAAATTTACGATAAAGAAAATATCTAAACATATTAATTCCATATTAAATATTACGAAGTAGCCTAATGATACATATGTGCTTGTGTCTACAAATTTTCATTCCCATGGGGAAAATACAAATATATATACATACATACATACATACATATATATATATATATATATATATATATATATATATAAATCATACCTACGTTAACCCCAGCTGACTATACACTTCAGAAAGACAAAGTGACGTCTACCTACGAGGAAAACTGAGATACAACAACGATGAACTCTCACTGAATCAGAAGAGTACTGAGATAGGAACAGAAATAGGTTGTCAACTAGAAATTATGAGCACTGAAGCAAAATTAGGATCACAAAACAGCCCATGTGACTACCGCAGGGTTTACAGGATTAAACGAAACATGTCACGTCTTACCGAATCCATAATAGTAACGAAATCAGCTTTTACACTAACTGCATATATCACTTCATCCGAGAAAGATGGGCTAAGCGTAATCTATAATATAAATCTCACCTTTCTGCTTAAATGTATGTATGTTTGTATGTCTGCCTACACTTTCAACAGAGGCGACGGATTTTCACAAGATCGGTATCGTTTTGACGCTCGAATAATTGACATTAATTCCTTCACCCTTAACTGGGCACGTTTCTACAGCAAGGGGTCACTTTTTTTCACCGATATTTTCGTCATCCCTTATTTTCGATTGACTAGCCTGAATTTAATCTTCCGATTTGGCGATGGGCGCAACAGCCAAAACGTCACGGTTTTTTCATGATTTTTCTCTCCTTCGCAGTACTGGTTCGAGCCTGCCAACCTACTACCGCTTTTTTTGTTCAACCCCTTCCCCCAAAAACCCGGCCAACGTTGGCACCCAGGCTAGTCTATAATATAAATCTCACTTGTCTGTTTAATAGTATGTGTGTACGTAATAATGTATTAATGTGTGTATGTTTTTTTATGTTTCGTTAAAACTTGTATGTATGTATGTTTATGTCAGGTCATGTCATGTGCTACTGGTACCATGTAACCCAGTACTACCTGCCTCATGGTCGGGTCACCGGCGACTAAACTGGTTCCCCCACCAGACTTGTTTGGTGAGGAGGGCGACTAGTCTCCCTGAAGGATTAAAAACAAGACCTTCCAAAGGGCGAATGAACTCTTTTTCTGGGTCAACGGCCAACTAGCACCGTGTATATGTGTGTGTGTGTATATGTGTATTGGGGTGGAGAGGGCTCCCGTAAGCCGTGGTGAAGGCAACCTTTCTAGGAGAAGCAAATCTCTGATTAAAAAAAAAACATAAAGCGGAAGACCAGTACCCGCATTAAGCTGGTCTGCAGTTTAATTTGTTGCTGGCTATCTTGCTCTTGCTTGTTGCTGGATCTCAACATTTTGAACCGAGAGAGAGAGACTTAGCTGTCGTACAAAGCATAGACTCTGTAACATCATCTTTGTATAGATACTCCCTCAGGCATTTGGGCTCATGGATTTTAAATGTCTGAGGGAGTGGTACTCGTCTGACAAGACGTTGCAATCATCATGTATGTATGTATGTATGTGTGTATGTATGTATGTATGCCTTAAACTTTTGACTGAGGCGACGGATTTTCACAAGATCGGTATCGTTTTGAAGTACGATCCTTCGGACGACAAATATCAAAAAGTTGGCTAAAAGCATTTATTTCTTCATCCTCAACTGAGAACTTTTCTACATGGAGGGTCACTTTTTTGCTGATAGTTTCGAAAGTCAAGTCATTCCCTCTTTTCGATTTACTTGCCTTAATTTAAACATTCGTCATTTCCGGGTTTTCGATGGGCGCAACAGCAAAGATGTAACGTTTTTATTTTACATTCCTTTCCTCCTTAGCGGTACAGATTCGAGCCTGCCTGTCTACTACCACTATTTTTTTTTTGCTCAACACACACATCTCCAGACACCCGGTTAACACCGGGAACCCAAACCAGTACCAGAATAAATCGATCAATTTGTTGCGGATGTATATTTATTTATTATTATTTTTTCGGGGGGGGGGCATCTTCACTTTTTATGAAACCTAAACGAAGAATTCATAACGCGTCACTTTCTCAAAAAAAAAAAATAATAATCTTAACACGTACTTGCGTTGTGTACATGAGAATGGCGGAAAAGCTAAATAAGATTGCGTTATGCAATATGGCGTGAAACAAGATGGCGTGAAACAAGATGGCGTAATAGAAAAGATAAAGTAATGAATTAAAACAAATATCTACTTTATTTGTAAATTTGTTGAAATTTTATTATTGTAAGAATAATTTAAAGTTTTGATGGCATTAACATTTGTAAATAGATGACTTTCTGAAGAGTTCAATAATAGTTTTCCATGTCATCACGGTTGCGTATACTCAGCGTAATTTTAATTGTGTGAAACGAACACGCGTACTTTATTTTTCTACCGGCCAATATTAATATTCTTTGATATGCGAAAAAATAATGACAAATTTAATTACTTTTTAATTGTGTTTTCTATAAATTCTACAGTTTCTTTTGATGTTGGAATATTTATCGAGAGGCGTGTTAAATGATGTGGAATGGAATTCGATGAAACTGAACGACCCGGAGTTGGGACTAATTAAATATTCTGGCCGAAATACTGCGACTAACAAGATTTTAAGTATGGAATTTTTGTATTGAGTTTTATGTGATGCGTTAGGTGCAGAAGAGTGCGGAATTATTTAGTAATTGTGTTATAGCCTACGGTGAGCAATGGAATATATTACACGATACATATAGCATTTCAAAACATTTTAATTTGTGAGGTATGACTTTTGAGAGAAATAACAGTTTTGGTAGTATTTCACTCTGGGAAAATCCATGCAAGATATACGCACGATTAAACACGGTTTATATCACGATTTACAATTTTTTTAAGTATATTATTTTGGTATAAGCAACTATTAAAATAAAAATAGTAATCCGAATCAGACTATACTAGCTGGGCGCTCAGCGTGGCCCGGCGTTGCCATGTCGTAAAATACGTTTCAAGATGATATTTTAATTTTTGCAGATTGCGTATATATTATTATAAAATCAATCCTCTACTGAATATATTATATATTACGAGAAATAATTTGCCCGGTTGACTAATTCGCAAAAAATGAAAAAAAATAAATAATGGTAAAGTCGTTCATCAAATTCCGTCTGTGTTTGTTTACAATATAACGTCAGCTGATATTTTGGCTTGACGATCTTAAAATAGTATTTCCAACTTATGGATAATAAGACCTTTTTCACAGTGGAATATTTTACGTTACCCTGGCCAATTTTACACCGGTGTAACGTAAAATATTCCCTTGTAAAATCTTTTTTTTCATCTATAAGAGAGGAAAGACTATTTGTAAAATCGGATTTTTTTTCGATTTTCGATACTTATCGGATGAATTTCTGTAGAAACATATCTAAGAATGCTGCCAGAAATATGAATTCATTTTGTTTGAAATTTGCAAAAGATAGGCGCAGCCATTCGGAACAAATAAGGATCTCTCTCTCTCTCTCTCTCTCTCTCTCTCTCTCTCTCTCTCTCTCTCTCACACACACACACACACACATACACATACGCACACACAACGTGACTTTTATGTAATATGAAAGAATCAGGATTCTATGATTTTTATAGTATGAGCAAAATGTAGTATCCGTGGTAATACTTAACTTGATCTTTTCTCTCATCTGTCAGTAAACAAAAGATTCGTCTAGATAATAAATTGTTTTAATTTTGTTTCTGATATATCCCTGGGAAAATATAATGATTATAAATTAATCAGATGAAATGAGCACCAGTACACAGTAAGTTATAACAAGTTTATGCACAGTAGCCTAAAACATGTAGTAGAGAGGCGAAACATTTTTTATTGTTTAAATTACCTGTAGTGTTATAAAAGATACCGGAAGTGCTCCCCGTTGACATCTATGCATTTCTGGGCACGTTTAACAACGTTTGCAGATACCGTTCGTTGACCTTCTCTGGTGATTCTTCTGCTAACGTTGGTAATGTTCTCCTTTAGTTGGTCTAGATTGTGAGGATTATTAGTATACACTTTTTGTTTTAAAGTCCTCCAAAGATAAAAATCACACGATGACAAGTCCGGGGAACGTGTTGGCCATAACCCTTTGCTTATTGCTCTCTCTTCCGTAAACATGTCATGAACTCCTGTCAGTGCACTGTGAGACGTGTGTTTTGTAGCGCCATCTTGTCGGGACAAAGAATTACATTTTGTCTTGTGGTGTCAGTTGATAAGAGAAAGATTAGAGAAATCGGGTTACTTTTAAGTGTGCCACCCTGTACAAAGGTGCAATGTAAGAAATACGAGATTTGCACTCGAATGTGCCTTGAATGCCGGAGTGTCGAGAGTAGCTTACTCTCTCACGTCGTTTACCGTTTACAAGCATCTTTTATAGACTTAGTAATCCATTCATAAGGGGTGCCAGCTTCTATCACTATATCTAACTCCGGAGGCGTGTCCCATTTTTATTGGCTGGATTTTCTCCATTTCAAATACCTACATCGTGAAGGTGAAAGGAAAACAGGAACACCACATCGCATTGCCCTGCGTGCAGTTTCAGAAGTTAACAAGAATGATCGTCGTTCGCATGAACACTTGTTTGGAGAGCAACGATTGATCACTTTTCATAATGCAATTGTAGATTGGTGAACCGACCCGCGATTAACACGAACTTACTCAGGTGTGCCCAGCAGATTACGGGAATAACCGGACACGGCTTACCAAGATTTCCTTAAATGTTAAAACGCTACTGGCACATGATAATGACAAACAGAAAGAAAAACAAATAAAATAAATACAAAAACAAAAAAAACAAAAACGATAACATGAACCTAGCGCAAGTCTAATGAAAACTAGTGTTTTTTTTTTTTGCTTGTACGAAAATTTATCTTGTTTCTACACGAGGTTCCTTAAATAATTTTTAAGGCTTTTTTGTACAGACATTTAAAAATGTCACAGCCTCTTGAAAATCCAGTACGTTATTTCTATACATCTTTTGAGATGACTGACCAAATTGTTATGATTTCAAGTTTAAATGAACAACTACAGCAAGAATGCGTCTACAACTTAATAAAGCCTGATAGTCAAAACTGGTGAATTTCAAAAATGCAATCTGGACGTGAGAACACTTAAGAAGAAATATATGCAACAAAATTCTGTTTTAAACTTGGAAAAATGCCACAGAAACGTATGGAATGCTTCAGCCTGCTTTTGGGTCATTTAGCATGAATGGAGCATCAGTTTTTGAGTGGTATAAGAGATTCAAGAAGGCAGGGAATCTGAGAGGGATGATGAGAGGTGTCGGAGAAGTAAAGAAGTAAGAAAACCAGAGATGAGAGATGATTTGTCAAATAAAGAATTTCATGGATAAGGACCGTCGTGTGTCTATAGAGACAATGAGTGTGCAATTTGATGTCAGTGTGGAAACACTACATACACTTATTGGCGAGGATCTGAATATGCGGAAGATTTCTGCGAAGTTTGTCCCAAGGGTGCGTAGAGAAGATCAAAAAGACAAGCGTTGCCATGACAGCAGGGAGACGATCGAGTTGATCAATTTAGATATTATCATTCTTAATGCTATGGTGACCTGAGATAAAAGCTGGATCTACTGCTATGCCCCAGAGAGCAATACACATAGTTCCCAGGGGAGGACACATGCTGGCTCTGCAAGACCCAAGAAGTCCAGGTAGAGCAAATCCATTCAGAATCTTATGATGATCCCTTTTTTTGACAGCGTGCGCATGACCTACATGAGCTGGGTTCCTACTAGACAGAAAGTCAACACGGAATACTATGTTGAGGTTTTAAGAGAGTTCAGGAAGAGACTCCGTCGGAAGAGTCCAGCACTCTTAAAATCGGGCCAATAGCATTTCCAAAAAGATAATGCACCAGTCTACAACTCCATCCTTATCACAGACAATAGTGTGCAGTTTGATGTCAGTGGGGAAACACTACATACCACGATGGGCATCAAGATATTTACTCACCCTCCCTATACTCCAGACCTTGCTCCCTGTGACTTTTGGTTATTCCTCAGTTTCAAGGAAAACGTTATTATGAGACATCTGAGGAGATGAAAGAAGTTGTGAAGAGGGTCCTTGACACGCTTGCACAAGAGAATTTTCGTGGGGGATTCCAGAAGTTGTTGGAATGGCCCAAGTGCCTTTCAACCAGAGGAGATTACTTCGAAGAAGATGATAGTTTCATGTGTGTACTGTGAATTAAATAAAGGGCTCCGTTCGGAATTACGTCCAAATTCCTGTGTTCAACAGAGACATTCCAGAGTTCGACAAAATACACCTGAAGAAGGTCGGAGGTTACATCGACCGAAACGTTGTGAAAATAACACTCAATTTGAGAACAGTATGAGAACAGTAGTCCGATAAATCCACATAATACGAATAACCAATCCTCAATCTCAAAATTCAGAAATGTCACAAATTGCATTATTTTAATTGACCTTTCTAAAAGCCGAGAAAAAATTCTGCACCGACCTCATATTAAAATGATTCTACAAAGTTACGATCAAATTATTTCCAATAATGGTACACCTATTGAGATGTATGTGTAGCAGCCAAATAGCGTAACGATGAAAACCGCTGACTGTCGCCTGGGCGGTCGAGTTTCAATCCTGGCTAGTGGCAGTTGCTGGTCTAGTCGCACTGATGAGCTATGATACAGCGAAAAAGTACTGACTCTAGATGACTATAAATGCTCCTTATATCGGGTTGAGCGTATTTGGGATTGAAAAAAAAAAACTGTGTCTAGCGTAAAAAGAAACGCTCTTTGTGTAAACTAATGGAGCTTAGGACAACGCTTATAGCATTTTAATTTCACATACTCATCTCAGCAGCAATCAAATAGCGTAACGGTGAGAAGGGTCGAGTTTCAATCCTGGCGTGAGGCAGTTGCTGCTACTCGCACTGATGCGCTGTAATACAACGAACCAGTAGTGTATGTTGATGACTATATATATATATATATATATATATATATATATATATATATGTATATATGTATATATATATATATATGTACGACATAATCACGTTTACACATCGGTTCTCGTCAGTGGCTAGTAGCAGGTGGGTGACCATTTGGGAATTCTAGGCGCTGTATGTGCTTTTCGCTTGTTTCCAGTCGTCCTGAACCTCCACTTGCCACTGGTATTCAATAATGTCGACTCAAGAGAGGTGTGGTTGGAGATTGCGCATTTTGTTTTTGTGTTTATGGCAAACATATAATCTAGTTTCGAATTTTATTTCAAGATTGGTTCCTCACGTTAAATTGTTGGTCTTAAACGCATCTTAAATATAAATAATAAAAAAAAACAAATCAAATAATATTATCTCCATGTTCGATATTTATATTTCTTTCTCTCTCCCTCTCTTTCTGTGTGTGTCTCTCTCTAACTACTTAGAAACTTTATCAAATTCTAAAGTCTTATATAGTGTTGATTTGGTTCAATATTATAAACAAACTGCCATTCTTGGCTCGAGTCATCCCAGATTGATACATTCTGACATTTTCAAAATCACAAAGCACCTGCTTAATACATCGGCACCCCACAATTACAGACAAGTTAGACACAAGGTTTATTAATGTAGAGCCCCCCCAGCTGCCCCCAAAAGGGGCGCTCTCCATTGTGTCACACTACTACTGATAGTGATATGATCCTTTTCTAAAATGGACTGTTGCAATAGTATTATTCTACAATTTTTCCATTAAAATGTTAACAGTAAACAGCTACTGGGGCGAGAGTAGGCAACAGCAATCTACTTATATATAAAAGGCACATTGTCTGTGTATATGTGTGTGCAGGTACCTGTGTGAGATCATTTCTTATAGACCCCAAAACGACTGGGCCAATTCTTAAAAATTTTCCACACAAACGTAATTTACGTGCCTAGTAGTTTTCGTGGCTATGTTTTGTGTCGAAAATCGATAATTGAAAAAATCCAATTAAAAGAAGGAACAGCCCGATTTCGATCAACGTTAATACTTTTAGACAGACTTACAAGTGCATTTGAGAAGTTTAATCACTGATCTATCAGAAATGCCGGGCGTATAAAATGAACAGTATGTGCTTTGATAAAACAAGGGCCCGTTCGAAATAAAGGTTTCTATTTAGAGCGCAACGGGACCGCGATGCTATACTTTTGCATTTTAGACTTTAATCAAAGTCATTATATACAGACAATTTAATAAAATCAACAATAGATTCGCCACAATGTATTGTAGACCAAGACTCCGCGGGAATGCAGGGGAGCTTTCTCTTGGCTCACTGCGGTGATATCCTAAATAGAGCAGACAATCAATCGATTTGATTGACGAATGGTCGATTTCACCGGTTTCGACGAGAATAAAAGTTTCAGAAAACTAAAACATTCGTTGATATTTATTCTGGGGCAACGTCAGGATCCCTGCTAGTAGAATACAAAAAGGGCTAAATCCTGCAACTAATGTGGCCGCTTAATAAAGTAATTGAAATTACTGGGTGAAACGAAAACAACACTACAGCTTTATTTTTAAACTTTTATTGAAACAATTAGTTGAGAGAACTTGATTTAGTAATAGAGCTAACCTCTATTCAATGTAACCGCCTTCAGCTTTTACCACTGCCTCGATACGGGTCCGGAACTGGGAGCATACCTTTTTTCAAGAGCATCCGCGGGAGGCTGGCTTTGGTGTTGTGGGAGGTCACTTTGGTGATGTTTTTCACTTATGACTAAACGAAGTAGTCTTAGCGGGTCCAGGTTAGGGGAGGAGGGGGACCAGTGAGAGAAGAGTACAAAGTCGTAGCCAAGCCTGGGTCTCTTTGGACTTGTGGACTGGCGCCGAGTCTTGCAGCCACACACAGGGTCAGCCAGTGTTCACCTGATTGCACCAGGGGATCACTACACTCTTCAGCACATTCAGGTACACTATGGCGTTGACTTCAACCGACTCTGAAACTGTGAAGTGGCATGATGTGAACCTCACTTGAAACCACACAAAAGACCATAACTGTGGCTGGAGACTTTGTTTTCATCACCCTCGGCACGTCCATGTTATTCGTGGCGATCCAGCGATGCATTTTAAGGATGCTGGCTATGGTCCTGTTTTTATAACTTGGGTCAGTACAGAGCATGTACAGCGGCGCATCTCCAATCTCGTTAGATGAATATTGTGTCTCTTTCTTTCTTGTAAATGTATCCCTGAAGGCAGTTCCAAATTCATAGTAATCCTATCTCTATCTTAGTGGCAACTTGTCTTTTTTTTTGGGGGGGTGACTACGAATTCAAAATTACATTTAAAATATACGTTGTATTTATTTCTTAACCTTAACAGCAGTGATGGCACGATTCTATTATTTTCCCAATTCCGATACAATTACCGACTCTGTTCTAAATCATCGATTCCGCTATAATTCGTTTTAAATTTCTAAATATAGCATTTATTTTTTGTGTGAGACAGTTGATTCCCGCAAACCCCTAAAATACGTGCATAATAAAAAAAATTTTGAGTGTGACTTATAAATTTTAAGTCTTACTGGTAATTTAAAATCAATTAATATTTATCATGTTTTCATTATTATGCGCCGGGAAAAAATAAAGTTGTAAAAAAAATCAAGATATAAAAACAATGAAAAGAATTACAGTTTGCTTTGTGGAACGAGATCAAAATAATTAGCAGAGATGGAAGATGGAAAGTCAGGCAACTCAAAAAAGCAGCACATGTGCTAAAAAAAGAAAAATTATTAAGTAGACCAAGCGTAGAACTGAATAGCATTTGGAAGCCTTTAATTGTAGAAAATACAAAAATTATGCACCTTTAAATTTAAGCGATGGAAGGAAAATAACTCCCTATCGATCTTTATGACAATTGCCTCTTCTTTATCAATCAATATTTTTCACACATAC
Organism: Euprymna scolopes; assembly: GCF_053919585.1. Lineage (NCBI taxonomy): Eukaryota > Metazoa > Mollusca > Cephalopoda > Sepiida > Sepiolidae > Euprymna > Euprymna scolopes. The sequence continues at coordinate 33,984,142 of NC_136514.1, read as the reverse complement.
GATACGGTAGCCATAAAACAGAGACCAACCCCAAGAATATGAAAATATCTTTGAAGCCAGTAACTTTCTGCTTTCTTTTTCAAAACAGCAACAAACATGCCTGACGATGGTCGAAGGCCAAATCGACCAAAACGTTGAACAAATAACACAAACAATGAGAACAAGAGACCGATCAAAGCAAATAATCTAAATTAAAACAATCGTTTTCTTAACAGAAAAACATATTTTTTTATTACGATACCGATTACGATACAAACGAAAATTACGATTTCTTATATTTTCAATTCCAGTTCTGATTTATCGTCCCGACACTATTAAATATCTGAATTTGTCTTTTCGTATGCATCATGTTTCAAACAAAAATATGGTGGTTATACTCCAAGCATACATTTGTGACGATATCAGAAATTGGAGCTCTACTATCACTGAGAGAAAGTACTAGTTCTCCTAGAAAAAAAAAAGATGTTTACTGCCCAACCTTTCTTTTCCGAACAGTACATGATGATAGGAATTATAGTACAACAAAAAAAACAATAAAAGAAAAGACGATAGTAAACCTAGCAAAAGAAGCGAAAGGCATCCATGGGGGAAAAAAGTAAAAATCACTTGTGATGTCTTAGAAAAAAATAAAAACAAGTAAAAAACTCACCTGTGATGTTTCTTGATAAAAACTTCGACTTTCGAGTCTAAAAGTGACAATTTCCCGCGTAAATTTTCCTGCGCTAGTGAGAAGAGCGCAAACTTGAAGCAAAGGGAATTGTCAATCTTGTTGAGAAAATCAGCAGACACATTTCTAGAAATAGAAAAAAGCATAATACGAAAAGTTAGAATATAAACACTATATCAGGTACAATATATATATATATATATATATATATATATTACTGTAGAAATATTTTTATTCGCTTATGTTTCCTTTTTATATATACCAATCCTTAGTAAAGAAGCAGAATGTAATTACAGAACAACGGAGCATATATATATATATATATATATATATATATATATATATATATATATATATATATATATATATACACGCACATATATATATACATATATATATATATATATATATATATGTATTCCAAATTTCATGACGTCGACCATCTTAAAAGTTATTCTTTTAATACACACATATATATATATATTAAAAGAATAAATTTTAAGATGGTCGACATCATAAAATTTGGAATATATATATATATATATATATATATATATATATATATATATATATATATATATATATATATATATTTAAGCGGTGGGTGAAGCCCAAGTTTGCCCGGTCGAACAAAAAATTACAACGGGACTGTGGTGAGTGGCTTTGTTGTCTAGTCAAAAAAAAATGTCTGGTCGGAAAAAAAAATTGACAACGGGATTGTGGTGAGTGGCTTTGTTTTCTGGTGTAAAAAAAAGTGACACCGGGACTGTGGTGAGTGGCTTTGTTGTCTGGTCGAAAAAAAAATTGACAACGGGATTGTGGTGAGTGGCTTTGTTGTCTGGTCGAAAAAAAAAATTGACAACGGGATTGTGGTGAGTTGCTTTGTTGTCTGGTCGAAAAGAAATTGACAACGGGACTGTGGTGAGTGGATTTCTTGTCTGGTCGAACAAAAAATGACAACGGGATTGTGGTGAGTGGATTTGTTGTCTGGCCGAAAAAACAATTGACAACGGGATTGTGGTGAGTGGCTTTGTTGTCTGGTCGAAAAAAATTTGACAACTGGATTGTGGTGAGTTGCTTTGTTGTCTGGTCGAAAAAAAAATTGACAACGGGATTGTAGTGAGTGGCTTTGTTGTCTGGTCGAAAAAAAATTGACAACGGGATTGTGGTGAGTGGCTTTGTTGTCTGGTCGAAAAAAAAATTGACAACGGGAATGTGGTGAGTAGCTTTGTTGTCTGGTCGAAAAAAATTGACAACGGGACTGTGGTGAGTAGATTTGTTGTCTGGTCGAAAAAAAAAACACATTGTGACAGCGAGGTTAGGGCAAAACTATTTGTATAATTGGAGAAGGCGGCGGGAGCGGCGCTGACCGGTCGTAAAATCCGTTTATTACAATAAATTGTGACATCAGGAGAGAGAGAGAGAGCGTGGTCCGGTCGTACACACTTATCACAATAGTCTGTGGATCTATATAAAAAAAAACCTTGTTAAACTTTGTGACATGTTTCCATTCTATGGAGGTCAGGTACGAACGAACACCCCATAATTTTATTATACCATATTTCTTCAAACTAAAACATAATTATCAAAGTATACTTACGCAGATAGATATGAAAAGTCTTTATTAAAGTGTGTGCCTATTTCCATTCCATGGAGGTCAGGCACGACCGCAGGCCCCTACAATTTTATTATACCATCCATATTTAAGTTAAAACATACTTATCAAAATATTATTATGTACATCTATATCAAAAACACTTGTAAACTTTTTTTTATTCTTAAATTTTTTATTTCCATACTTTGTGGACCAGGCGCGAACGCAGACCCCACATTTTTGCTGAACCACCGTTTTGCTAGATCAAACGTACCCATTCCTGTGTCTCCATACATCCTCGATCATTATATGAAATCAGTTTTTTAAAATAGTCAACCATAAAGGAACCTATTCGTGACCAGATACACACACACACAGCCATTCAGCTTTATATATATATATATATATATATATATATATATATATATATATATATATATATATATGCGAAGAGCATATATCTCTCCCTGAAATTGAATACACACTAGAAAGTGTGCAAATTGGGCATGTGAATGTACTTATATTTAAACGTAAGTATATCCACGTGTACAATTTGCATGTGACCATAACCGAAGTAGTTCAGCGTCTCTGTCTCTTAAAAGAAGCTAATGGAACTTTTAAGACCTGTTACACAATTAAATGAATATATTTATACGCGTCGTTACATGCAGTGCATTAACATGTATTCTAATAGCGTCGTTTGTAAGATATCAAGCTGACAACATCAAAGTTGCTATTAAGGCAAACCTTCTTCACTATGATGTTGCATATGAAGCTATCTCACGTCTAAACTCAGGAAAAGCCGAAAAACATACTAGTATATATGTATACACACACACACATATATATATATATTAGTACACACACATAAATACACACACATACACATATAAAAGGGTAAGAAGAAAAGATCCTACGCAAAATCTAATTTCGTTATAATTTGCTCCAACTCTCTGCCAAGCCTCATCAGACGAGACGAACTTGTACAAGCCTGTTAGGTGGACAATTGGTTTATTGTCAACCTAGACTCCTCTTCTAACACCCAATAAACTTCTTTTTTTTCTCTCGAGTACAATACCTAATTACTCTATCTCCCATCTCTTCTTCTCTCTCTCTCCAAATAAGACAAACCGTGACGGTACGTTTATCCTTGCTAAGTATGTTACAGACCTGACTAGTTCGTTTCATCTGATTAGACTTGGCACTGGTTCGAATTAAATTATAATGAGATTGGATTGAGTTTGTGTTGGATTTTGTTTTTTTATTTTTATGCATGCTTTGTTCTGCATTAAGCTCTTACACTGAAGATTTATTACAGCAACTACCTGATCTCTTCCAAGCGTGTGTATATATATATATATATATATATATATATATATATGCATATAACTACTTCATTTAATCACATAAATTAATATACATATACGAAAGTATAAATTTATGCACAACCTTTAAGTATTTACTTTAACAGTACTCAATACGTAGGTAGAGCTAGGTAGTAAGTTATATAGATATCGCCATATATATTTTATAACTTACTTACTACATAGATATATAGAGAGAGCAATTCTTTGAACACGTTCCCCACTCTCTTTCTCTCTTTAAGTATTTACTTCAACAGTGCTCAATACGTAGGTAGAGCTATGTAGTAAATTATATTGATATCGTCATATACATTTTATAACTTACTTATTAAACGCATTTGCATGTTCTTTTTAACATTCATTTTAATTAATTCCCTAATGTTTTTTGGTTTTCCTATGGGATAATCATCTTTAGTTAACTATTACGTTTAATTATATTCATGCAGATGTTTCACATGATTTATACTTGCGTAATATTTGCGTAAGCAGGTTATACTAAACACAAACCTCTTTCAAACAACGGCATTAAGAATATGCATGCCTTACGTAATAGTTATTGGTTCATGTTTTAATTTTTAGCTTTGCAGCAAATATGGCTTTATAGCTCAGGCATTAAAGTCAAATGAAAAATATATCGTAAGCTAAACGTTTTGGTTTCGATTCTCAGTGGGGCGCACGTTATTTTGTTTTTAATTTAATTCATTAATATATATGGGGTCCAATATAATATAATAATAAATACGAAATCTGGATTAATCAAAATATCATATTTAAGCGTATTTTACGAGCGGGCCATGCCAGCCAGCCTGCTAGTAGTGAATAAAAGTTAGAAGACTTTGACATAGAATGAGTTCTTTATGCTTAGTTATTGGTTGGATATGATTATTTTTGTAGCCATTTTTGCATTACATACTAATCCGTATGATTCCCTATTAATTTCTGACTATACATTGAAAAGATTCCATAATACTTACTTTTCGAAACATAATTATATCAAACGCCATACAAAATTCCAGCCAGATCGAACAAGTAGCTTACCAGCAAACTTCTATTTAAAAATGATATTGTGGTGACGAATCTTATTGGTCCATGATAATCTCTAAGTTGGCATCAAACACATGCTAAAATACTTAGGATGCTGCACCATACAACAAAGATTAATACAAAATTCCACCTAAATCCACCCAGTAGATGTTATCTTGCAAAAGGAACATATAGACTGACAAAAAGACTAATAATACTATAGTTATGTACATAAATCGGACGACCAACTCTGTGCTACAAGGACACATGCAACAGAGACCTGACGACTTGTGGCAGTCAGCCACACGATCTCGGTTCACAGCCTGGCGAGCAAAGGTCAAGGACAGCATCAAATTCGCAGAAATAAAGAGAAAGACAATGTGAAGAAAAGAGAACCTATCGGCGAAAGAGGATACAGCCCACCCCTGCCTTTACAACCATTTCTACCGCTGACTATAATTGCAGCATCTGCCAACGTAGCTCCAAATCTAAAGTTGTACTATCAAGCAACAGCAGATGCTGTAGTAAACGAAACTAGGTGCAGAATGCCATTGTCTCAAAAGACAGAATGTTGCCAATAATAATATACATGCAGACACATACCTATATATATATATATATATATATATATATATATATGTATATATATATATAACTACTTAATTTACTCACATAAAATTAATATACGAAAGTATAGATTTATGCGTAAGCTTTAAGTATTTACTTCAAAAGTGCTCAATACGTAGGTAGAGCTAGTTAGTAATTTATAAAATATGTATGGCGATTAAGAGTCCTACAGTGGACGAAACGCGGAATAATCAGTGTAGCTTAATCGCCATATATATTTTATAACTTACTATATATATATATATATATATATATATATATATATATATATATGAAAAGGGAGAGAACGTTAGGAAGAGAGGTGGTTACAGAGAGGGAAGGGCGAAATAATTAACTATCAGGTTTATTTTTCTGAGAGAATGGTGCTAATAATAAATCAATAAAAAAGATATGACACATATATGTGCAAATAAATTAATAAAGGTAATTCAGAAGTATAAGATTTAAATACAAACCAATATATATGCCCATGAGAGGATATAATTTAGAAATATTACAGCATTGTTTAATTTATAAAATGTACTTTGCATATTCAAAAATACGTTTTAAAAACCGACTTACGATCAAATCGCTATTTCGCCTTTTTTTATTTAGTAATGTTTTAAGTAAAAATAAGTCTAATTTCCTTTTTTAGGATTAAGAAACAAGTTTTACTATTACAAAATGAATTAATTAAAGCATTAATCACTTGTGGACTTTCTGGCGGCCATGTTGAAAGTGTCGGAAAAAATTGTATATAAACCAATGAAAACGCTTAAAACATTTTTAGTACCGGTGAATATCGACAACAGGGGCTTGCAAATAATTACTTCGGCTTTTTTACTATCATCTGTTTCGTCCTTTATTTTTCCCATTCAAGCTTGTTTTTATATATATATTATTCTTTATATCCATAGACTTTTCTCAATTTTCTCACTGCCCTCTTTCAATCTATTAAGTCCTCTTTTCGCCTCTTCCTTTATTCAACTCTTTTTGTCCCCCTTCTTTATACCTTGCGTTCGAATCCTCTGATTTTTGTTTATGCTTCTATATGCCCCTTGTTTCATCCTTTATCTTTTCAGCATACTAAAATGTTCAATTCTTGACAGCACCTGTTCCGTAGCTCAAAAGATAGTGTAAATATCAAAAAGACAACGCAAATTCAGATTTTTTTTCTTTTCATTTTAAAGTTGATGAGTTCTTATTCTCATGCAAATCCTCCATGTAAATTGCTCCAACTCTCCTACTCATTCTTCTTTTTCTCGTCAAACTCTTCTTCCTTTATCTCTATGCTCCTATGCGTCCCTCTTCCCACCCATCTTCCAACGCTCATTTGCCAATTCCTTCTTTTCAATTCATTTTTCCCGCCCCTTCGTTCCTCGCTCATACACTTTTTTTTATTAGATTTTTCTTCCATCTTACTTCTTCTTTTCCAACCACTTTCTTCTCCCCTCGTCGTGTTACCTTCTCCTCTCACTATTCCCAGTCCAGTCTCGCCGTATTGATACGTCTTGTCTTCGATCCAAACAGAAACACTGGCCAAATTAATAATTGCCGGCTCACTGTGCGATGCTTTGCACAAATCCACTTAGCTGACATCGGCTGGACGTGAAACCTACCCAATATTATTGCGGAAAAAAATGAACACACAGAATAAGTAGTTTCATCTGTCTATCATTTGTCACCGGAAATTGAAAGAATATGAAAAGCAATATCTATCTATCTATCTCTCTCTCTCTCTATCTCTCTATCTCTCTCTCTCTCTCTCTCTATATATATATATATATATATATATATATATATATATATATATGTGTGTGTGTGTGTGTGTGTAATAATTCAAATTTTGAAATAGAAAACGGGGATTATCCGCTGTTTACCATGTAGCAGTTCCTTAGATTACAAAAAAAAAACCTGTTAAATGCATGTCTAGATAGTGAAAAAATGCCACCTCCTTAAGAACAAAATGTGGACATAATCAAGTTCCTATTTTACTAAAAAATAACTTTAAAAAATGATAATATAATACATATAAATGAGTAAATAATTAGTAAATTTATTAATGATAAATATAAAAATAGGTTTTATAACTTCGATGCAAAATACGTGTGTGTGTCACCAGAGGATTCCTGAGCTGTCGTGTGCAATCAATTATTCTCATATTGCGCATGCGTATGTGGGAAGAAAAATTGGTTTCCGGTATTAAGATGAAGAAAGTAAATCTTTACTGTAACCGAAAAAAACCTTTTCGATTTTCTTTTTTAAAATTCGCATGATCCGTGTAAATTTGCATATCAGTTTATTAACATTTCATAAAAATAGTCTTCAGTGTATTTAAATATAGAACTAATCCAAACGAGATAAATTAATAACTACTAAAAGAAAATACCCAGAAAGTAATATTGTGCTACATAGTTCAATACAAATACTAAAATTGCATTGTAAGAGACAACCTTTAATTTACTCTTTCAGTTCTACACAATTTTACAGACAGTATTCTTCTTTAAATGTTTCATTTCATTACGTAACTTGTCGTTGAATTATTCATTCGATGAAGAACTGTTGTAGATAAAATTTTCTACGAGTTCCTTTCTCACGCCATTACTACACTGATTACGTATTCATATTTATGATATTCAAAAACAAATCTACATCAAAAGGTCACCCTTATATTCTTGCCCAGGCTTGCTAGAATGGCTTTTTTAAGCCCAGATTTCGCGAATTTGCACTTGCTTGAAGCAATTTGGCCTACCAAAAATCATGTATAACATTTTCAAAGCGTAAAGTACGAACTAACAAAAAAAACGCAACTGGCAGAATGTCATAAAGATGATGATTGTAAAAGTTTTAACGGATAATATACACTTAAGAACGATATCCTTGTATATATTACGGTCCGCTTCTGCAGAATCGGTGGTCTCCTGATAGAAAAATGGCAATCTTCAGCAAGCCCGCAATTAGGTAGTTTTGTGCTTCTGGAAAATTCTATAGTCCTACCGTCTATTCATTCTTTTTTATGCCCTCTGCTAGATCTCAGGCTTTTGCTGGATATTTTTCGAATTTCGCGAATTTGGTTTTTTGAAGCTGTTTAGCTTTCAAAATTGTATTTGACATTTCTCAAAGTGTAGATTACGAAGTTACTAAAAAAAGCAACAGCCGAATATTATATATTATTATGATTGTACAAGGTTTGAATGGCAATTTACACTTCAGATCGAAACCATTGGGAGATAATAAACTGCATAACACTTAAGTATAATCTCCGGATTGTATAATCTATCCGACATTTAATAAGATAAGGCGAAAAATCGCATCTTGAAATATATTATTGCTTGGTGATTATGCAATAATTGCACCGTAAATAGACTGATATTTTACGTTGAAATAGAATTTCGCTCAGTGCTTATGCCAATTCTACATCAAATTACAAAAGAATATTTTTTCCAGAACTGATATATTTCATTATATTACAACTTGCCCCAAAATTGTGACGTCCAGACTTTCTTAAAGAACCCAAATAACTTTTCTAGTAACTAGAATGAGCATGTGTTTCATTATAGTGTTGAAACGAAGAAGATAATAAAAACTCGGCGTCGACATGGAATTCTTTAAAAATGTGTGTTAGTATCAGGTTGATGTGGAGAAATGAGAAGCAAGCATCTTATATGGGGGGGGGTCATTTTTATTATTACTAATGCATTAAAACAAAAATGTGATTCATTGCAAGACCGGAGGAGGCGGAATGAGAAGATCAGAAATCCGGCATTGATTGATAATACATAAATCGTTTATTTATTATAGCAATAAATCAAAGTTCAAGTCAATTTTATTATTTGTCATATATGAGACCAAGGGAAATGAACTGATATGGTCGATAACAAAGAGAGAGAGAGAGAGAGAGAGAGAGAGAGAGAGAGAGAGAGAGAGAGAGAGAGAGGGGGAGAGAGCATTTTCCGAAAAAAATATGTTTATAAATGTAATATAGTCGATACTGTCGCTTATGGAGACACATGACGCCAGCAGTCTCGTATATGCTACGATATAAAGATGAGTATGTGTATGTGTGCGGTTGTGTGTATGCAGCTTAAAGTCTAAAAATATCTATCTCTGCTTATATATAAAAGGCACTTTGTGTTTGTGTGTGCGTGCATGTGAGTGTGAGTTAGTTTCCTCTGAACTCCGAAACAATTGGGCCAATCTTTTGATATTTCATACAAATGTACTTGGTGTGTCTGGGAGTGTTCTAAAATATTTTAAATAATAATAATAATAGAATAGCAATAACAAAGACTTTCGCTGGCGAGGACTATTATTGACCGTAACCAGTTATACACTCCTTTTGAAATTTTCATCTCTATTTTTCTCGTTATGTTTGTTAATGAATCCTATATGAAATATGTTCCTTATTAAATTTGTAAGATTTTCTATTCTGAAAGAAGTTTTTAAAAATTTAATCAAAAAGTTATTTTTATAAAGTTTTTATTAAAAAATCAGATTTTCTTATTATTCAGACCTGTATTACAAAGAGGGAGTTGCTAAAAATGAATTGTGATGTGGGGAAGAATGCACAATGAATCAGAGAGAATATTCAGACCTGTAATAATACAAAGACGGCTTGCAAAAATGAGTTGTGGTGTGAGGAGAAATACACACTGAAACAGAGAAAATATTCAGACCTGTAATAAGACAAACAGGGGGTTGAAAAAATATGTTGTGGTATGACGAGAAATACACTGAAATAGAGAGAATGAGAGTTTTAAAATATAATCTTAAAAAGATAAGATACAAGTTAGAAAAGCATTTCATCCAAGGCATAAAAATTGTTAAACAAAATGTTTTTACTATAGGCTTTAAAAATAAAGGTATATTATTCAATTTGAAATTTATTTATCTTCAAAGTGCACTTTTATAAATTTTACAAAGTAAGGTATAAAAATTTAATTTAAATTGAATCAAAAATTTACCTTGGATTTATTTTATGTAATACACATTTTGTTGCAATTTAAAAACATTATCTTTCATCTAGCAATTAATGATATAGATATAAGATTTTCAATTACTTTTTTAAAGTGCAACAATCGAAAGGAAAGCATGACTTAAAAATATCGGCGAAAAAAGCGCCCCCCCTGTAGAAAAGTGCCCAGTTTAAGGTGAAGATATTACTGTTTTTAGCTATTTCTTCGATATTTGTCGTCTGAAAGGTCACGCTTTAAAACGATACTGATATTGGTAAAATCCGTCGCCTCTGTCAAAAGTTTTAGGCAGACATGCAAACATACATACATACATACATACATACGTACATTTGTATATTGGTAACTAAAAATTTTTGACCGCAACCGATTAAAAAGCTTGCCCTATCTCTAAATACCCTTTATGTAAAATTTCAAATATTTACACCAGAAATTGTCTGAGTAATTTCAAAGATTTCCCCAAATCTCAATACTCTGTATATCAAATTTCGAGTCTGTAGACTATAAATTGACAGAGTTATTGAGTAGGAAAATGTACACAGATCGCAATACACACACATACACTTTCACTTTTATAGATATATAGATAGTCCTGTACAATCGTAGGTCAGGTATGATATGTTACAATATAATCTCTCTGCTAGCTGTTCATATCGGCTACTTATCTCCAACAGCCAATTTAATTATTCCCCGTTGCCTTACGGCACGACCTGAAAAGCCCGCTTAATGAGACGATACGACTTCTAGATACTCGTATCTAATCCAGCTCTCAGATCGAAACATTAATCGTATAGCGTGTTCATTATAATTGCTTGCCATAGCAGATGTCAGCAGTAAAAATGGAATCACTTTTTTATTCAGAAAAGCATTCAATACGAGTCCATCTGTTTCTAAAGGATGCTTCTGCTGCCGATATTGTACGGTGCATCGCGGGAGAATATAATACGCGTTTGCCAGTTTTTGATTGTCTGAAATGCTGCTCCAACTAAGACGTTAACGTCGTCCAATCGTAATAAAAGAGATTCGTGGGTAATAAAGCAAGCTGCATTTATTAGGTGAATTGATTATCTTTTGCAGGAATAAAAAAGAAGAAAAGGATGGTAGAGGAAGATCGAAGAGGGAGAGGAGGAGGAGGAGGAAGAGGAGAAGAAGAAGAAAAAGAAGAAGAAGAAAAAAGAAGGAAATTGTTTAAAGTAAAAAAAAAATAGAAAATGGAAATAGGAAAAAGAATGGAAAAGAATTTTAAAGGAACGGTAAAAGAAATAAACGAAGTAAAAAAAAGAAGTAAAAAACAGATGAAAGTAAAGAGAAGCGAAAAGAAGAAATAGAAAAGGAAGATGGTGGATATAGATGCGGATAGAGATCAAGAATGAGGAGAACAAAAAAATAACAAGGATGATGAGGAGGAGAAAATGCATACAAAAGCTTGGCAAAGGCTGACAAGGAAAGAAAAGTAGAATAGATTCTTTCTTAGAACTGCACGCCTGTGGAACTCTGTTCCGTCTGCCTGCTTCCCTCCGGACTACAACTTGGATGTCTTCAAGTCCAATGTTAATAAATTCCTAATGAACCGCCCCCTTAAGTAAACACTTCAGCAAATCTCCTCACTAACTTAATGTACTTGCAATAACCCTTATCCCTGAGTGGCTTCCGGGCCTTGATAAGTGGTGATCACTGTGTAAAAAAAAAAATGAGAGGAAAAAAGAGGAATGAAAATAGAGCGAGTGAGAGAGCGAGAGAGAGAGAGAGAGAGAGAGAGAGAGAGAGAAAGAGACTGAGAGATGAGACGAAGGTGAAAAAACAGAAAATAAAGAAGGAAAGGAAGATGGAAAAAAAAACTAACAAGTGAAGCATGCATACCCCCACCCCCGTGAGTACACAGTGAACGAGACATAAAAAAGTCCAGCATTTGCCGCCCCCTATCCATTTATCCCCCAAAGTCCCCGTCAAATCCTAGGGAAAATAAACAAACGGCACAGTTTTAGACCTTAATATACGTAAATTTGAGTTCTGCACCATGCAAAAAAGAAATGGCTAAGTTCATCATTTGCCCCCCCATCATTTATCTCCAAAGTTCCCAAGACCTTCACATATTTAAATTTAAGTTCAGCACCATGCAAAACTGCTAAATAGACATAACCAGAAAATGTTTGACAAATATGGTAAAATAGTCCAAAAATGGAGTTTTTATTAGCCCCCCAAAAGCCCCTGGGGCACATCCAAGAGGCATCGTGAAGTATAGACAAAGAAAATTATATAGAAATCAGTTAGTTGCAACTTTTCAGAAAGTTTTATAAAAATTCAAGAAATCAATTTTTTTTTTAAATAAACACAAAAGTGTCAATTTTAGCCATTTTAACCCGAAAGCCACCCCCGGGGGCGGGAAAGGGGCAACAGGAGTTTTCCCGGAAAATCCGTTACTATTTTACTCATATCATGTTTAATGTTTGCACACAATTTTTAAAAATTCCAAGGCATAGTTATTGAGAAAAGTACGTACAGACAAACGGATGAACGGACGAGGATGAGTTTACAGATCAACCCTCTTCTTTTGTCGGACGACCAAAAAGAGAAGAAATTAGGTGAAAATAAAGTAAAGAACAAATAAAGAAAAGGAAGAAGAAAAAGAAGAAGAAGAGGAAGAAGAAGAAGAAGAAGAAATGGAACTAGATTCGAAGACTAGCAGGAAATGAAAAGAAAAAAAAACAATCATAAAATAAGATAGAAAAAAAGGGAAAAGAAGAAGATACAAATAAGAAAAAGGAAAAGGAAGCCGAGAACATACAAGCGCAAAAGGGTGAGAAGAGAAAAAAAATGAGAATGATGGAGGGAAAAGCGTAAGCAGAATGTGGAGGTGGGGCTGAGTAGAAGAGGAAGAGAGAGTAGGAGAGAAAAAGAAGAAAAAGAAGAAGTAAAAGAAGGAGAACGAGAAGTAAGATACGTGTGAAAAAGACGAACAAGAAAAATAGTTAATGGGAAGAAATTTGGATAAAAATGAAGAATACTAAAAACTTGTGTAATTTCAAGTTTTTTTTTTGGGGGGGGGTCTAGTGCATCTATCTTACCGTTTTTTTTGTTAATAGTTTTTTTTTTTCAAGTTAAATTCAATTTTACGATAATTTATATTTATTAAATTGTTAGGGGAAAATACAGAATAGTTACACAACACCCTCCCCTCCCTATGTTAAGAATGGCTTTTTAACGTTATTATTACAGCGCGATAACATAGATGCACAAGCACCGTTTTTTTATTCAAATGTCACTACGTATCAAGACCCCTAAACTAATCAATTAGTAAATGCTTATTAGATCGAAAGTGAGTTCACATCATGATTGCTTATGAGGTAATCATGGTTAAAAAGATATAATTTTTGAGGTGGCGGAAAACACGAATCTGTTTACGTTGTACTAAAAAAAAAGACCATGTTTTAGTTAGCTGGGAAGCAATCCTACGGTATTTGTGTTCCAGATACCGGCAGTTCTATTAGGGATATTTGCCCATTTTTACCATTTGAAAGTCTTTTTTATAGTTTAAGGTAGAGTAAATAGAAGGAGAGAGGAAGAAATTATGATTAGTGGTGGTAATAAGACGAGTTTTTGTTATGTATTATACAGTTCATTTTACAATTTATTCAGTTCATTTTTCAGTTACATTGTCAATTCATTTTACAGTTCATTTAATATTTCATTTTTCAGTTAATTTTTCATTTTACAGTTCATTGTGCAATTTATTGTATAATTCATTTTACAGTTCATTGTATAAGGTGTCCCAAAAGAAGCTGACGGATTTGAAATTTAAATTCAATTGAAAGTACCACTCTCCGATAAATATCGACTCATTGATGATGTAATGACTCAGTATGACTTTAGTAGGGCTAATCACGATGCCCTGAAATCTTTTTTCGCTACTTTGATGCTTCAATTGTTCAATCTTATATTTGATTAATTCAGCTTCTTTTGGGACACCCTATATAATTAATTTTACAGTTCCTTGTACAATCATTTTACAGTTCATTGTATAATGCATTTTACAGTTCATTGTAGAATTAATTTTACAGTTCATTGTACAATTAATTTTACAGTGGAGTGTACAATGCATTTTACAGTTCATTGTACAATTAATTTTACTGTGGATTGTACAATTCATTTTACAGTTCATTCTACAATTAATTTTACAGTTCATTGTACAATTAATTTTACGGTGCATTGTACAATTCATTTTACAGGTAATTGTACAATTCATTGTACAGTTCATTTTACAGTTCGTTCTTCACTTCATTTAACAGTTCATTGTACAATTCACTTTACAGCCTATTGTATAATTCATGTTACGAACTATTTTACATTTAATTTTTAAGTTGATGTTACAATTCATTTTAGATTTAATTTTACAGTTCATTTTACATTTAATTTTACACTTCATTGTACAGCAAAGATCTAGAATAACTTTTTTCGCCTTTTTATCGAAGTCGTGCATAACATATTCAATAGGTTGCAGATCTGAATAGGCTCCCAGATATTTGAATATCATGCGTATCTAAATTCTTTGCCTCTCTCTTTAAGAGAAAGTATATACCGAGGAACTTGAGTTGTGACAATTAATCTTCAACGAAAAACTTTCATACGAAAGAAAAATGAATGGGAAACGAATTGTTTTTTTAAATTATGACAGTCATTATAAATATGACTGTTTACGTCTGTATTATTCCGTTGTTAATCGACATTATATATATATATATTATATATATATATATATATATATATATATATATATATATACTAGCAGGTCACCCGGCGTTCCCTGCCGTAAAATACACATAAACGTAATATCTTAATTCATGCACATTTTTTATTCTTATAAGGCCAATTCACTATTCATTATTATTCAATATATAGTATTGATTTCAAACGTTATAAAAAAGCAGGACTTGGGTACCATGCGCAAGAATCGAAACAAGAACGTATAGCGTTCTAGCTTTAGACGGTATTTGTTGCTAAAGCGCCGTTATCATCTGAGCAACCGACAGATGGATACAAAAATTAAGCGACTTTGAGCTATGTATCTTTAATTTTGCATATGCGCAAAAGTAACAGATTATGTAATATTTTCTTTGACCTAGTCTTCCAAGGTCAACTGTTTCACTTTAAGCTTTGACCCATAGTAGCAAACTTTACTGGCTAAAAACCAAATCGAACATGTGCTATATGTCCAAATACCGTATATATCAAATTTCAAATCTATAGACAAAATAATTAGAGAGGAGTTTGGAAAGAAACATTTCACAAAAACACTGAGAATATCACTTTTATATATAAACTAGCATTTCAGCCCAGCGTTGCTCGGGTGTTTGGATGTGTATGTTGAGCAAAAAAAAAAAAAAGTGGTAATAGAAAGGCAGGCTCGAACCCTTACCGCGAAGGAGGAAAAGAACGGGATAAAAACATGACGTATGTGCTGTTACGACCACCGCCAAACCGGAAGTTACGTAGGTTTAAATTAAGGCTAGACAATCGAAACGAGAAGATGACTTTAAAAAATATCGGCGAAAAATTCGACCCCCTCCTATTGAAAAGTGCCCAGTTGAAGGTGAAGATATTAATGTTTTTAGCCAATTTTTCGATATTTGTCGTCCGAAAGGTCGAACTACAAAACAATATTAATCTTGGTAAAATCTGTCGCCTCTGTCGAAAGTTTTAGGTAGACATGCAAACGTACATACACACATTTATATATTGGTAACTAAAAATTTTCGACCCGAACCGATTGAAAAGCTTGCCCTTTATGCAAAATTTCAAATGTTTAGACCAGAAATTGTCTGAGTAATTTGGTAGAGACCGCAGAGGTCAAATTTAAAAAAAACTTTGACACCTATTATTACCCCTTAAAATTTATTATTTGGAGCTCAAATTAAGTTATTTAGTTAGATTCATGTCCAAGGAATCTATATTGTATGTGCTAAATCACCAAAAGCGGTAAATAATTACGTTGCTTTCTTTATTACTGTTAATTAGCGCATGCGCATAATGAAATGGGAATTGTTGACTTTGACCAGGCCAAGGTTAATGTGTTTTTTAAATTTTCACCCTTTAGCAGATAAAACGAAATCAAGTTTAAAGTCCGTAAGCCAAAAATCCAGGTAGGAGGTTAGTAGAGAATTTCTGCACACGCAAGGAATATCATATATATATATATATATATATATATATATATATATATATATATATATATATATATATATATAAAAGTGAACGTGTCTGTCTGTCTGTCTGTCTGTCTGTGTACATTTCCCTACGCAATAACTCTGTCAATTTTTAGTCTATAGACTCGAAATTTGAAATACCGGGTACTGAGATTTGGGAAAATCGATGTGACAGGTGTCAGCCAGAAATTTGGCTGTTAAGGGGTCAAATTTCAACGATTTGACCTTTAAGAACTCTACCAAACTCCTCCGACAATTTTGGGTCTAGACACTTGAAATTTTAGATATAGGTTCCTTGAACCTGGATCTAACTTAATAAAGTAATTTGAGCCCGAAACTATAAATTTTAAGGGGTCATAATAGGGGTCAAAGTTTTAAAAAATTAACCATTTTTCTTGTTTGTTTTTTTTGCTTTTTTTGCACAGCATACACCTCCAAACACCCGAGCAAGGGGTCAAAGTTCAACGATTTGACCTTTGAGAATTCTACCAAACTCCTCCGCCAATTGTAGGTCTAAACACTTGAAATTTTAGATATAGGTTCCTTGGACATGGATATAACTTAATAACTTGATTTGAGTCCAAAACAATAAACGTTAAGGGGACATAATAGGGGTCAAAGTTTAAAAAAATTGACCGCTTTTTTTTTTTTTCTCAACATACACCCCCAAACACCGGGGCAACGCCGGGCTGAAATGCTAGTATATATATATATATATATATATATATATATATATATATATATATATATATATATATATATGTGTGTGTGTGCGTGTGTGTGTTGTGTGTGTGTGCATGTGTGCGTGTGTGTGTGTGTATTTATATATATGTATATAGAAATATATCTTCTATTATATATCAATCCTTATTTAAGAAGCTCAATGTAATTACAGACCAATATAGAGAATAAACGACAAAACGTTATATTCCAAAATTCATAATGTTGACCATCTTTAAATTAATACCCTTAATTCAGTTGACTTATATAAATCTTTATATATATATATATATATATATATATATATATATATATATATATATATATATATATATATATATGTATATATAGGAGCAAACAGTTAATAAAACATGTTAAAAAACACTTTGAAAAAGAGTTAAAACATATTTAATCTGAAAAGGAAACACTTGATAAGTGGATAGTCCTTAATCCGCGGAGTTTCGAAGAAATACTTTCCTTCTCATCAGAGGGTAAGAATTAGCAAAATACGGGATCGGATTTTGCATACAAAAGTATTTGATGAAACTACAAGTAAGTCAAAGATCTTACTTGATAACAAAAATGAAGCAGAGGGAATATGGTGAAGAAAAAGGTGATTACACCTGAATGGATAGTTTGATGAAAGATAAATAATCCAATGACAGTAAAATCCAAAAATATTACTTCAAGAAAGTTAATTGAATTTCCATTTGAACAAGTAAAATCCAAGGAAACCCCGTAATTTCAATAATATTATAAAAAGAAAAATAAGATATTGTATTTTGTATATATATATATATATATATATATATATATATATATATATATATATATATATATATATATATATACATATATATATATATATATACATATATATATATATATATATATAGTAGTAAGTAGTAAGTTATCAAAATATATATGTAAATTAAGCTACACAGAATATTCCGCGTTTAATTCTCGTTAGAATTCGTCATGCTTATATACAGTAACGTCCAAAACTAAGGGACACAATTTAAATGTAAAATTTTGAAAATAAATAAATAACTGTTGTAATTCTTTTTCTATCCTTTGCAAATTATTCAAATTTTAGAATGTTATTATGGATGATAATGACTACCAGTTGTAAAATTTCAACTTTTCACAGTTGTTATTTCTAACAAATATTAGATTTAAGATTTTGTCCCTTAGTTTAGGATGCTACTGTATAAACACAAAAGGGAAAGGAGTGAACCTGACGTGAACTACCTTTGGGAGCGATTAAAACTAAAAAGCTGATTAGCTTACTAGAAATTCCAATACCATGTACGTATATAAAAATGCGCGGTAACCATAACTGTTCCCATAAGCTTGACAAGGATGAAACGCGGAATATTTTCTGTAGCTTAATTGCTATATATATTTTCATAACTTACTTCATACTACTGTCTAATATATATATATATATATATATATATATATATATATATATATATATACTATGCTCAGCAAAAAAAAAAACGGTCAATTTTTTAAACTTTGACCCCATTATAACCCCTTAACATTTATTGTTTTGGGCTCAAATCAAGTTATTAAGTAAAATCCATGCGCAAGGAACCTATATCTATAATTTCAAGTGTTTAGACCCAAAATTGTTGGCGGAGTTTGATAGAGTTCTCAAAGGACAAATCGTTGAACTTTGAGCCCTAAACAGTCAAATATCTGGCCGAAAACGGATCATGTCGGTTTTCCCAAATCTCAGAACCCTGTATATCAAATTTCGAGTCTGTAGACTAAAAATTGACAGAGTTATTGTGCAGGGAAATGTACACACACACACACACGCACAGACAGACACACAGATAGACACACAGACACGTTCACTTTTATAGATATACAGATATATATATATATATATATATATTATATATATATATGAGTTTGTAAGAACCGTTATATCCTATATGCTACAGAATTATGTACGATATAGACAAATCTATATATCTATAAAAGTGAACGTGTCTGTCTGTCTGTGTGTCTGTGTGTCTGTCTGTCTGTGTACATTTCCCTACGCAATAACTCTGTCAATTTTTAGTCTATAGACTCGAAATTTGAAATACCGGGTACTGAGATTTGGGAAAATCGATGTGATGGGTGTCAGCCAGAAATTTGGCTGTTAAGGGGTCAAATTTCAACGATTTGACCTTTAAGAACTCTACCGACAATGTTGGGTCTAGACACTTGAAATTTTAGATATAGGTTCCTTGAACCTGGATCTAACTTAATAAAGTGATTTGAGCCCGAAACTATAAATTTTAAGGGATCATAATAGGGGTCAAAGTTTTAAAAAATTAACCATTTTTTTTGTTTTTTTGCTTTTTTTGCACAGCATACACCTCCAAACACCCGAGCAACACCGGGCACCCCTGCTAGTATGAATATATAGAACTGGGCGTAATAGTAAAATGAAACGAATCATCATATAAGAACTTAGAAAGAGTAAAAAATTACTTAATTGAAGTTCGATCTTCAAACACTATGCAAATAGTTTTACTTTTATTTATTCACTCGCATATCAATTACTGAGTATATTAAGAAGTTCGGTTTAATAATTAAAAAAATGTAGGCTTTTGATATTCATATAACACGAGAAAAGAGAAAAAAATATAGGAAATAATGGGAAACAAATTGAAATACGGGTTAAATGCAACATGAAAATAATAATCTGTAAAGTAAATTAATTCCTTGAATGCGATTTTGCCAAGTGTTTCGTTTAGAATTAAAATCCGAGTTTAAAATTGACGTTTGATGGCGATGAGTAGGACTATGACAACAGCATATTCTTTTCATTGCTTTGACTCTCGACAGTTAGGCATAGTTAATCAGCCGGGAACCACATCACTCTATATAAAAACATATAAGATACCAACGGATACACACTCGAGAGTTAAAACAATGAAAAGAATATTCTATTGTCCTAGCCCTAGTTATGAGAGATGAATTAAAGCACTTTCGATGCATTTCCGGCGTGTGAAAAAAAAAAAAAAGAATCGCTTTTGATGAGGGTGATCATTTTAAATAGGTTGTCACCTATTAGTAAAATAGGTGCAAAATATGTGTAAAATGTAATTTTGCAAAAAAATATATTTCTTTGTACTTTCTTATTTTCCTATGATTTTGTTGTTCTTCGCTTAATTTGAAATTTCCACTTTTTCGGGGGGGGGGACCAGTAAAACTTTCATTTGAGATATTTTCCTGGTGTGAATTCAGTTTTTCCTTTGTTTTTACTAACCATCGTAATCGTCATCGTAACCGACATTAGATTTAGATATACATCTTTTTTTTATTCTTCATCATTTATTTTACACTTATATATGTCTATAGTACATTTATGTCTTTTGTTTTATTTTACTTCAGCCGAAGTACTCAAAAATCAAGGGGCCCACGACCTGGGGCTAACACTTGAAGTCTATATGAGACACATAGATATTCGAATATTCCATCAAAGTACTTTATCTCTCAAGGACTGAGTTAGTAAAGAAATTGAGAACATAATGTTCCTCTCCCCAATTAACCATTTTTATACGTTGTAGTATATCTCTCATGTTCGTCTCATGGTCTTACTGGATTCCAGGACAATAATTTATCTAGTCGAGTGGAGTATCCAGTTTCGTACTATAGCTTGAGGTAATATCACCAGGAGAAGTTGCACAATTCCTCGGAAAAACTGTTGGGTAGCCATAGTGAGGAGATCTTATTTGGGAAGCGAATAGAATGTGATTAAAAAGAATGTGAATAAAAGAAACTAAATTCAACCTATTGCAGACTTACAACCTACATAATCTGACTTCTAAAAAGTTTATAATTACATATATATATATATATATATATATATATATATATATATATATATATATATATATATTTATGCTAGTTGTATCTACCCAAATTGCCTGGAATGTAGTATTTAATAATCTTATAGTAACGTATGTGTACGACATAATCACGTTGACACACCGGTTCTCGTCAGATCAGCAACGTTGAGCCTGGCTAGTACCAGATGGGTGACCATTTGAGAATTCTAGGCGCTGTATGTGCTTTCCGCTTATATCGGCATTGTTTCCAGTCATTCTGAACCTCCACTTGCCACTGGTATTCAACAATGTCGAATCATGAGAGGTGTGGTTGGAGATTGCGCAACTCTTGCCACAAAAATTTCACGTGCAGGCACTCTTACCGTGGGTATCTATAGTCTGTCAAGACTGAAGGAAGCCTTTATAGTAACGTATGTATGTTCTTTCTAGAATGTTACAAGAACAATTGCATACATGCGTCAATAATCGACAGAAAATCGCAAACAATATAACAAAACAGACCTAGCAACCAAATTTAGTGGACGTTTCACGTTTGGCTTTTCCAGCTAATATTCGGAGAGTTGTATTGTTTTAACAAAAAAAAACAACAACATCGACCTTCTGCGTAAAAAAAAAAACATGCAAGCTATATATAAAAATTAATTTAATTTTTCAATAAAAACGTTCGATTTGAGAACTATTATAAAAAAAAAGTGGGGACTATTCAACGAATGGGCTAATATGTCGTAAAGAAAAACAACTAGTTAGCAAAGTAACAAATGTTTTAGTTCTGAGATTGTAAGACGATTTGCAAAATAAAAAAAGTACATAATTAATATACGTGTTAACTGCGTCGCAAACAGTATCACCCATTGTCTCATGGCGGGAAGCGTCAATGGACTAATCATTTTCTCCGTCGGCCATAATCGGCATTTAAATAAAAGCCTTTTGTTCGATCTTGAAAATAACAAACGGAAAACTCTACCGCCCCTATATATATATATATATATATATATATATATATATATATATATATATATATATATATATATATACATATATATATATATATATATATTTTATCTGTGCTGTAATATGTAATCGTCTATAATATAATTATATCTGTGTCGTTCAGTGCGTGTGTGAGCATATGTTTTTATATAAACGCTTCTTTGCGTATGTGAAGATAGCAATTATCTCTACAGCTACACTAATCGGCCTGCTGTGTTCTACTATTGTGTTTGTTTGTGTGTTCGTGTGTTTGCGTGTTTATTTGCATGTCAGTATTTGAATGAGGGAATGCGCTTCTCTTTTTGTTTCCAAGTACGTTCTTCCGTATATTATTTCTGGGGATCAATCATTCTTCCAGATGTCAAGAATTAGCCAGTTATTTCAGAGACTTAAGAGCAATGCTTATCTCTCTCTTGCGTCAGAATCACTGAGTATATTCGTTAGCTATTTTTTTTTTAGTCCCATTTCATGAGTTCTACTACGTAATTTATAATTGGTAGAATGACTGCAGTTTTCCTAAGGTTTCAATTCTTT
>NC_136514.1:33954114-33956614 GCF_053919585.1 Euprymna scolopes | reverse complement strand
TCACCATAAGTGAAGAGAGTCAAACATTTACAAGTAAAATCGCAACACATAATCATCATCATATAACATAAATAAACAATCACAATGTTGCGAGTTTGTCTCTGCTTTATCGTTATTTTCATGGACAAGTGCTCGGCTGAGCTCCAATCTATGTCCCCCTCGCTAAACTTTCACAAGAAACACCCGTCTAGCAGAAAACACTATCAATAATTGCCCCCACTCTTTATCTGTGTCTAAACCTAGACGTATATTGCATGAGCAAAGCTTCTTCCTAAGAACTGCATGCCTATGGAAATGTCTTCCGTTTTCCTGCTTTCCAGCGGACTACAATATGGTTGTCTTCAAGTCTAACGTAAACAAGTTTTTGATGAGCCGTTCCATATACGTTTACAAATTGACCGAATTTCCATTACTAACGATTACTATATTGTTCGATTTCTACTGTACACTTTTAACCTTTATCCTCGAGTGGCATCCGGGCCTTGATAAGTGGTGCGTATGTAAAAAAAAAAAACTTCTTAGCAACACACGCTAACAATCATTATGCATAACTTAAAGCATATTATCAATTAGATTTTAATTTAAAAACAAAGAAAGGAAATAATAAAAAAATGTTATCAATGTTTTCATCTCTCTTTATATTTATATGATTTTAAAAGCAAAAATTACGATCACTATCAAATACAAAAACAAACGCTGAATAAGAACAACATTTATGAACCACTACTGCATTCAAATACGAATAAACGCCGGATAAACGAATAACTACTAGAAACTTAAAGAAAGTGGACTGATAGTAAAAGTGAAAAATAGTACGCTAAGCCAGCACATTTAAAAACGTAGATGTGTGAATGAGGAATTTACTATCTTAAAGTTTAAAGAACCCAACAATTTATTGAATTGTAGGAGTGAAATAGTGAACGTATGTCTACACGCAATAAACCTAACGTAACGATAACGCAAATAAATGATAATAATAACAACAGTAAAAATGGTAATTATAGTTAATAAACAAATAAACAAATACTCTAGTAAAATATAAAATGTAAATAAACATCCAATTTAAAACTAGATCATCTTCAATTACACAAATATGAAAAAAACCTTCATTAACACAACAAATAAACTGGTCCAAGCTCCTTGGCTACAATATATCAGTGTGTAAATAACTAAAGATGTACTTGACTATTTTGCAAACCCAGTGACAAGGTGATATACAAAAACATAAATTTCATGCAATAGACTGATGAATATTCACGAGGATGAAACCTGCAAAATTATGTGCAGCTTAATTGCCATCTATATTTTCAAAACTATATATATATATATATATATATATATATATATATATATATATATGATAACTCCATTTAATCACATAATTGAATATACGAAGATATAATTTTATGCGTACAATTTTTAGTATTCGCTCCAATAGTGCTTGATGCGCATGTAGAGCAAGATAGTAAGTTATGAAAATAATTATAAATTAGGAATACACGTGAATGAAAGGCGGAATATTCTTTGTAGCTTAATTGCCACATATATTTTCACAACTAACAATATATATATATATATATATAATTATTTCTTACTATAATAATTAATAATTAATTAAATACCTACAGACACTAATGTTTCATCTTTTCGGGAATCTTCAGTATAGGGTGTTACGATTAATACCAGTTGAACGATTTTAACCCTGCAAACGAGATATCTCTGGCTCGATTAGCGAAGACCTAATCAATTCGGCTACCATTAACCGCGTGAAATAACGTTGAATTTAAACATCTTAATTTTAAATGTTCATTTACGTCAGTCAGACAGTGATCTAATCGTTATACGCTGATCTATGCATAAGAGCTAAATTGACCTAGTTTAATTCAACTGAAAGTACTCAACGATAAGAAACGAATTTCTTAAAGGGGCTGTCATAATTATTTTTTACTATAATAATTAAAAAAAATTATATATATATATATATATATATATATATATATATAAGTTCCAACTTAACTAAAATATAGTAACATTAATCCCATAATTTGCCAAACAAATCTAATATATGAACTGTCCTGTGAATTCGCACAATGCCTTCCTAATCAAGCTACGAATTCATATAGTACATAGACTGGCCATATAGCAACGACCCTCTTCAGACGCCTCGTATGTCACCTATAAGAAAGCAGTGCCATTCAACACCATATTACCGTTTATAATATAAAAGCTAAAATCAACTGAAATAAGAAATATATAAACTACTAACACGAAAATTCAATATCGAAATAATTGCACACAAAAATTAAAATTGCTGGAAGCAATATTAATTAAAAATACAGCCTAATGTTAACAAAATAGTTTTTAACATCGGTACTAACATATTGAATATATTTAACAATTAATAAATGTATTTGTAACTTAATATATATGTATTTATTTATATATATATATATATATATATATATATTGACTAATACTTCAACCCTATATAAATATATAT